>NW_028185039.1:9608564-9740347 GCF_003343005.1 Rhea americana | reverse complement strand
CGTCGCCGGAGGGCTGCGCTCCAGAAACGCTCGTCTGCCGCCGAACGCAGACACGGAGTTGCGGGTTTTCTGTTTYGTTTCTTTTTGTTTTTTTTTTCTTTTAATCATTTTAAGCAGCTTTTGAATTTTGACAGGAAACTCAATATATGCTCTGGTCTCTTTTAACATCCCTAAGTGATCTAAAGGCAAAACTACAGGTAAATGAATTGCCTTTCAAATGCCACTTGAACTAATTTTAAGTCATGGATCACGGCTTCCGTTTTTGCCTGTGGATTCGCCTTTTTTTTTTTTTCTTTTTCCTACCGGCCAACCTAGTTCCGGTGCTGGGAGAGATCACGTGGAACCACCGCGCGGGCCGGGCCTCAGCAGGCTCCGCGGTTCGACTGCCTGGCAAACAAGCGGGAGCTCCCGGCCGCCGGCGCGGCTCTCTGAGCGGGAGGAGACAGGACAAACGCTAACCGCGAATTTCTCAGGGAACAGAGCGCTACTTCTCAGCAACGCAGCCTGTGAGATTTTAGGCTATTAACAGGCACCTATTCTTCATTTTGTGAGGGAAAGGGGTAAACTTCAGATTATAAAATTCAGTATGGGACTAACAACRCATGCCAAACTACTTGTCTTAGATTTAGTTGCTTTTAAAGTTTATCTGTTTTTTCTTAGATCTTTTATTGGCATTGAGTAAAACCTAGCTCTATTAKCCCAGCTCATTTCTACATTACTTTTGCGGTGACGTTGTGCCGTGAGCAGAAGTCTTTGAGGCACAGGCTCTGCAGTCACCTCTTAGAGAAGTGATGAGGAATGTAACTGCTGCACGGCTGCCTTTCCTGCTTATGGTTAACAGATTTGTGCAATGAAACCTCTGTCTTTTGAATCACACAGAATYGCACAGAATCACAGGATGGTTGAGGCTGGGAGGAACCTCTGGAGATCATCGAGTCCCACCCCCTGCTCAAGCAGGGTCACCTACGGCAGGTTGCACAGGAACATTGCACAGAATCCTTGCTCCACAGTGCAGTGTTTAATCTTGCAGTTGCTTGAGGCRGTTCAGATCACAGCAAAGCAGCTGTGGATTGCAGTGGATTCATCTGATTTTGAAGCTTTTGGTCGTGGTGAAGCAGCAGAGCAAACGGAGCGTGAAAGCTGCCACGGCCCRTCCCGGCCTCCCCTGCTCCGCTCTCCCTGACATGGTTCCTGTCTCTTCTCACACGGCTTCCCCCAAGGGCATTTTTCACCCTTCCCCGTGGGTACTTCTGCGTGCATGTTTTAGGTGGTGTGGAGGACACWTTTCCAGGCCTTTCACATGACCTGAGGTTGCCTGCAGGAGCTTTCCCTTTCCTGCAGCCTGCTTTTCTCTTTACTTGAGCAGTACTGCAGCTGGGATCTGTGTCCAGTTCCTGCTCTGAAACCACTGGCCATCCCCAGTGAGGCCACGGGGACGGACTTGGTCATGGATAGATCGGCCCTTTGCATATCTTTGCTCTGTGACAGAGCTGCTTACTCAGGTGTCCCTATATAAAGAAGACTTTCCTTAGGTGTGTGGTGGTAGGTAGAGTTGCACAGGTCCACCTGTGTAGGAATTGTGCATTTGTGAAGCGCGGTATGTGATTGTTTGGGGTGAGGGCTAACACCTCTGAAATGCGTAGTTCGTAGTTCTTTTATTAGCACAATGACAAAATGGCCCTGGTATGCGTAACTGCCTGCATGATGCTCTGTAGCTTTCCATGTTGAACTGGATTCTGGGAAGGGAAAAAATACAGAAGTATTCAGAATATACAGAAGATCAGAACAGGCAAAATAGAAAAGGAAGGGCAAGGTTAAAGAGGGAGAAAACAGATAGGCTCTAATATGTATTATCAAGTAAAAAGAGCTGACAGTGCTGTAGATGGTTCGGCAGTTAAATTTTTAGTTTCATTAGAGGAGGAGATTGTCACTCCTTTTAATACTTGTCTAGTGGCACAAGTTACCCAGGCCCATGCTCAGGAGTGTGCCTCGGGGCATGCTGTGCCCCAGAGGGTGCCCACACTTGCGTAACAGGTAGGAGAACAGGGCGTCAAAGACTAGAGAAACTGCGCCGACTCCAGGCAGGGTCTGGAAAAATGCCAARGTCTCTACTGCTATGCAGGTATTTCTTTCCCAATTCATCTTTGATAGAGGATGAGCGTTAAGAAGTAGATAAAGAGCAGATGCTGTTTATCTTTTTTTTTTTTTTTTTCAAGAACACAAAGTGTTTGCTGAGAGGTTTGAACACAGCAAACCCCGCAAGCCATAAGAATGTTTGCTGCTTTTGCTGATACAATTTTTGACTCACTGATTTGTATACATCGTGTGGGAGTATGTGTTTGAGCTTGTAGRAATGATGAATAGTCCCCTGACTCAGCAAAGAAAACTTCACTTTAATCTTAATGTCGCAAGACTATAACAAACACAGTCTTCTACCACCCTCTAGACTTCTGCCACATTTGCTCCCTCCACTGTGTGTGACATGTACTTCCTCAGCAACATCTCTGTGTTGGCAAAACCCTGATAGTGATACTGGAAGACTAGTTATCCTGCTTCTGCTAGCACAATGAGTTTTGAGGTGGGATGCAGCAGTACAGATCTCTGCAAGTGTCAGTAGTGCATCTATACTTGGCCAAAGTAGTATAATGGGTTTCTTGCTGTAATAATTGAGTATCCAAGTACTAGCCAAGTGACCTTGTGGTTGACGTTGTTGTAGACTGCTCAAAAATTAAATTCTAGACAGCAGATTCCAGRCAACCAAATCATCAGTCTTCCACACATTTCTAGTCCAGGGACTAGAAATAAACAGCAATAGATACGATGTGTAAAAGGTCTTCTGAAACATCTGACCTGATGCTCCAAAGGGAGAGGCTCAATGATATGGTCTGTCTGTTACTGAGTTGGGAGAGGAAGCATGGTCCGAGGATTAGAGAAGTGCCTGGRAAAATGGGCATCTTTTATTCTAGGCTTTGGGCCCCATCACTGCTCAGTATGGCCCTGAGACACTCTCATTTTTCCTTTGTATGTCTATTAGACCTTCCTTAAGCTTGCCCCTGCTGTAGGTTGTCCCTAAGGGAGATCCTGTCTGGATATAGAGTGCTCGGAGAAAGGAATTCAAGACATAAGCTGTAGATTTTTGTATAGGAGTGTGCAAATTTTCCTTTTGAAAGGAAAACTCAAAACCTTTCAGTGTAAACAAGTTGGTGGCTTTTTTGATTCTTCCACTTTCCCCTAAAGCCCCAGGTTTTGTTGTTAAAGACTTGGGAAGAATTGTCACAAGAATACAAAAAGTTTCATGACAAAATGCTCAAGTGAAAAATGATTCTTAAGTCAGCCTCTTAGGAATTCATGAGGTTGTAACAGTAGCAGCAATGGGTGTCAGATCCGTGAGTGGAAGATAACATATACCTGGTCTGATCCCCTTCTAACAGATAACGTGGAAAGAGGATTTCRCAGGGAGGTTCATCTGCCTTTATTCGGTGCACCTGCACTCTTGGTTTCCCTCTACTTGTTGAATGACGGTAATCCTGGCATTTTTATTACCTGAGACCATGCTGCTTGTAGGTGAAATAGTTATATGTACTTTATGCTATTTCCTGAAAGAGGAGTGGCCAGGTTACTGATGTTAACTGTATGGCACACCAAGGCTGGATTTTATATATATATATATGTATATATATATAAAAAAATACATATATATGTGTATATATAGTTTATATAGTTTATAATTTATATATATATAGACACACAAAACCTATATACAAACTATATACTATATTAAAAATTTATATGTATAGTATGTATTAGTATATGTATATGTATTAGTATATGTATACACATATGCATACATGCAGATAGGTGTGTGTGTGTGTGTATATATATATATATATGTATATATATATTTAAGATGGCTTAAGTTCATCCATTGTAGTCCCATTTATTGATCTTAGAATTCTAATTGAATTCTAAGGTCAAGACATAATACCTGAAAGAGGCCTTGTATCCCACAGAGCTCTGTTTTACTCTAGGTAAGCTTCCTGTAGATACCAAGTAATTCTTGGCACTAGATTTAAATGATGAGATCAGTTCGCATTTTTATCCAAATGGAGGTCAGTGATGCARAGGACCATGTTTTCGCATGTGCTTCACTTCTTTTTGGAAGCTAGTGAAATGCCTGTTTTCTTTAGTTCTAATAGTTTCTTTTTTTTTTTTAATCAGGTCTAATGTGAAAAGATAGMGTTAAATAAGAGTCTTATTACACTAATAAGGGTAAAACTGTCTCTTGTTAAATAAYGTGATGGCCATGAATCAGTGTTGTTATTTGTGCATAGATGCTTTTGCCAGTTTTATCCGTAACTATCTCTTCCCAACTTCCCTTCTAGTGCCCAGCACTTGGCACCTACACTGCAAGGAACAGTGTCCCTGGGTTAGCCAGGCATTGCAATCACGCAAGGAACACTAATCAAATGATATTTGATAGCAACTGTTTCCAGATGTCCTTATCAGTCCAGTGTTGTTTGATTTAGCAAATATAGTCTTGCTACTTTATTTAAAGCCACTGAAACAGTTTTAAATCCCAGAGGGTAACAGAAATACCCTGTGGTTATTCCCTCTGCTCATTTGCCAGTCATACCTAAGATTGTTTGTACATGCAGAGTTGACAAAATTAAGTTAAAATTAGTTGTCTTGCTGGATTTTGATTGCATCTCAGTGAGAGGAAAAAATCTTTCTGCTTTTGAATGGGTTGGCCGGTTGGATTTCTGTGCTTGACGTACAACACTGTAGTTACACAGGCTTAGAATATTATTGTAGTGTTTCAGCTAACTTGTAGATTTAGTTCAGTGCACTTAGAAATATTAACACTAAAAGAAAGAAATCCYCGTCATCTTTTGTACCCTGGTTTTGGTGCAACAAAGAATCCAGCAACAGATTTTAGGGACCAACCAGTGAGGAAATGCAGTCCCTCTCCATTCAATCTCATTAAATGTTCTTTTAACTTTCATATATTTTATTCTCTAAATAATTTTCATTTATTTTCAACCTAAGCTGCTTGAAGACAGTTTGATTTCCCCCTGCCAGGTTTAAACTCCACAGYTGAGGGTTTTTGCCAGTAGTACTGAGAATTTAGAAGAGATCTGCGCTGCGGGGGGGATTATTTGCTATCTGCCTAATGCAGATTTCTTGCTCCTTCTCCTGAAGTGTTTGGTGCTGGGGGCAKTAAGAGTTGTCTCCCCGAAGCAGATGGGCCTTGCGTCCAGTTTAACCAAAGTTTCTTTATATGTATTCGCTGTCATCTGTTACTTAACATTATTCACCTTGTTGAATTCTCTAAGTGGGAGAACTGGGATTGACAGGTGCTAACTGGGGTTAAGGTTCGTTTTCTCCGTACTCAGACCAGCCATAACCAGTGATGCTCTTTTCCAAAAAGAGAAGCGATGTGCTTTCTCAAAAGGGAAAACTACCAGTATTTCACAAGCTGTGTGTTTGCCAGCAGCTTCTGGCGCCGGGCTCTTACTCGTGTTGAAAGCAATCGTCGATCGGCCTCGTTCCCAGCCTTCCGCACCGCAGTTCGCCATCAGCGTGTCAGATCGCACTTAACATGCTCCGTGCCCTGAGAAGGCTGTCTAAGAAAGGCTTTAGACTCAGATAAGGATTACATTTTCCCTGTCTCTATTCCAAAAAGCAACTGTTTTTGGAGATACTGTGAATGGAAGAGGATGACTGAGATTTGGTTAGTCATCAAAATCTGAGGTTTATATAAAGCCTGTCTTATTTTACATATAGAGAGTTCTTATGGTTTGGGCTGTCTATAAAATACCAGCTCCTTCCCCACTCTGCCCCTGAAGTTTTAGAATGAAATTATTTTATTTGTATAGTAATTCTTTTCTTAGACCAAATTTGCTTTCAACTTGCTCAGAACTGAAGAAGCCAAAACTATCATTTGGTGTCATTTGGTGCTTTCTTTTTCCTTTTTTTTTTTAAATCATTCTCCGTATCCATTTTCTTTGATCCTCTAAGAATGTCTTCTCCTTTCGTGTGTACTGTGCCTTGATTCTTTGAATTTCTAAACTTCTCTGCTTTTTCTTTGTATTTCAGAATGGCTCTTTATTCRTATCTTAACTTCACTAGTCTGAAGACTGGTAACAGCTTCTGTGAACAGTGAAACCTGCCTCCTCCGTGGGATCCTACATCTTCCAAATGCCTGATTCTTTGCTGAGTAACTATTAAGRCTAACCTTATAACGCACATACACACAAATATTTATTTATTTAAGGTAATATTTTCCAAAGAGATCAATAATGGCTGAAGTAGAAATTAATAGAACTTTTATCTTTKCTCCCAATGCTTAAAGAGTTAAACTATTGCTAAGAGCTTTAGGAAAAAAAACACCATAGACTCTCATGGCTTATATTATTATATATCTTGAGCTACTCTTTCCTCTAGCTGTACAATTGCAATTTACTTGTCACTCTTTTATTCTGCTGTATGAAGGGACATTTGTTCATTCCTGATGGACACAGATGCAGTCTTTTATGAGGCTGTATCTATCTCAGAAGGCAATTCAGGATCTCCAGTTAAGGAGCAAAATCATCAGTGCTGCTGCTGATCAGGTGCTGTGTGACCACAGAAATATGCCCCTGTTTGTCATTGGGACCCAGGGAAATGCAGCCACTTTTAATTTGCAGTTGGGTACAGGTATGATCGCAAAAGCGGTGCTGTGGCACCTAGGCTTGTGGTTCAGTGGGGACCCCTGCGTCCCGAGCTGAGAATGTGACTCTGTTAAAAACAGTGTTTGGTGTCAATAATACATGTTTTTATTGTGTGCCACCTTTGGACAGAGGTAGATGAATTTTGAAACTGGAAGGGAATGCTCTCTGGTGGTACAGCTTTTCATCGCAGGAGGAACATTTACTTTCTCTTATCAGGTTGTTCCGTTTCTTTCTCCTGAGGGGAGCAGATTGGGGCAGCCTGTTCTGAGCAGAGGAGGTGTGAAGAAGAGAAAGTAGAAAAATGCCAGCTATTTTTTCCTCTGAAAATAATATTTGATGGGAATATGGGAATGCAGCTGCTAAAATGCATTTACTTCTCTAATCTTTGCAACATCCAGAATTGCTGATCCCAAGAAAGATATATCCGTGCTTGAGCAGAGCAGTTCAGGAGTAATGTGTAAACAGATAAGGTTTAATTCAACTAATGGAGGAAAAAAAATAAAACACATCAAGACAGTAGTTTCAGTAGACATTGTCAGTGCTGTTTTCTTCCTTTTTTTCTTTTTCTTTTTTCTTTTTTTCTTTTTTCTTCATCTCTTTTTTTTTCTTTTTCAACAAATGCGATTACTGTGAGAGGCTGAGCTGATAGATTTCCTTTCTCTGCTGTTGCGGCATAGGAAGGTTCACAGAGTCGCCTGTCAGAGCCTGGGTCCCTTGCAGGCTAAGGCATTTCAATTTCAAAGTACAAGAGCTTGAAGTCTTGAAACAAAAGATCATCAAACACTAATAACCGCTGGCTTGCTGGAGCTGTGAAGTGGGGAGGAAGCGGGGCCTCTTCGTAAGGGGCAGCGAGTGCGACGGTGAATCTTGCCCTCAGTTAATTCTGGGGGGGTGTTATAAGGGTGAGATGAGGGAACTCAGATGTGAATGAACAGACCACTTAAGGGCACCAAAAAAGGTGAATGCCCACCAAATTGCTTTCAAAATTACAAGAGAGGGTCTACGAGAACTGCTCAGTCTCACTGCCAAAGCACCTCAGAAAATGCCCTTTCTTACTAAGTTTAGTTGGGGGTGGGGGGGAAGTGTAGTGGACTCTTCAGCCCCCAGCTCGGGGAAGGCCAGCTGCGTATTCAGTCTAGCACATACATACAGCATGCTAGATGTATCACAATAAATGTGACCTGCATGTATTTCATGACTAACCTGCAGAAAAGTGATACTCTGCAGAGTGAAAATCTGAATTTTCACCTAAGGATGATCTTTCAAATTCTACCTGAGTTACTTAACAATTTTTCCCCCTTAAACTACCCTGTGCTAAGTGCATTTTTCAGCAAATAAACTGTTTGTCACTAAAATTGCAAAACTTTCTGTATGCTGACCTTCAAATCTTGTGTCACTGCTTTCCAAGACAGGTTTTTTCAGTCTGTAGATTTAGTTCGCATTTTGTTCCCAGATGTATTATGTTGCATTTGACTCTATTAAAATGCATTTTGTAGGTTACAGGCAATTCAGATTTCCTTGCAAAAGCAACTTGCCTTTGTTATTTACCACTCTGCCAAGATTTGTAGCAACAGCAAACTTTACCAGCAAACAATTTGTAACATAGTCTTACTGCTGATGGAAACGTGGAATGCTACCGGGTTGAGTTCCCCCTGACCGAAGGCTGGGCAGCCGTTTCTCCTCAACAAAAACATTTTCAAATCAGGGAGCCAGTTTGGTCTCGTGTTTGCTTCACACAGTGGAGGTTCTTCATCAAGTCAGGTTGAAAGGCACAGTGTATGTTATTAATATGGCTCTCTCCCTAACTGGCACAAATCATCTTAAATAAAGAGATGAACGTGGCAATAGGTTTGTGAGAGCACTCTGCCTGTTGTCTCAGTCACTGCTGATAGCATCCTGGATGAGCAATTTTAATGCTTTCCCTACAACTAACCTGGGAGGTAAGAGACCTATAGTCCCTCAGGTCAACTTAACCCCCCCACCCCCTCCCCAAAAAAAACAAAAAACCCCAACTTTTTTGAGGGTATGGGGATGAGAATACCTTGATGATCTTTAAGAATTTCCCTAGTGCTTCAAGATTTTACTGAAGGAAAAAAGAACTGGTTCAGAAACCTGTATAACTACTCCTTTAAGTCACTGATTTATCTTCTCTGGATTTGTTGATGTAGAAAAGACTTTAATWTTAATAAATGGTTACAAACCTTCTGACAGCAGATACCTTTATGTCCTACACACGGCGACAGAAGACCTGTGCTTTGGTCCGAATGTACAGCAAAGATCTGTGGAAGGCACCAAGCTGAGAGTGAGACTTAAGAAAAGGACTGGCCCTCCAGGGATTTCGTGGGCACGTGGTAATTTGTTTACAGCTTCTTTTAATCATTTTCCCTATTAGATATGAGCTCTCTCTATAATTTGTGTACTTGCAAAACCTGCCCTTAGATATTACAAGCTTATAGTTATTTTTTTCATGTGCTTGATTTAAGGAAAAAAAAAAAGATAGTTTCACCTCCAAACTTTTAAGTGTTTTAGTATCCTATCACTTTGTGTAGTGTTTCACTTTAGTRTATATATATAATATTATATACAATTATACATATGTATATATAAAATATATACAGTATATAGTTAGAATTAATGACACCTTGCACTGAAAGATTACGTGGAAGAATTTAATGACTTTTGTCCTACAGATTGAGAATTTCTGAGTGGCAAGGTGTACTCCTCAACAGGAGCTGCTCTTAGCTTGCCGGAGGTGAATCAGCTCCCAGATTCTCAGGAGAGACATTGCAAGAACAGTTACTTAAGACATGTGGCTTTCTCAAAGGCTGATGGAGGGATATCAGTAGAAAGGCTCTTTTTAGCTTGAATTATTGGTGGTTCATGGCATACACATGCACAGAGGATAGTCGCTTGTGTGGTGTATGTGCACTGCCATGCACCAGGTACGTTTTGCCTATCACTAAAAGTTGGAAGTCGAAGTGGCAGCTTCCCTGGCTGCAGCGGAAAGTGTGCCAGACCGCTGGGGAAGCTTGTCCCCGGCACACTTAGGAGACTGCTGTGAAGCAAGCAAAAATAGCTGGGGCAGAGCACTGTGCTAATCTGTCTATATTGCTCCCAAAATGGAGTTATTTTGAGGACAGCCGGCAAGGCTACGGGGAGCTTGGATGTATTTCCGCTGTATTGCAAGTACATAGAGAGAGAGATGGTACCCAAAAGAAAAGAGAATTTATATGCTGTATATCAGTAGATTTCCCCAAAACAGCACAAAGGGCAAATTACTCAAGAGCTTTAATCGAGTGACTGAGTTCGTTTGGATTAAAAACCTTTCAGCTCTATTTTCGCTCAGCTCCCGTGTTCGTATGATTGCTTCAATTTGCATTTATGGGCCTAACATATTGAAGCATCAGCTCTCACATCCAGAAGCAGCAGTGTAAAACTATGCACTAGGAATTTTTATTTAATTAAAGTACTATATTTAAAAAAAAATGGACAGTGGACTAATGAGAGAATGCCAAAGATCAAACAGGTCACTTGCTTTCTAGATCTTCCCCTGACACCAATGTCTGTAGGGGACATTACATTCATTTCTTTATCAATGTATTGCATTTGCCTTTGAAGTAGAGAAAAACAAAAAACTTTGCATGGTTGTACTGAGAGCAGCAGCATTCATTGCTGCTATGACTACTGTCATGGATTTTATACTATTTGAAGCCTGAGAGATGTGCTCTTGCGTTGTTCTATTTATTTTTTCAGAGGACCGGGAAAACAGGGGAGAGCGCAGCCACTTTTTCAAATCTGTTCAAGTCAGAAAGGAACGGTTGGGGTTATTTCCATGCAACGCATCATTGCCCTCTTCCATTTCCCTGCAGTTATGGCTGCTCTCTCATGCAAGATTCATATAGTTATGATTCAGCTGGTATTTGAAACCATGTAAGAGGAATTGCTGTTTTTATTTTAGCCAAGCAACACACACAGAAAATGGGGCAAACACAGCTGGTTGGGGCATAGTCTAAATGTGATGTGGATGCAAATGCCACCAAAGCGTGGAAAAGCACTGCCAGAACAAGGCCAGCTCTGACAGCTGGAACTATTGCACCAGGTGGCAAGAACATGGGGGGACAGGCTGCAGGGATACGGGGACAGGGGACAGGCTGGGGGAGTACGGGGACATTTTTTCCCTTAATTCACTATAAATAATGTTCATCTTGTCTACTAAGAGAGCATGTAGTTTGGGGGATGCTACTGGTCCCTGAGGTAAAACTCTACTGGTCTCAGCAGCATATTTTTAAGGCTAGTCAGACTGAGAATCGGAATATATGAGAATTTCCTTTGCCTGCACTGTGACTGGGCAGTGGTGATGAGGATCTTTGCAGCTGATTTGTGTATTTTGCATTATTTGCAATGAGTTTGCATGCAATGGTTATATATTAGTACAGCAGTTCTTAAATTATAAACTTATGAACAGCCCTTCATCCATTCGTTTGTGCATCAGCTAGCTGTTGTGCAAACAGGCCCTCTCTAACAGGGAGTATTTGTAGCTAAGAGGTTTCCCTGCCCTTGAAGTGCGTCAAGTCCTTTTTGAACCCTTTAAAGCACTCTGTGTGAGCATATTACAAAAGAAATAAAAAGTATTGCATTTCTGAAGAGTTCCATTCTATCAAATCCATTATCCTCATCTTTGAGTGCTTTTTTTTTTTTAAGGAAAAACAGTGGATTTCATATGGCTTGTATAAACGCCTAGAATTTGGAGTCTTTATCCCAGCAGAAGACCTGCTTATTATTCCATGCTTTGTGCAGGTTGTGATTTGTGTGGCTAAACTGAAATGGGACCGGGACTGAGAAGCGTTGCCCCTGCCGCAAGCTGTCCCCCGCACTCGCAGGGTCCCATGGGGAAGCCGACATGCAGCAGGGTGCGAGCGGGTCCGGAGCGGGTCGTGGCTCTTGAAGGTGGCCGGCTCGGCTTCTCTCCCCTTTCTGGTGTGGATTTTTGAATGGCTGTAGGTGCCTAACCTCCAAAACGGCACAGCAGGGACTGGGAAATGCTAGTGTGCATTTCATGTGGAGAGCAGGAATTACGAGATGCCCTATGAACCGGCTGGTGCCCAAAACATTAACATAGGAAATAATATTAAAAAAATCCCTTGTGTGTTGGAGAGGCCTTTAGGTTCAGAGCTGACTGTAGCTTGGAGAGATTTCCTACTGGAGTCTGCCATGGGCTGGGTTTTCCTAGGCGCTTGAGGACCTAGACGGCTATCAAGGTGATGGAGAGAATAATCGGTGTTACGAAATGATAGMGATCTCTTTTTCTCCATAATAAACACATTTTGCTTTTCTCAATGACATGTTTATTAATAGTTTTGAAGTATGTAGCTCGTGGTGGGAGAGGGTTTTGGGAACTACTGTTCAGTTTTGCTCCTTGTTTCTTTGCCTCTGTTTGAAGAGCAATGAAATGTCTCGGAAAATTCCTGCTGTTTGTGGCTGCTGTGCTGTGGCAGATCCTGCAGCCCRCGGTGCAGCCGCGGCCTCGAGCTGGGCTCGCTTCGGCCTCGAGCTAAGCCAGGTACTTGGCGCAAGGGTACGTCTACACCAAAATGGGACCGAATTGAGGGAGGCATAAGGGTTTCTTAGGCAGAAGAATGGATTTCCCTTTTACTTCCCTGAAATAGAAAACATCTCACTAATTTTAAAATAACAGAAAAAGTTATTCGTTTTAGGTTTACAAAATTGGAATAGTTACTTTATAAATATAACTGAGAGTTGGTAGAGCAACTGCATATAAAAGGCAGTTGATAGTGTTGTTATCATGGAGTAATGTTTGCAGAAGGAATCAGGAGATTTTGGTATTAAGTCACTTTTGCCTCTGATTTACTCTGTTGGACTTTCTCATCACTGCTCCTCTGTTCCTCATATGCTCAAAATTGGTGATAAATCTACTCTTAAAAATCTGTTAAAGGGTTTTGAGATTGTCAAGTTTGCAGATGATCACAGGATTATGATTATGCATAGYATTATTTTTAAATGAAATATTTAAAATACTGCATATTATAAAAACTTCTTTAATTAAAACTAGAGAGTACTTTTTTACTGAAGAGTGAATTTGCATTAGGGGAAAACGTTTCATGCACCTCAAAAAGAAATACGAGATTACTTTTCCAAGGTTCCACTAACCCCCAGACTCTGCTGGCTTCTCTGGCGGTGAGGCTGCCTGTCTGACTCACGGTCAGCCCGAAAATCGTCTGTCACCCCCACTGCTGACGTAGCACCACTGCATGTGGAGCTAACGTCAGGCTCTGGAAGCTGCTCTGGTGTAATTTTTGTCGGTGGGATTAACGAAAGGAGCAGCAGAGCAGGATGCCTGGGCCAGGCTTCTCAGGGTGCCTGCAGCCAGCACAGCCTGCAAAGCCCTGGGCAGAGCAGCTCCTGGCAATCGCCCTGGTGTTACCAACTGGCCCGTGTAAAGGAAAGGGCCAGTTTGGTATAAAATGGAAGAAAAGAAAGGGAAAACTAGAGACTGTTTCAGGGATGTGGAGAGGAGAAAGAGGAGAAAAAAGGTCCTACGCCTGGGCTCAGACAGCCTGGATGTGCTGGCTTTGGTCACGAGGACGAGAGCGTCCCCGGGACGTGCCCTCCTCAGGGCCCTGCAAATCCGCGGTGATGAAGTTCCTCTTCTCTCRCCCTTCGCTGGTGTGGTCCACGTGGAGACTGAGCTTCCTGGGAGAGAAGCTGTTTCTCACTGCGCGTTGCGCAATGCCGTGCGCAGCGAAACCCTGATCCCAGAGTGGACAAATCGATGCCACCATCCTGCACGCTCCATACCAGATACACTCCTGGATCGGCGGTCCATCATAATTTTGTGGGACAGAAGGGAGTATCACCAGATTTCTTTCTTCTTGAGGATAAGGCTTTTGATTAATTTCTCCCCCTTCTCTTCAGGGTTGGCACTTTGCATTATATATATTTCAAGGCAGGGAAGTTGCTTACTTGACAGCTGTGGACAAAACATGAGATTTTAGATAATGTTTTACATTCATCAGGGACAAACCTGCTTCAAGGTAATTTATAAATTAAACCAAATTTAAATATTGTCTCCTGGTATGTATCAGTAATTAGAAAACTCAGTTGAGGAGGGAGGAGATGGCTGGTATACAAATTATTTTGCAGCTAAAAATAGGAATGTCTAGAGACTGGGTGATACCAGGCAAATCATGTGTTGAACAAGCTTTTTTTCAGTTTGCACTTTAAAAGTTTTTCCCAGCTCCAGCACCAGCTTGACTACCTTCAAGCTTGCTATGTAAAAGGTAATGGGGAAAGAGTCGCAGTTGAAATGTTGAATTACTTGCGACAGCGCAGTTTCTTTGGTGTGAATTCGATTTCATAATTTCTTGTTTTCCCACCCTACTTGTCTCTGTTGTCTGTCTTTCTGATACTTGAAGGAAAAAAGAAAAAATACTCTTGGGGAAAAGCTTTGCGTCCCGAGGGCCACTTGTGTCTTGACGTGGTTGCTGCTCCATCTTTCTTTTCCTGGCCCTGGTCCCTGTGGTGCCGTCGGTCGGCGTGCGGGGGCCCGAGCGGAGCCGCCGGAGCGGAGCCTTGCTTCGAGCCCGGGGCCGAGCCGCGGCGAGCGCCCGCGCTGTGGGCCCACGGCCCCGGCCAGCTTCGCTTGCGCCTCCTGCCGCAGCCCGGCCCGTGGCGGCGCAGGGCGGAGACGTGGCCGGGAGCGACCTGTATGTTTTCTGTCGTGACTCTCCCAGTTGCCGTCGGGCTCCTGCACAAGGGCCACGTGGCCAGGTAAATGCCGGTGGCTTCCCCRGTTTTACAGCTCCGGTAAAAATTTGCTGCAGCGAGAGAAATACTGTTCATTCAAGCACATGAATCAGTGAAGAAAAGGAAGGAAAATATCCTTCGCAGGGAGGAGTGYGCGGTAACATATCTCCAGCAGATTACACTTTTATCCAATTTCTTTGTAAGGGGCCATGTGTCAAAAGGCTTTTTACCTGGATCTGCTAAAATGGTATATGGAAGGACAACATATTTTCTTCACCTCTTACCTTGGAGCAGTAAACATTGTTGCTGGAGACCATTAAAACCTAGTTGTGTCAGCTCCATTTCCAACTCTGGCACTCTTTCAGGGTTAAGTAGCGCTGATATTAATGTGAGGTGACATCAGTCAAAACCTGTGCCAAATTCAGGTACAGCAGGCTCCAGGGCAACCTGCATGCAGGAGGCTTCTAATTCTGACCTATAATTGTGGTCGTTTTCCGAGGCTTAGTGGTTCCCAAACGCCTTTCCCTTGCTGCCCTGTAACACAAGAAAGCTGTAGCTGTGCTGCAGCTCAAGGAGATGAGAAAATGTGTGTGAAAATATGTGCCYGATGGAAAATGAGGATAGTTTTCAAAATGGGAAGGTGCTATTCGTCGGTGTTCCAGAGGCCGTCGCCTTTTTTCAGCCGGTTTCTTTGCCCTCTGCTTCTCAAGCAGCTTCGTCCGTACTTGCAAATCTGTACCAAGGAGAAGTCGGGTAGCATCTACAGCTAGTCACGCCAATAACTGATCTAGTCAAACATGCAGTCGCCATCTCACCAAAACTATTTTGCAGGATTGTGGTGAGTCAGTAGCTTTGAAAGAGGGGACAACATTGATGAAAGCGACTATTAGGGTTTGCCATTTTAAAAGGAAATACATCTATTTTTCAAAAGTACAAATAAGTAAATGAAACACGACATTAAAACACATAAAAGCATGAAGACAAAGCAATTGTTATTTGGATTGAATGATAYATTTTCTTCCTGAAGTAAATTTTTTCAAGGCTTCTAATTCAGAAAATGAATCTGAAAATCAGTKTTTGATATGACAATAATTATAGGGACAGAACAGTTGAGTTTTAGGGAAGACTGATGGGAGCAGATTKTAACTGTAATATGGTTTTAAAAAAGGCAGGATAAACATTTTGGAGTAYGTAATTAGAAAAAAACAAATCATGAAACAAAGCAGGATAGCAAAGGAAGTCGCTTCTCTTCACTGTRAGGTTCAAACCAGAAGAAAACATGCTTTAAATGTAACTTATGGTTGGATCTGCTGGTGGCCTTCTTAACTGTGTAAAACTTAACATTTTGCTTGAAGATTCAAGACACTTCTGTATTCCTGTAAATCTCACACTGCCAAAGCTTTCACCATCACTTTAATGAATCCTCAGTCACCACGCATTGCTGATACTGTTGTACTGTGAAATATTCCTTCAAAATGATTTTAATCTCCTGTTGCTAATTCTTTTAATTCCCTTACCAAAGTAGAGCTACCTTGAAGTTTTGTTGCTGACTTTTTGAGCTACATTTATAAAGCTTTTTTTTTTTTTTTCTGAATGCAGTGAAGTGGATATTTTTTGTTACATAATGATAGATAGACACCTTAATATTTTAGCAGAAATTATTCCAATAAATGAATTACTTTCCCTAATGCATGATATCTGAACTGAGATTGCAGGTACATTTCTTACAGGCAAAATAGCTGTCTGATGAAAATAGCTGGGTTKGAACTTTTTCCTAATTTGCAACACATCCCTCAGCTGTCACTGTGTCTTCTGCATCTTGCCTTAAGAAAGTCTTTATTTCATCATCTACACTGTTTTGGCTTTAGAAAGTAGAGCCCTATTTGTGTTGAAGGGAGGACCTGGAGGACAAACGATTCTGCTTGATTTAATATACAGCAATCAATACCTCTGTGAATTACTGAGAGATGCACTTCATCCATGGAAAACTTGTTGAAGGCAAATGGGAAAGCAAACATCAACATGTGATTAAGTCCTCATTATTCTTGTATTATGTAGTAAGCAAGTATCTCATATTAATGAAGGTAAGTACATTCGTTCCTTACATTTTGTAATTAATATTGGGCCTTCTGCCAGACGCAGCCTCTGTGCAAAGGGTTGCAGCTGGAGCCCTTTAGCTCTTTYCTAGACTTCAGCTGATGACGTCTTGTTCAGGGTCTTTATCCTAGTGCAGAAGTCAATCAAGATTGTGGACTTTTACGCTGAAGCGGGGGAGAGGAGAAGGAGGCCCGTGGCATTGCCCTGGGGTGCTGATAGCACCCAGCTGTGGGGCAGGGCAGGGCTGTGCTGGTAACCACACTCAGCTGTGGGGCAGATCAGGGTGCTGATAGCACCCAGCTGTGCAGAGGCAGGGTAGCTGGGGGTCAGTGCTAGCCCACAGCTGAGCTGGGCTCCCAGCCATGGGTGTGAGCTTGCCTTTGGCTTTCCAGCAGTGCAGGCAGGTCTGCAACAAGGCTATAAAATGCTTTTCTTTAGGTGCCTTGGTTCCTTATCTTCTCCAGGGTGACGGTTTGGGGCTTAATAGGAGGAAAAGAGACTTGAAAGTGAGCTCTAGTGAGGGAGGAGGTGATAACACCCAGGACCCTGCTCAGCTGCTCTCTGTAATACAGCTGGATTTTTAGTTTTATATCTCTTCTTTTTGGATTAAGCAGCTCTGAGGCACAAGAAGAGCTGAAGTATTTGCTACTCTGGAAGGGTAGTAATATGTTTGTGCTGTGTCAAGTACAGCAGCAATTGAAGGGTGAGTGGACACACCTGAACTAGCTGAGGTTAGGTTAAAAAGCAGAGAAAGCACACTAGTAGGTTCCTCAGCTGCCTAAATACTTAYAGCTTGCGATCAGCTTGGGCAATCTGTTAAAGCCTTTGCTGCCCGAGTTAAAGCTTGCTCTGTGTGTGGCAAGTTTGCTGTTGCTTTCCCAGAAACGCTATCACTACTCCTACACACCATCCAGAGACGGTGGGTRCAGCTCGTGAGTGCAAAGAGACAGAGAGCAGTCATGGCCTCCTAGACCAGCTCCTGTAAGTAGACGTGTGCCTCCCCTTCGGGAAAGTGCCTTAGCAGTTCCTCCTTCTGAATTTCAAACAAGAAAACAGAGCTGACTTTGGAAGGAAGATTGATTTGAGGTTCATGTATACTGGGGACTCTAACTGCTGCTATCAATTCAGAGCACTGAAAAAAAAAAAAGGCGTCAAGAGATGCGAGCGTGTTTGCACCYGGTGCGATGGAGAGTGGTACTGGTTAAAAGCTGCCTTGTCTACGTCACCTTTTCCTGTAGAGTGCAGCCAGGGCGGAAGCGTGACACACTCGTGTCTCCAAAGCGCGCRTGGCATTTCTCTTGGGCAGAATAATGAAATTGCCTCTGTCTGTTTTCTGCACTGAAGTTCTTAGAAGTTGTTCTGTTATTGGACTTTACAGAGACTTCTAGAGTRTAGTTCTCTCAGTGAATTTAGGAAATGCAATTTTTAGTAGTTGGCTGCTGAAAAGTAAAACGAAGTAAAGATGGACCAAAATGTGAGCTTCAGGTAAAAGTTTTAGGCAAATTTCCAAAGGTGACATCAGTGACTGCTCCTTTTAAGCATGCTCAGTTTGACACCACTACTGACTGTGCTTGATTGATTTATTTTTATCATAAGGCAGGGTTTAAGTGGCTTGTCTCATTCATCCATGCTAGAGGTACTTGAACTGTCCATCTGCTATTCCAACAGGAGAAATGAGGCCTATTCCACTTACAGATCATGTCTGACAACTGAGCACCCTGACTGTTTCCTGTGCCTTTTAGTCATTTTTAATTTATCTGGGAGCAAGTTTCTTGCATCATCAAAGATGCTACATTTTTTGAATCACTGTACAGGAAATTACTGCAAACGGGTTTGTCAGTGTTCTTTCTAATAGTCATACAAAACTCAATTAAAACTAATACCAATCAGCTGTAAGTGAATTTTGAGAGGCCTGTTAAGCAATTGGGTCTTCTCATATTTTTTGTTTAAAACATGGGACTATGTCAGTTTTAATATCYGTTACAATGCTGTCATTCTAAGCCATAAAAGCAACAAGAATGGCATATACTATGTAAAAGAAATTGTGTAGTTGCTTAAAACTTGWTCTCATTATTAACTACTGAGAAATCAAATATGAAGCACAAATATTCTCTGATTATGGTTATGATTATGCTAGGGGTTTTCATGAAATGCTACATCACACCTCAGGATTTAAAATATTTGCTCCGGTTGGTGAGTGTTTTGCTGCTGCTTCCGAAGTGCCAGGAGTATCCGAACGTGCTGTGTGGGTTGGCGAGACACGCGTGGCTGTAGCTGCTCAGGTRCCTGCTGCGTGGGCGGTCTGCAGTGATGCGGTCAGAGCACTGACAGCACGGGCCAAGCGCGGGATTGCGGGGCGGTAACACCGAGTCGGGCCGAGGGCCGCTCCGCGCAGCGCTGCTCAGTTCCTCTTTATTGTGAAGCGCATCTTTGGGATGGTCTGATCGTGTGAGAAGCAGCCTTGCTCTTCTGCATTTCAAACTTGCATCTGACCGTGGTTTTCCTGCGAACCAACTCCAGTTGCTTAGGCCTTATTATAGAAAACGACTTAACCATGGGCCTGATTTTTAAACACAAGCTTTTATTTTCATAACTGTTTAGAGAAAAGATAGGTTTTTTGTTTTTGTTGATGAGTACTGAGTTTAAAATTGAGCAAACCTCAATTACAGCTTCTAGACTGGCTTAGTGGAAACTGCAAGGATTGAAAAGCACCTTTACAGCAGATTGTGCACTGCAACAGCCAGTACAGTAACACATAAAAAAGGCATAATAGATGAACTGCAGAGCAAACTGAATTAGATGCAGTTACAGCAGTGTAATGAACTGATGCCTTTAGTAATTAGCCAGGGCTGAAGTGAACTACTGTGGATTATATTCTTTGACTCTCTCTGATAATCTAAGTCACATTTCCCTGGTTGACATTTGTCAAAGGCCTCAAGTTAAATGTATTTTTCTGATGTTTCATAGCTCACTTCTGAATGCTCAAAACCCGGATGTTAATGTTGAGAGCTTCACTTTAAATCGTCCTTTCTGCAATTCTGTATGCTTCTGACTTCATTACAATTCCATCCTTTAAGTCAGATGTATCAGACATTACAGTTGTTCAAATATAAAACCTCCCTGGATTCAGAAACGTTAATAAAATGTAGGTTCCTTTTCCTACAAGGACTCTGTAAAGAGTCATCTGCCCAAGAGAAGGTTCACCAGCTTTTTCAGGGCTTTGCCATGCCCAGGTCCCATCAGCCACATGTGGTTGAGGATGCACTGCTGCTGGTCCTGGCTGTGGGTGTGCACATCAAGGCGTTGCTGTGGCATTTCTCTCGCTGTTCCCAAAATCACTGCATCTCTTGTCCCTGGTTCCTCTCTCTCCCCACTGGCCCATCATTAATTAAGTGTTTTTTTGTTTTTTTTTGTTTTTTTTTTTGAATTGGCAATTATTTCTTTCTCTCTGGATGTTTATGATGTTACTACAGGCTTTAAAAGTTCAAAATAATGTCATTTAAAGCCGTAACATAAAAGTGTCATAAATGTACCATGGTTAAAATATGCATCTATGTTTTGAGTATTAGATATTTCTTTGTGAAGACTTGATGGTCTTTGAGCTTTTGAGATATTTCTTAAGTTATACTTTCAAGTTTTATTTCATACCCTTGAGGTCTTTAGTCTAATCTTAACAAAGAGAACTGATGTTTCCATTCATCTGTTGTTTTTGAGAATGGAAGTTTCAGTAAATAAAGTATCTAGTACTGTAATGCTCATGTCAGCCTGTTCATGTTTCTTGTTACAAGATCCTGACAGTGTTGAGAAAACTATATGCTGCTCTGCTACAAGTAATAATGGGAATTATGAATGCTTAGTTATATATATATATGTACTATTTTCTATTGCTGTGTTCTAAGAAAACTTTGGAATTGTCATCTTGTATGTATACTGGCTGATGTATGTCAGATGTTGGCATCAGGATTATRAAGTTCAAAAACAGACGAGCAGTCAACAAATTATATTCTGAGCAAGATGAAAATACGTATACCTTGGTAATATTTACTAGCATTTATTTGCATAGTGAAAAGGCCTTTAAATACTGCTGCTTATCTGGTCTTTAGCCCTGTAGCATTTATAGCAAAGATGCTGTTAGCTGAGTTGTGTTATTTAATCTGGTGTTCAAAAGAAAATGTCAGCCACACCAGCTATGAAAATTAAACTATTCCAATGCCTTTAGGACTTCTTTCTTCCATTAACTTCAAACTAAAATAAACATAGTGATTTCTCTATTCTTTTCTGAARTCCTTTTTCTGTCTGTTTCTCTTTTTGTGTGATTGGAAAGAAGCAAGGAAAAGTAGATATCTAAGTTCAGTGTTTCATTGCTCTTGCTTTCTATTGCATTTCATTTCTTCCTTTTTTATATTTAAATCTTTCTAACCACCTGCATTTTTAATGACCTAACTCTCAAAACCAACCAAATCCATAATGCCGTTGGGATTTTCTGTCACTCTGCTGGCAAGCCTCTGTCCCGGGCTCCCGCTCGGTGACTTGCGTGGTGCCCACAGTCCCGTTTTCCTGAAACAGAAGTTGCGTTGCCTTGCTGCMATCTCTATGGTTCCTCTTTGGCGTCTTGGAAAGGTTTGTGATCAGTGAAGTTACAAAATGTCTCTTTCAAAATATACATTCTCTTAAAATTTAGCTTCTGGAATGCCAACCAGAGGACAGTGTTATCTTTGAATCTACCAACTCTTAGGAATGTAGAAAACATTACATGGGTATGTGTCTGGGGTGTGGGGGGGTCCCCCTCTCTTTGCGTGGTTGATGACTGTTTCATATGAAGTTCTCCTACAGGCCAAGTTAAGACAATTCTTGATTATCTATTTGAGTTGAAGATACGGTGCGCTCTGTAYAAAGCAACTAGCACTGCTCGCCCAAACCACACGTGAGCTGGCGCAAAAGAGTGTGCTGTGAAAGCACAACCGAGCGGGGAAGGGCACGTGCCACCAGGACCTCTGAGCTAGCAGTGACTACAAAACCTCTGCTGTGAAGTGCGATGCAGGGAACTTGCAGYGCTCACTGAGCCCAAGCTGGTTGCTGGCATCTTTGCACGTCCTACAGAGTTAGCTGAGCCTGGACAAACCCACCTGAGGATACTTGAGTTTAGACAGCTTGTTTCTGGCTGCAGAGGTGAATGCAGCCCTGCAGTCATGTTGCCTGATGCCCCGGCCCTCCTGGGAAAGCTGCCTTGGCCCAGCCCTCCCTAAAAGAAAGGGAGGGGGTGGAGAGTAGGCAATGTCTTACAGGTAAAAGATGACGCTATGTGGTTTTGTGGGCATTTCTCCAATGACAGTTTTTACTACAGCAAGYCAGTGCCCTTTGCTGCTAGCCAGAAGAGGACCAGGTGGCTCAGCTGGCTCCTGGCCCACTGCCCTGGACTCATGCTGGACCCAGGCTCGAGCTGTCCAAAACAAGAGTGAGCTAACATGCAAGTGGACTGGACTGTCACGAGCCAGTGCTCAGCTGCATCCACTGGCACTGTTTATTTCATGATATAAACATAACCCAAGGCAATAGAAGTAAACTGCTTCAGCATAATCAAGAGGGATCCAGTGTGTAGTGGTCACACACAACACAGCAGCACTTCTCCAGCAGTGTCTTGCCAGAGCTTTCCAATTCTTGATTCCCTCCTGTGCTTTTAAGGCCCTGCATGAAGCACATAACATGACCTACTACTTCTGCTGGTCGGTAGTGTTGTAAAGGCCTGTTCAAATTTTGCATGAGTTGCTATTTCTTGAAAAAGATGCAATGGAACCTATCTTTGGCTCRCTTTAATTGCTTCAAGAGGAGGAGGTTATTAAAAACGATTTTTTAATCCCAACCTGTGCTATAGCAGAGAGCATTTTATTCCATTCCCATYGCAAGTGCTTGAACAGGTATCCTGGGGAGACAGACCTCTCCTATGCTTGAGCACTATTGTAGAGGTATGTAAATGATCAGTCGGGATTTTATTAGCCTCTTGCATAGGAGTAGATAATTTAAAAGAGGGAAACATGACCATTGTAATATTTTGTAAAAAGAGAACYTGAAAGATGTACAAGAATGAACTGAACTTTTATTAAGTATGAATGAACGTTAACAATGAATGAATATTCCTGGAAGCCTGTTCTCTTTTGCTGTTCAACCAGCTTTAAATGTAAGTAATCACAGCGCAGAGGCTTCCCTGCGTTTTGTAAAATGGGGCATGCCTACTAACCTAAACAGCAATCCAGTTCTCATATAAAACCATTTTAAGGCATTGAGGGGGAATTTTATCTGAGAACAAACTCATGTTTTTTAATGAGAACAAGGTATTTTTTCTTCACATTTGAAGCGTGATTGATATTGGAGTGATCACTTGTGATCATGATATACTACTATGCTTACCAGCATGCTGCTGAATCACGTGACATTTGTGTTGCATTCACGTACAGGTTAGCCATGGGGRTAGTCAGTTCTCTGCTGAACGACTTTAATGAGCTTTCCTTTCCTGAGACAGAAAAATAAAAAATTYTACTAGTATTTTTAGAACACCAGCTATTATGATACTACATTTCCTATGAAAACATCTTTGAATTTTGTTTTTACTGCTTAAATTTTACATCATCCAAAGTAGAACTTAGGGTGGAAAGCCTTCTTTTGATGTGAGACTGCTTCCACAGTCATCTTTTATGTAGCTAAAACTTTAAATATTTTTTTTAAGATCTAAAATGACTCTGAAGCCACAAAATCAAGCCATTCATTAATGAAGATTTTGCAATGGAGTAAGTAAATAAATGTCATATTTTAAAGGGCAAGTTGATTGTGCTGGTACTTCAAATTGCTCTATGTTGCCTTTGTCTTTCAATGCCAAAAAATTATACTATTTTGTATACACCTCTGCTTCATTTAAACATATGTAGCTTCTACTTTTTGTCATACTACCCTTTAACTTGGTAAAAATAAGAACTTTTGATTACCTGCAGTTGACAATATTTTGGGAATGGTTGTAGGAATAAGGCAAAAGTTAACAGGGTCATTCATCCAGAACTGCAGCCAAGCTCTAAATGAGCTGTTCTTTATCTCTGTAGAAGCTCAGATCACTTTCCTCCCTTTTTCTCCTTGTTTAGTTTTGTGTGCTTTCATCTGAGACCGAAATAAAAGGACCCAAATTCTGAAAAGATACACATAGCTGCTTTTTGTAGATCTGGAATAGTTGGACTATGTTTTGGGTGCTTATCCAAGGCTAAGCAAGTCTTTGCGTAGTTTGAAGAACAGGCACTGAATTGCTATTACACAAACTGCTTTCAGAGTTGTAAAGGAAAAACAGCCAGCAAGTGTGATGAGCAGAGTAAAACAATTCTGCCTTTCCCAGCTGAATAAGAAATAAGTAGATTCAGCCTCTAGTCTTGTTCCTTTCCACTTCACCTGTAAAAGAAGCGTTTTCAGGGCAGTATATTTTAACTCAACTTAGAAAGTAACGGTTAAAAACATTGGCTTACCCCAGACAATCCATGTAACAGTGGGGCAGAGAAGGGAGCTTAATTTGTTGTTCAAAGCAATTCAAAAGGTGATTTCTACAAATCAGTTCACGGTCTGTAAACTTGGTTCATTTTGTTGTATGCATAAGCAACCCAATGTGTTGCCTTTTCTCTGACTGAGTCAGTATATGCCATGCAATCATGTATTTTTGGAGTGAATTAATGATTTTGTGTGCACACATTTTCCATTATTCATTTTAAAATCTTCTGTTGTCATTAATATTCTAGTTCTTAAACATATTGGAATGGACACAGTTAAACCAAGTTGCTCCAAATACAAGTTTATAGAAAATACTTGGCATTTCTTCCCACCCTTCCCTTCATGTAATTGATGGATGTCTTAAACTCACCTTGTCTATTCAAGGAGCATTTCTTCACCCTGACAGAAAAATCCTGACTTCTACTTCAGTTAAGGAGACAATTTTGAAATGTGTGTCAGTCTAGTGAATCACATGCTCCATGTATATGTATGTAACTTGCAAATCCACCTATATAAAACGTCTAGGGGAACGGTTTTTCTTTGATTAAAAAGTGTTTGCTGCCATCATTGAGAAGTGTATTTGCACGTGGGGAATTGATATGTGTTCTTCTTGCTAGTCTGACAGTCATTGCTTTGAATTCAACTCCTCCCTGTTTTAAGAGAGGCTGTTTGTAACCAAGGGTTAGTACCTGAGCAAAGTGGGAAGAAGAACCCTTTCCTCCCCTAGTTTGCATGTTTTTGCCTGAGCAAAATGTACTGTGTCTCTAGCCTGTAGCTTTAAATGTGCACTGCTAATTCTCAAGACATAATCGTGATGTTTTCACTTYGTAAGAGGGGAGAACTTGTTTCAGATTTATCACTTCCCTTGAAGTGGCTGTTGTATCTAGACACTCAGAATATACAGGGGGGGAACTGCGCACTAGTCAGTCTGCCGCTGATTGTTGAGAGAGCCTTAGAAACAGTGTAAAGGTCAAATATATTGTAGCTGTAAATGGAGGTGCTTAAAGTTGGAGAGAGATTTATGGAAGAAGACAGCATGAATTGGGTCTGGAACCATTCTTTCCTCTTATTTCTCTAAATGACTCTTTTAGTAGTGTTGAAATCAAGATACTCAAGTTTGAAAATTAATGGAAAGGAACAGCAAATAATTAGGAACAATGTCATCAAGTAGGTAAGTACTCTGCTTTGACTACTGGAGTACTTGATCCCATAACAGCAGTGAGTATGAATATAGAATGAAAATAGGAGTAGATTATCTTCTTCATCTATCTATTCCTGCAAATTGGAAGTGTCGGTCAGGTTTGCTGTAGGTTTGTCCCCCACAAAACTATTAGAGTGGCATGGTGACATTTTTTAGGGAGTGGTATAGAGAGTATTTTTATTGTGATCGAGAAATAGAAGATGTTTGTTTATTGCGGCTAAAAGTGAAGCTCCAATTATGAATTGCCTGTGCAAAAAAGCTGTACAGCTGAGCAGTTCTGAATTGAACTGGAGGATGCCATCATATATCATTAGCTGTGCTTCTCCACCATGCAGAACATCAGTGCGCTGGATACTGCGCATATGTTATCTAAGTCTCAACACGTTGAGTTATGGAACGTGGCTATGCAGCCGTATCTCGTGAGGCATGCAGACCAGACCCTTGGATGGTGTACGCTATTACGGTTCCAGGGATTCCCGTGCGGTGCCGCTAACAGCGAGTTACAGCAACTGACAGTCTGCTCCGTTAGCTGTGTGCCTCTGGGTTCAAGCCTCCTCCTGAATTTCCTCCTTGATAGAAATTGATAGAAAATTGATAGAAAAGGTGGCAAGCTCTTTGTGTAGTGTAAGCATTATTATGATTCCTTGACAGAGATATCCAAAGTAGGCCACTGTAACAGAGGCAGGACTGTGCTCTGAATATAGCCGGCTCTGGCACGGAGTGTTTAGAGGGGACCAAGACTGAGGCAGGAGTTGCTGTCCTGCTTCATGCCTTTGAAGCAGGTCTGAGATCGCAGGTGTCAGAAGGAAGAGCTCATTTCTGCTCTGTGAATGAGAGGTGATGGGAATTGTCCTTGTTTTCTCCCTCACCAAAGAGGATCAAGCATTTCGGGTTGTAGGATTCGTATCTGAGTAGATGCAGGAGATATGGGGGGGGGGGGAAGTTACTTTCTGAAAAAGAGAAATCCAGGAATGTGGGCAGCATCAGAGAAGACTAGGGTAACTCAAGGATATTTCAAACAAGCCTGCTAAAATCTAGCAGTGATTTGAACTTTCATGTCTGGGCTGACCCTGACCTTCCTGGGCAAAAGGCACGCAAGTCTTGAACCTTGACTGGTGGTGCTTAGCAAATATTTTGAATTTTGTTACAGAGTGGTCAGAAATAAAAAAATTCATTTTTTGCCATTGAGCAAACTACAGGAAAAGTACTAGAGGATTTGAAATAACCTTGAATGCCCTTGAGCTGCCCTGGAGCATGTTGAGGACAGCAATTCTCCCAACACATTGCTTCTTGGAAAGGGGTGTTCCTCCATCACTGAACTGCCAGACTTTAGGTGCTAATGCTGAAGACTTCAAGATAGTATTTGTTGCTCAGCTATTGCCATTGTCACTTCATGATGAACATATGACATTAAAACTTATCTAAATAATGGATAAAATCTACCCTAATGTAAAGTGGACTATTGCATGAAGACTGTCTAAACCTGTCAAATTTTCTACTGCAAACCCTGGAGAATGTTATGAATAGTTGAAATCTTCTGTAAATCACTGATTAAATTAATCTTCAGAACTCTCTACTGGGAGAGAGGAAAGGACCTTCATACCAACATCTAGCTCTAAATGATGAGCTTTCATGTGTGGGGTGTTTTTTATAATTATGAAGGAGTGACTTGTGCTTAGAGAAGAGCACAAAGATTTATGGAGATTTTTCTACGAAGGTAGTATTTTCCAAGGGGTGTGTGTGTGCATTTAGTTTTCTTATGTGGCCTGGAGTGAAAACAGTTGTACTTTGTAGCCCATCTATGTTTCAGGGAATTGTAAGAGAATCAGATGCCCATGTTTTTTAATGACTAGCAAATTAGTAAGTGAGTTTTTTTGCTCCATTTTTGGTCCCCTCCACTGCTGTTTGGAAAAACTCTGCCGTTATCTGAGAAGCTATGGTGGGTTGCATAGATCTCAAGACTGCAATCTTCAGAGCATGTGCCACACCACATTGAGTGTATTGTGGCAGTGAGCAACGATGCAAAACTTCATAGATTTATACCTTTTTTTTAAAAAAAATGCTAAGTTGCTGTCTCAAGAAATTGTGTTGCTGGTTTTTTTAACTTAGTTAGAAACACTCTTGCTCCAACTGGATTAGTAGTGTAAATGGCAACCAGCTGAGAAATCATTTCAACCTTTTGAGTGCTTTGAAAGGAAACCTTTCATGGCTCTTTGTATCCCACATGGCACATAAATTGTAGCGAAGTGTGCTGTGAGTTGTATTTGGGAATGGCCTCTGATCTAAACTGGCTAAAGAATATGCTCTAGGATTCATTAATAGGATAACAGAGTTCAACTGAAAGCCATCTTCACTGTGCATTTTGTAATGCTGTTGTCGCAGTGCAGTGTCTTGGACAGGTTTTATCGTACCTGTCAGGAACACAAGAATTTGTAAGTCCCAGTCATCCTGTTTCAGCAGGGCAAAGCAGGCACATACATGAATGCAACAGAGGTAAACTAAACTCACAGCACATTCTGGATCTGTTCCTCATGCTAACATTAGTTCTTCAAATAACTTTATATTTTTGTGCTGATGACACTGTTTTCTCTATCACCATAAATCATTGTTTTATGCTGATGGCACTGTATTTCTCTATCACCATTAATCATCTATAATGCGTGAGAAGGAAATGTTAATGAAGGATACAGTATATTAAATATCACTCAGTGGGTGGCCTAAAAAGGTGGATTAACTGGAAACTTTGTAGTAAGCAGGGCAAAATTAAGTAATGGCCCAAAAGGTGCCAGACTAATTAATGGTCTGGTGATACCTACTGGAAGAGGCAAGCAGAACATGAAAGCGTTGGAAGGAGCAATGAAGGGTGTTGAGGAGCAGGACAAGCTCCAGAGAAAAGCAGAGCTGCCTGGCCATGGTCAGTGTGGAGGTGTTCCTGACGGAGCCTGGGCAGGTGGCAGGGGATGAGCTGCTCACTGAAAAAGTAAAGGCAAATCTTTATTTTATTTTTTTATGTCACAATGTGCTGTAGAAAGTCATGATTTCCTATTTGGCATTGCTCTATTACTCTTTGTGAAGAGTGGCAGAAATAGATGGTAATTGAAATTTAACTTTTTCCCCCCAAGCTCCCTGTGCTCTTTGGAAGTACAGAATACCCTGTGATATTTCTCTTGTCTGATCAGAGAATAATCAACTCTCTTGCAAATCAAGGAAAGGAACTGGAGCTGAATGACAGCGAAGACTGAAAAAACAAATGCCTCAAGCCATAGCTATTACTGAGAGTATGTTTCAAACCTTAATTCAGATAAATCTTTGATTAGATAGTTTGTCTGTACTATAAACTTTAAAGATCATGTTACTTACCTGATATCTTCAGAAGTTGATTCTGTACCCTGTTCACTTAAAGTCTCTGTGCTTCCCAGAAGGTGTAGGTTTCTTTTTAGTTTTTAATTTTTAATTTTTACCACACTTTGATTATAGTGGTATTGTATGGGGTCAGTGCTCAGTCAACTGTTAAATAAATTGCAAATTCTACAAAACACAGTTAGTAGAGTCATTACTAACTGTAATGCTGAAACTTCAAGCAAAATTACATCTGGCTACGATGCTATTCAGATGCATAAATTATGCAGCCTCTGATTATCTTAAAGAAAATTCACCCATTAAACTTATTYTATAGGCACAAAACAAGGGAAACTGCCAAAAGGAATCTGTGTATCCTGAAAGTCACAAGAAGAAAAATAATTGGCAACCCTTTTCCGCCTGCGGTTTTATAGAATGCTCTCGCTCCCTCCTGATGTTCAATCAGCCTCCACCGCGGGCAGAGATAAAATCAGACAACGGCAGAGCCGGTGGGGGGAACGGAGCCTGTCTGGCTTCTGAACAGCAGGTGGGTCAAACATTTCAAATCTGACCCCAAACAGCCCATATCTTTACATGGGATCTAGAAGGAGAATCCCCAGGGATGAAGATTGTAATTCAGTGCAGAACAAAATTAGGCCGCTCGATAGCGGGCTGTTCGCTGTAATGCAGAACTCCTTCCGAAAGCTCGCCTGCTGCCGCCGTGCACGCAGCGAATTGGTCCTCTTCGCCTACGGATGTGTCGCGGCCGCRCCGGTGTCACGCCGGGGCGGGGGCTAGAGGAGAGCGAAGAGCGGAGTTTGGGGTGGCTGGCTGGCTGCAGAACGGCTAAAATGGCTCACGGATTACGGGCCGCGTCTGCGTCGTTGCCCCCTCAGCTCGGGGAGGAGGGCAGGTTGCTCCCCCTTGCCCGCAGTCTTGTGTCTGTGTTACCACTGTTAAATTCAGAGCTATTCTGCAAGGAAAAGTGAGCTAGTTGCTTAAAACACGTCATACTTGCTGGGTTGCTTAAATGTATTTTAAACCATTCGTACAGTTGACAAGTAATTGCCAAAATAGGTTATATGTCACTGACCTTTATCAAAGTGTGATTTCTTTAAGCCTTGTCTCACAGCTCCTTCCTGTAAAGACATTCGGGGAGGATAATTGCTCCCTAAACTAATTGCCTTTTCTAGGCTTCTCCTCTAGACTTCTGCAAGAAGGAGAGAAACTTGCAGAGAGCGAAGCTGAGCTCCCCAGGCTGGGAATGAGACAGGTTTTCTGTCTTCATTTTCTTGTTTAGTTCAAAATAACAAGAATGATGATGCAAGTGGATTATTTCTTTCATTCTACAGAATTTTAATGCAAATCTTACACATCTTGGATCTTATAATCCAGTACATTATATTGTCTTACTGTAAGTGCAATAACAAGGGTCATGGGTAGAGTCCAGCAGAGTTCAGCAGGAAGTAGTGTGGGACTATCCCTAATGCTATTGAGCCTAAAGCTATGTTTTATTTGCTGAACAATCATAGGTATTCAATATTTCAGTCAAAATTAATCTATGAATCTATGACGCCAGTATCAATGCTGCTTTAATGAAGGTCATCTTTTTAATACAGCTGCATGATAGATTTGGACTGATTTAACCAGTGACTAGCAAATTTTTATCCAAGCAACAGCCTTCTCTTGGGTTGAGGCATACTGATGACTACTACATGTGAATAAAAAATATTAATGATCATGGCTGATCATATTGGGCTCTTCATGTAAGTGGTTTGTGCCGGATAATACTGTATTCCCATGCTCATACACAAAGAGTTGTTTGAGCTAGTCTAATTTTGCTTTTGCCCACAATGACTTTCCCTGGTGTGTGATTATAAGCACGCAGTAAAATGCCTCTAGAGGCAAACTTGTGAGCTGGGTTGAAAATACAGCACTTGTTTAACCTTATTTGTAGTTAGATGTAACCAGTTTGCTTGCTGTTATGCTTGGTTGTCTGTTATGCTCACAAGTGTTAACTTCAAGCTTTTGTGGACTCACAGAGCGAGAAGACTTGTGCAGCCTTCACTAGCAAGATGTCCTACAGCTTGTGTCAGGTACAGCAGGAGAGCTATCACCAGTCCTGCTAATGTCATTGATGAAAATACAGTGGTCTTTGCCACATGAAAGCATGATGCAAATCTGTCTTCCGAGGTTATTTTGCTGAAGGATAACCGCTTGCTTTCTGAAGGTAAAGCCCAAACTGCTGTTTATTGTATTTGTAAAGATGCAAAATAGGCATTTTTCCCCAGGACAAATGTAATGCCAAAAAATTTTTCATCAGACTTAATTCTTGGAAAAAAATTTTGCTCTTCTGTTGAGTCTGCTTGCTGGTATCCGTAAGCACTTACAGTGAATTTCACTGGCGGTGGTGAATGGCTACATTAATGATATTAATTCATCACCCTAACTTACCACAAATATTTAAATGCATTTTCATTTTCACCTCAAGGGAGACAAAAACATATCTTCTTAAGAATCTGCTGCGCTTAGCCTAAGACATTTTCTATGTCTCGTTTTGGTTATACTCTATTAATTTTACAGTATTTAATGAAGTATAAACTGTCATTTCTTGTTGATTGTGTAAGGGTCTGATTCTCCTGCTTTGTCAGAGTCCATTCCTTGCTAGTTAGAGTACGGAAGGAGGAGAAAACCCAGAGTGAGAGAAAGAGAATAATTAGCCTTTTCTAAACTGACAATAGCATGAGATTCAAAGAAACTGGTTTTGTGCATTATGTACAAAATGTTTGCAGCTCTAATTTTGATAAAATTATTCATTTTTGACTATTTAAGAATTAATAATATTTGAAAAGAGAATATATTTAAAATGAAAGTAGCATCTTTTAGGTTATTATAAAACATCTTAAAATTTAATTTACACAAGTAACTGGTGGTAAAAATTAAGGCAACAACAAGAAGGGCTATTTTTATGCACCTGGAAAGCAAGAGGTGGGTTGTGAGATGAGGACTCATGACCTCTGTACTTCACTTTTGTCTCTACTGCAAATTTCCTGTGTTGTCATGGGTGAAGCCTTTTTTCTCATGTTCCTTTTTTTTTCTTCCTTCAGAATTGAGATTTTAAAATCTCTTGACTCCCATTTCTAGCTTCTTTGAAAAGACCATCTCGTCTGTGTTCAATCCACATAAGAACCTTATTTGATATGCGTATTGACTCTAGCCCTTGCTCCCTGCTCTCGTGTGCTCCAGCTCCTGAGAGATGATTCCCACCAGTGCTTGACTGCCTGTAAGATGCTGCAGAAGGCAGGTTGTCTGTAGTAGCATTGACTGAAATCCTGGCCCCGTCTGGAAATCTTTAATCTGAACTAGCAGCCAATTAAGAATACTTCATTCCCTAATATATTCTGTAAAACTACAGTTTTTAGCATAATGTCAAAAGTATTCTGTATTCTGGTCCTATTTTCTTCATGCTGATATTCTGCTGTATGGAACAGGCTCCTCGGTCAGGTTATAAGTTTCAATGTACTCTAAAATATCTGGGGGAGAGATGCTTCTGTGTCACAGGAGAGTTTCATGGTAGTGCTTCTCCATTTTGTGAGTTAARGTCATGGAAGAAAATGTTTAGTTGGTATTGGCGTGAAATATAAAATGATTATAATTCCAGAGAGACATCACTACTGTTTATCTAAACATTTGAGTTTTCTGACAATTCTTTCTAAATTGAAGGAAAGTGCTCAGTTTCTTTAAAACAAAAAAACTCTTGTATTGCTGGAAATCCTGCTGTCAAGTAAACAAATGAGCAAACAGCCCTGGATTTTTAGCCCTATCCCTTACGATTCTTGTTTTATTTTTATATATCTATTTGCTGAAAAGAGTAGCTTTCAGTTTCATCACCATCCTAGCAAGGCTGCAAAAAGTGTGTTTTCAAGGTTTATGGAAAAACTTTTATTTTAGGTAGAAAAAGAAGGGCATTAGGGAGTCGGTAACAAAACTGTAAAGAATAAACATGTGCAGGATAACTCTCCCTCCTTGATAGAGGAAGAAGAATGTCCCGTTCCTGCATGGATCGTGAAATACCGCACGTTCACTTAGCGGGGGCGTTGTAGCTGGCTACGCTAATGTTCTTAGCTTCCATGTCTGAGAGTGTCAGTTCTCGATGTCTCCAGTCCACGGCGAGCTCCGGCATGGCTGTCGTCACGTTTGCTTTCCATTTCCCCCAGTGACCTGCCAGTAGCGTTTTGAGCTGCTGAACTGCAGTAACTAAGAAGTTCTGCAATAGCGAGAATCCACAGCCACTTGACCTCCCTGTTTAAGGAAAATGTTCAATTCCCTTTGAAACCTATCCATTATCTTGTATTAATTCCAAAATTTATTAAGCCTTATTCCAATATTCTTCAGCTGAAATGATTCCAGAGTGGTAACTGCTGTACTGGTGTTTTATACTAGGGTAGCTGACAGTCTTTCCACTTTGGAGACTTTAAAGTTAGCAAATTTATACTGCAGGCACACAGCATTTCATGTGTGAGTGTAGATTGCAATCTTTAGAAAAAAAAACAATTTACAAATTCAGAAGCTATTTAGAAGCACAAATGCGTGGGGTTTTTTAATGCAACTAAATGAGTAAATGTCTTCTGTGCATTCATTGTAACTTCCGATCTTCATCCTTGTGACCTCTAGCTGCAATTTAACAGGGAATTGAGGGGGGTGGAATCTCTCTCCATTGAGTGATTAAAAAAAAAAATCTATTACAAATTCTTTAAGCAATGGATTGTAGTAAATCAAATTTTGTAGTCTCCTTTCTTGTGCTTTTAGGGAGTGTATGTGTGTATGGAGGGCAGGAGAGTAAGATTGGCAATTTGTTAGTTGAAAACAGTTTTAAAATCTATTTCTAACTGTGAAATGCATCAGCTACGGAGCATATAATTTCTTCTATTAAGATGCTGTGTGTATATAATTTAAAATAACAATGCAAGCAGATATGCTGGTGTTGTGRTGTTTTTCATTTCAAGCAGCTTCCAGAAAGAACAGTTTCTGTTTGCTTGGGATCACTGTCTGATAGTTCTTCTCACACTGAATAATGCTTTGCTTTTAATGTTCCTACTTTAGTTCAGTAAGTTTGCTGAAGACAAAGTGTCAGATGAGCAAAGTCACAAGGCTGCTACACTAACAGGTACTGAAGGCTTGTTAGCAATGTGAGGTTACTGAGCAATGGAAACAGGAATGTATTTATAATAAAATGCTGCTTCTATAAGAAATGTGTAAAATGCTACCAGCATACGACAAGATGCCATATGCCATCGTAATAGTATGAAATAATATAACATATTATAAAGTATATATATAAAGTAAGTATAAAGTAACTTCTTTGATTCAGTGCAAAATTCTTGCTGCTACATGGGTTTTTTGGACTGTAGACTTGCACATCAATGCTATACGTACCCGTTTGTTTAAGATCTGCTTTGCTAATGTGAGTTTTGGCAGAAGCTCACATGTCCCTGCAGGTGTGGTGATGACTTGTTACAGCTGTGTCACTGCAGCCTCATTTGAGACTTGTGTTATTAAAAGTGTGCTATTTAATTCATTGGGGAAGCTGCCTTCAGTTTAAAAGTGCTAGCAATGCTTAGGATTTATGTGTTCTGAGAGCCCCGTAACCACCATCTCCTTCAGTTACACAGTGTAGCAGTTTTAGATGCCTGGTTGCTTTCCTTGATTGTGCTGCCTTTCTAATTAAATCAGACTTGGGGATTTGAAATTGAATTGGTGTGAAACACACAATAAGAGACTGCAAGTCATTTTAAGACTGGGAAGGTCTGGGCATGTGCTTAACTGCCCTGGAAAGCCAGAGGAGATTGAGGTTACCTTCCTGTCCTCTGACCATGTCCKGCTACAAGACTGTCTGTAAATAGGTCTAACACTGTTTTCTGTCACCTTTTATTCTAGGAATAACTCTCTATTTTTTTTTCCTTATGTGAGATGACTTTCCTTCTTGAAGTGCTGCTTTAAATGAGGTGACAGCAGCATCACATCCTCAAATTCGGCTACCGTCATCAGCACTGAGAAGGGAAAACTGAGTGACCCATAAAAGCATCCTAAAACTGCTGAGACAGGAGAGAAGGTGACAGTTAGAAAGTAAGCCACTTTTCTAAGGAACAGAAGCCATGCATTCAAAAATAGGGACAAGAGGTATTTTTTTAGATAGCGCTATTGTGTATTTATCTCAAAATGGGTGATAAATGGAAACTGCAGATCAAATCTACCAGCTCTATTTAGATCATGACCATGTGTTAAATGTAACGAAGACAAGCCTTCCAGCTTTTCCAGTCAGAATAACTGAGAAAGTAAATYATATGACAACAATATCACTTTGGAAAAAGATGAACACCTCTGATCACAATGCAAGCGAGATGACCCAGTGAAAATGGCAGCTGTAAGCCAGTGAGGTCTACGGAGGGCAAGTAGTGCTTCAGATAAAGGTATAAAACAAGGGTTACTTGCAACGTAAGGGGAACAAGAAGTGTATTCTGTTAAAAGCTAGAGCCCCGGGCAACATGTAGTTGTTGAACAAATAATTAGAGGAAAAAAAAACAATTTTTTAGAAATATTTCTGAGTCGGAAATTTAAAATTACTTCTATCCAAGCCTCTTGCAGCTTTCARAAGATGTGCAGGAGTCCATTGCTTAGAAATTTTTCCACAATGTAGCCATTCACGTGAGGCATCTTAAATATTGCCATTTTGCAATGCCTCATTTCAAGGCCATAAAACTCCAATATAACTAGACAAGCCATTGCTGTGATACATGACAAAGCTGGCATTCCCAAACAACATAATTTTGTATGCATTTAATTAAAGCACATGCACTGTTTGCACATTCAGCTGAAATCAAAAGTGGTGCCCACATATTCATCAGAAACTGAAGCATGGCAATTGTTAATGCACAAGAAAATAGGTTATGGTTCTGATAGCACAATCTGTAACAGTGTAACGCAAAGGTTGATGCATGTGCTTAATGCAGCATAGTTTTAAAGATTGCTAAGATATCAAATTTGGACCACCTTCCTATTCTTTCCAAAGCACTTTCTTATTTCATACTCCTGTCATCCTTTTAAATATGTATAAATTGTGCTCAAGTTATAAGGCAGAATGATTTTTACATGTATAAAAATATGTTGACTAGTGCCTAAATGCTAGACTCCCTGGCTGTCACTGCCTATTGTATATAATTTTCCTAGACACACAGCTAGCCTTAGGCTGCGAAGGTAGGAGCTCTGTGTCAGAAAGACTTTGACAAAAGATATATAGCTTTTAATTTGCCCAAGGAACAGAGGGAGCAGATTTATGACCTAAAATACAAGGTTGAGAATTGGCTGTATACTTTCAGCTAATGGATATAGAAATGAGGAAATTCAAAATGGCTATTTCATGCATATACTGCCTTTTTTGCATGTTGTATAAACAGTCTAGAAAAATTTACAGTGCTATAATTTTTAAAAATAAGGTAAATGGTAGCTCTGTGAATGTTAGATGCTAGAATGTTAGAAAGCTTACTATTTCACGTAAAATTATCGCTGTGGCCTGCTTTAGTCGATTCCTTTTTTGCATATGTATTGGGCTAGATCATTAGCATTTATATATATTTTTTTTAATTAAACATATGAGGAGGTGTATTTTGTTAGTATGTTGGCTATTTTTCACGACGAGCCTTCGCAGACATGAAGGGTTCTGACAAAATCGAGGCGCTCGCATCAAGAGAGTGTAGGGCTAGTTCCGCAGGTAGTCTAAAATCATGGCAATTTTCTCTGGCTGAGGGTACRCTGATTTATGCTCGCTGAGGATCTGGCCCACAGAATTGATCTCTGAATGTAAGGGAGAGACTCTGACAGTGTCCTCTGTTCTTTACTCCTTTGACAAAGACAGCTGTAGAAAACCATTTTGATTTTGTGGATTTATCCTTTGTCCTGGCTGTCAGCAGACGTAGCACTTTAAGATCAAAGGGGAAGAGATTTGAAGATTAAATGTCTTCGAACGGAAAATTTCCTGCAGCCCCACGAATTCCAGCAGAGATCACTATTTAGAGCRTACAATCATCAGCTGATTTGTTTTAATGCTGCGTGGACTTAAAGCTGTCCCAGAGCTGCCGCGGGCTGCGCGCGTGCGCTCGAAGGAGCTGCAGCGGCTCGGGTTCGGGGACGCCGGGCAGCGCAGCCGCCGGCCCACCGGTGCCGGCCGCGAGCCCGGCCGAAGCCAGCCCAGCTTCCCCTAGCYGCTTAGGCCATGTCTCTGCTCTCCCATCTGCGTTTGTTAAAGGCACTGAGGATAGGAAGCCTACCTCACCTTCTGATGATGTTTCTAGATGTTAATTATCCTAACAGCTAAAAATTGTTGGGTTTTCTCCTTATCAGCTTCCAGCAATTGAATTCCATTACGACGTGTCCTGCTAAACTGCCTCCTACCAAAACTGTTGCAGCTAGGTTGAAAAGAGTTCTTGGCTTCAGTGGCGATGGATGTTTCTTTGGAAATAGCTCTTAGAAATAGCTATTGTGAATGAACACTCACAACAGATAGGAAAAGACGTGAGTTGCCTCATTCTTTAATTCTTCAAAGATTTGAGAATGTGAAAACAACATATTAGAACAAACTCTGGTAGCATTATTCAGCTATAATCCCTGAGTGTTCTTTGTTTCTCCACGTAATATTAGTATTTGCATACTAATTGCTGATTAGAACTGAATTTTCTAGGAAGAAATTCGTGTTTCTAACAAACATTCTCCTAGCTTCCTTTTTTTTTGCCAGAGATAAAGAATCCACTTAAGCCTACATGCCAAAGGATAACATAAAGATGTTACATGAAAAATAAATAACTGCTTCAAGTAGCTTCTGGAGTGTATTTGCAAAATGCCAGTTTTAGAAGGGCCATGGGATTGTTGATTTAAGATAAATGGCTGTAGATGATATAATTATGAATTATATGAGAAGTCATTGTCACAAGATATAGATTGAAATTGTGGTATTTTCTGATTTTGTTAGCGTAATCCATATAAAAAAACTGAGACAGCACAATGGCAATAATTCATATTTTCTGAGAATTTTACTGATGTTTTTACCAGGAGAGACTTGGATGCTATTTGTAGCTTGCTAGACTTTAACAAATGTTGCATTTTCTGAACTGCAGAACCCTTAGTCATCTTCATTTCTTGAAGCATTTAATAGCTACTGAGATAACTGCTAAAGCAAATAGCAAATTTCTGATTAAGTTCTTTTTTTTTTTTTTAATGGAAGAAAGAGTAAAAATAACATTTCCAGTGCATAGTACCTGCCATAATCATGTACAACTATGTAAAATAGGTTTAAAGATCTAGAGGTCAGATCTGGTGGCATTGCTCACATGGTGTTAAACATCAGGGACTTTAAGACTCTGAAATTATTGCAAAAGTTCCCCTGACTTCAGCTAATTTATTATTTTCCTCCAAGGCTGCACAGAGAGACAGAAAGATTTCTGTGTGCATGTGTGCACATGAGCTTTAGAACTACTGGTTTTTGGAGTAATGGTTTTTAGAGACATTGATTCTCTTTTTCAGATTGAAATTTTATAATCTATCTTTAATATGAGAATTTCTTTTTTGCTGCTGTTTTGATATCCTGGCAGCTTCTCTATGCCCACCTCATGAACTGGATCCCATGATGGTAAGTTCCTGTGAGTGGAGGAGAAAAGTTTTTCTTTCACAAAGATTTGGTAGATTAAGTAATCCGCTACCTGAAAAAACAGTGCATTTATTTCAAACTAATTTCTAATTTATTTCTTTCCAACTAGTTTAGGTGCTGCAATTTCTGTGTTAAATGAGTGCAAATAAAAATATTATTTTGCACCTATAGAAAAGCTCTTATCCTTGCTTTTGGATTGTTATTGTTTTATTTGATTGGTATTAATTAGAATAGTAGGCATAAAAGGTTCAGGGCCCAAAAACCATTTTACTGGTTTTGTATGAAAATTCATAGCTGATACCACTCTCGGGAGATGGGTAAACGCCTTATCAATCAGAGGTAACATAAGAAAAGGATCTCCTATATCGACATATAGGAAACTTGTTGTTACAATTAATCAAAAATGAAAAGAAATCGTTTTGATGGAGCAGAATGAAAAAAAGATACATTCAGGTAAACTCAACCTCAGAAACATGAAAAAATTTCTAATGTCCTGTCAGACCCTGATGAAAACTGTGTGCAAAATAACCACGGATCAGAATAGAGTGTAAGTACTAAATAACTCCAGTATCTCGATCCCGCCAGCCTGTGTGGATCTGTTAACCGTGCAGCATCCCGCTGGCATTCCAGCRGCATTATTAATGGTTTGCTTGTGTCCGTGTGTGTGCTGTGAATTCTGCCTTTGGTTTGGCTGCAAGAAGGGTGGCCTCCAGGCAGCTGGAACCGCCACTTTTAAATAGACTGAAGCTCAGCAGCTGAGAGCTTGGCTGGTGCTGGCCCTTTCAAAGCACGCTGTTTCTTCGCAGCAGCTTGCGGGTCTGCCAGCGGCGTCGCCCGCCGGCGCTGGGGGGGCTTGGGGCCGGCGTAGCGCTGTCCCTCCAGCCCGCGAGCGAACCTGGAGCAAGCTGCCACCCGCCAGGGCAACTCCACGCCGCTTGCTGCTTGCTCTTCCCTGTGTCCGTGGCCATCTAGTTCTTCTGCCCCTCGATGATCTATGTAGGTCCTTGTTTAAGAGTTGGAGAGAGAGAAAATGAAGTCATTCTCTCCAGCCAAAAAGTGCACATCAGACCTGTTAGAGAGGGTTCCTTTGCTTGGGCTCTTGGGGTAAAATTGCTCTTCTGCACCTCAGCTCTCAAGCTAATATTCTAGGTACACATTGGTGTGGGTGGATTTTTTTTGTTTTGGTTTGGTTTTTTTCCTCCTCTAGAAGAGGAAAAAAGTTCTGGAATTTGCTTAAGAAGCCTTGAAAATCCTTTGGAAAATGAGTGGACCCTTCCATTGGGAAGGTGTTTTCTTTGGAATTGGCAGGTTCTAAACACCTATATGTATACATGTTTAAAGCCAAGTATGTCAGGAAGATGGAGGGAAATCAAGATTTGCTTATTATTATTTTTGTATACATATCTTTCCTATTCACGAAAGGCTCGCGTGGTCCCTTTGTGCCAATATGTCTAGAAGCAAGAAGACATTTTTAATAGCAGTGTCACTTCTCAACCAATCCAGTGGCAGATACGAGTGAATAATATAAATTCTCCAGCCGTTCCTTGGCATTTATTTCAATGTAAGTGTTTTTTTTTTTCAAGTAGAAAGCCCAATAGTAATTTATCAAGGGACAAATCATTTTTTCTTGGCAGTGGAGTCTGCAAAATCCCCATTTTTAAATCACTAAATCTCCCTACTTTGACAGGAATAAGAAAGCATTAAAAGCTTTGATTTAGCTGGATCATACAAAATAGTTTCTCATAATTATCCTTTTGGATGATATATGCTTGTCTTTTTTCCTCTTCTTATTAAACCTGAGGTCTCCATTTTTCATCCAACTGTATTACTAAATTAAATTGCCTTTTGTTGTATTCARGTTAAGCACTTTGCCGAAAGCTTTCCTTGTTCAGAGAAATAACATTTACCCAATGTGCTCCCTGTTTTMCTGTTTAAATTTACTGTTTGCAATTGTTTAGTTTGCTAAGCAATTTGAGGTTATTGTTAGTTTTAATAGGAATAATGAATCAGTGTAATTTAGTGCTGTATCTTAAGAGTACAGTATCCAGGGGAAAAATAAAAAACACAGCTCACAAGGAATTCTTATTTCAAATTGAATTGTAGATTGCAAAACTGATGGAAAGACCTCCTCGCATGTCCAGCCTTATGAACTTCCTTTTTCTATTGCTGCATGAAAAGGAAGACTAGGTGGTGATGGAAGAAATCCATAGAGCATATAGTCACCCTCATTGACAAAATAATAAAAAACAGTTCAACATTTCACCTTTCTTGGAAAGTTTGCATCTGCATGTTAGGAAATTGCTGTGAATGCTAGAGGCAGTTTCAACCACAGCTTTAATTCTGTTCTTGCAAGGAGAAAGCTAGAAATTATTTGAGTATATCAAAATCTATACCAAGATTTAATCAGAAACTACCCATCATTAGCAAAGCAAAAGAAATTGTTACAGGCATCCTACAAGAAATGAATTCAGAGGTCATTGTTGTGTGGTTCTTTTCAGAAGAACTCTGTCTGGATGAGTACTTTCTAACATTGATCCGAAAGTTAATAATAGTATGAACTACAGAAGACCTGATAAACATGGAATTAAAGAAGGTAGTACAGATTAGAGTGGCTTTATGAAAAACAAATCATGTCAAACTCACGTGAAAAGTTCTTGAAGAAATTACAAGCATCATTTGGAAAAAAAAAAAAACTTATCATTAGTGTAGAGCTATTTATGAGTTTGATTTTTGGGGGGCAGTATCTTAACTTAAAATGGTAAAAGATCCACATAATGGGTCTAGTGTTAAAGAGAGCTTATGCATGCTGTGAACTCCACCAGCCTTTCTTGGCTCAACTGAGAAGCAGCTTACTGTAGAAAGGCTACAGCACAGCACTAAAGAGGATCAGAGATCTGTAAAAGAAGGCGTAGCAATCTTCAAGCAGAGATGGGCTTAAAAATTGTATCTAGAAAGGTATATGTTGACTATTGGAGTATGCCTACAGATATATGGAGGTTGTGGAACTCTTCTAAATTAAGGATTTTTTTTAAGAACAGATATGACATGGATACAGTGATCCTAATTTGTAATCAGAGAATAGTTTAGGTTACTTTTTGGAGTAAACTACAACTTTCCTGGTAGAAGGATTTGAGAGAAAGAGCGAAGAAGAGTCAGGAGGGAGGAAATCCAAGGGAAAGGACAAGATAACTGTCTGGTTTTTGGGAGGAGCCCCTGAAATTAATTTAAGGCACAAGGGGACCTGAGTTCTGAAGCAGAATGTTGAACAAGATACTAGAAGCTCAAAGGATATGGGTAGGGTCATGTGAGCAGCACAGCTGGCTCATGTATTTATGATTATATTTTATTGAGAACCGTAGAGTGGTCTGTGACACTAGAGTGAAAGGAAGGTTAACAAATTCCCAAGACTGCCGAAAGGCTTGTGGGATGTGTCAATGTGGAATGTGTGCGGTGGCTTGTTGCATGGGAAGTTATGGTCTTGATGGTCATGGTGGCATCTGTCAGCCTTAAAATCTATGAATGTATGAATGTGTAATTTCCAAGGCAGCTTTGGAAACCTCTCCTAAAAGGTTGTTCTTGCACTTTGTACCCTTTGCAATAAACTGGAAAGGTAGTCGTTTAGAGGGAACCTTTTCTTCTGTCAAATACTCCCTTTTTTCCTTCTTCATCTAAACCCTACTACTAGAACAGATGCTGATGTAAGTTCTTGTGTTGATAGTCTCAGGCACAGCATTAATTTTTTGCCAATTTGATTTTTTTTAACTGTCTATGGTGTTTTTTTTAATTTTTTTCCTCCCATGCAGTGCCCCCTGTGAAATGCTTTGTAAAGGGAATACAAGCCATTGTAATAAACATTCAGCTGCTTGTGTAAGCTAGGCATTAGTTTTTTTCCCACAGTTTCTGCTATATTTGCTGTGTTACTGCTAAAGATTTGCAAGTATGAAAAAGGCTTGCAGAGCTTCACCTCTGGGCAGCTAAATACCTCAAAATCAGGTACTCAAATAAGGTTTATGTGGAAGTCCTGGACCTAGAAAATTTGGTTGCAAATCCAGAGAAAGCTTCAGATTTCATAATACAATATTCTGTGTTTGGGGCTAGTTGAAGGCAGAAGCTATTCCTTCTCTTGGTATTTAAATTTTTAATTTTATATTGTATATAGGAAAACAAGGGAGTGAAGGGTGGTGCTTTGTTAGTTTAAGAATAGAGCAGGAGGGAACCATAGTGAATCACTTTATATGTTTACATTTTTCCCCCTTTTATTTGTAATTGTATTGTATCTCTCTCTCAAGCCAAAGTGTACTTAGAAATTAGCTAGTCCTATACTGCTGKTTTTTATTTGTTTGGTGGGTTCTTTTGGTGACAGAAAGGCCTGACCAAGAATAATAGCTCCGTTTTTATTGCAAACTATAAAGTAAGGGTGTTTTAGCACCATCTAGTTCCTTCGCAAGGTAACAAAGAATCATCACATTTTAGATAAGTGGGTTGTTGGCAGGCCAAGCAATCGTATTGCAGGCGGGCTGCTGCTGCTTTTGGCATGAGATGGCAGCAGTTTTTTAAAGTTCTCCAAATCTCAGAATACCAAAATGGATTGTTTTAAGATCCRTCTAGTAGCTAAATTCAAAAGGGAGTTGCGTGGAACATAACATAAAATCAGAAAGATCCTGAAAAGACATGGAGGGCTTGGTGGCCACTTATTTCTGTGTGTGTGGAAGACAAAATCACTGAGGTACAAAATATATTGTGAGACACAGTCCCCTGCAGTGTAAGTAATGGAGAAGGTTGGAAGATAGGCTCATGCACACCCCTCCTCCACCCCAAGGTGCCTTGATAAAGCTGTTTTAGTCAGATCAGTGGCTGAACCATGAATAGAACCTGGGTCTGCTGGATTTCCCTGAGTATCCTGGCCCCTGGGTCCGGTGGCTTTGCTGGGTGTCTGTGGTGCATTTAGGAACCTATGTTACTCCCTAAGGCAGGAGGGTGAAGTGGTGAAGCTGGCTTCTGAAAGGTCCTTGAGGTTCATCTTCCCATGTCTGTGGGATTTCTGCCCACAGCAGATGTTGGTAGTGCTGCTTCTACTTCCCTGATGGTGAACCAGGCAGTGCCACAAGGGTCTGCACTGGACTTTGGGAAGGACCTGCCCAATGAATAACATAGCAATAACAGAATAATATATTGTTGCATTTCATGTAGATTATCATGTTGATAACTAGAAAACAGGGAACTGAATTAGTCTTTTAAAAAGTCAGAATGAGTCCTATAATGGCTGCCAAAATTGCATAGCTGTTTGGTATGATACAGGTATACACGCATCGTCATGTGCTAGTGAACGTTAAAACTTATCTCGTAGATTCTCCAAGTTTAATCTTTCTTCTTCTGCTAAGGGATTAGAGCATATAATCCATAAAAATTCAGCCATAAGTAAAAGTTTTCTAGCTTTTTTTGATTGAAAAAAAAAAAAAACAGCTCATGTTACAGAAATGGAACTCGCCTGCACTGTTTTAGACATATGGTCCTGTACTAATGATCATTTCCTGCTATGAGATTAATCAAATATTAATAAACTAATAATGAATGCTAGATATACAGAACTGTCAAGCTTTCTTTTGGACTAACAGCACTTTTCATTGAATTATCTGTGAATCTACCTTATGGTCTAAAGCTGGTTGTTAGTTTCTGAGTATTTTGAAGTATCAGCGAAAAGGAAGACATTAAAGTAATAGTTTTCCTTATTAAAATGTGCTTTATGCAACAGTTACTTTTTTTTTTTTTTGTAAACCCTGTGCTGTTTTACATGGATTTTGGCTGGATTTTGCATAAGCTTTCAGATACAAAACTTTAGTTTGTTTCCAAAAAGAACATAGGCATGACACTACAGATTTCTTGTACGAGTCTGTTAATTATCCAAGTTAGCATATATTTTGGGCTTTGTCAAGTTAGTAAAAGCATTTAATTATTAATCATTATTAATCACAAAAAGAAACCAAAAAAAATCTTACCAGCATGGAGGCTGAAAAGCTTTGCCAGAGTGTGTTTCCTGCTTCACAAATTGTCATTTGGGCAAAAGGAAATTGGGGGAACAAGAGGGATGTGAGAAGAGATGCAACCCCTTTTGTGTCCTTGACCTATGAAAAGAATGAATTGTTTCCGTACAGTAATAACAAGAGCTTCTCATGATGCCAGTGTATGAATAACTTGAGTTTGCAAAGGGTACATGGAAAAGGTAAGTTGTGACTTTACTTGTGCGGCTAAAAAGACATGATAGCAATCAGAAGATGTTGGTACAGACGGTCAAATAGATGTACTGGGATAGTAATCAGAATATGTGCCCCTTGCACCTTGCCAAAGGAGACGCCCTCTCTTAACTGAATATCTGTCGTTACCAGCCTTCAGATCTTGGGGTTTTCTGTCACTGTACAGAGGCCTGGTTAGCCTTGGGCCTACATGGAGACTGCTCYAACTGGTCCTCTTGAGGGATGTGTGTTGCCCATCCAAAACATGAGATAGGTGTCTAGAAAAATCTAGGAACCCAATGATTCTGATAATGAAAGGTAAATTGCTGTACACAGACACTCATCTGGATGGGCCTTGAGTCTTGGAAGCTTGACTGCACTCTATTCTTGTACAAAGGGACTTCACACTTGTGTGGGGGTGTCTAGAAGGAGATGCCAGAGTGTCACAGAGTGTGGTAGTATTCTTCTCAGTGTGTAGCTTTGAGGTTTACATAAGGATGAAATGAGGAAAGAGGACAAATTCACGTTGGTGGCCAGGTCAGTGGAGTCCATGCTGGTGATCAATGGGGTGACAGGTATTGCAACCAGGTAAGTTTCATGCTGCCTCTCCAGATCTTTCATTAACATGTTAATGAGGCTCTGAGAGCCTCAGGTTACTGAAAACTAGTGTCCTGGGATTTGTTTCAGGTACATTGTGATCATCCAGAGGCGCTGCTGCCTATCTGACTCAATACTTGGCAAACTTGAAAGGCAAGGCAAGTGCTGCAATCCCAGAGAAAAGGCGAGGATTCGTAATCACGTGTTATCAGAAGATGCGGGCAGACTGTCAGAGGTCTGTTACATAGGATTTTACTTTCATTCTGGAACATCATTGCCTACTTTTCCTATGTAGCTAACAGTTGTGATGTGGGTAGGATGGTCTTTCATGTGTTCCCAGTGGTTTGTTCTTGTGGAACCACTTTCCGATGTCTTTGAAAGCCAGTTCATGTATGGTCCTCTATAAGTATAGTTAAGCCATGTTTAGCACCGATTCCCCTTTTTGTGTTGCAGACTCATAGACCTGAAGGCGTCAGCTGTTAGAATTTAAGAATTTTCAGGACTGGACTCTATATTTGGAGAGTAGTATTAGAGTAGGAGACTAATGTAAAAGGTAGCTATACATAGTAGTGGTTTGAGTTGAGCGAAAAATCTGGTTTTATTGAAGTACTTAAAACTTTGGCATATTCTATGAGCATAAAAAAGCATCTACTTGCTGGTCACAGCTCAACGGTTGTATTTTTATTGCTTTAGAACAAAACCAGTCTTTTCCATAGTTGTAGCTTGCCTTAATGTACTTCCGTAAAAGAACACACACACAAACTCTCTCTCTCTCTCTCTCTCATATTTATTTCTTTATTTGTTTGGATAAAGTGAAAAATCCTCAGAATGAGGCTAATATGAACCTTTTAGATTTAATAAAATTTAGATTACATATAGCATAATTTGCGGAGAATAAAATATTTGAGGGATAGATGAGAATAACAGAGGAGGAAATAAGACTGACATTCTTTCTCTTATGTTTTTCATAAAATTATGCATATCTGGGCTGTGTCAGGGAGTATGTAAATTTACTCAAGTTTAGACTGTTTTAAGTACAGACGAGAGACGACAAAAAATCAATACAGAACTCAGTAGAATTACAAGGCAATGCAGATATTTACTGTCAGGAAAGCAATTTCTCTGACTCCATTGTATCTAGTAGATATAAGCTGAGGGTTTCATTCATTGCCTGCTGGGATTTAAAGAGAAGTCACAAATACTTCGCTTATTCACTGGTCTTATAATTTAAATAGAAAAATCATTATGCATTATCGTTACTTGGCAGTCTCTTATCTAATTATTTAGGCCAGTCCTTTTCTGTAACTGAGGAAGTTGTACAGATAACAAACTGGCAGGTCAAGTCTTAACCACAAGAGACATTATTAAGTAGCTATTAATTCCGATTCTTTACTTGGATAAAGAGCCAAGCCTGGTTATGAGGACGAGCTTTGAAAGTTATTCTGCCTTCTAGAGAACCAGTAGCGCACCTCTGCTGCTCTTGTTGGGAGATGATGGGAATGGAAATATCAGGACGATAAACTGAGAAAAGAAAAGAAATTGAATGGAATAGAGGGAGGAAGATACCACTTCAGTTTACACCAGTAGCTGTGTAATACCTTTATATTAATGCAACATTATATGACAAATGCAATATTTCAGTTGCATATGCCACATGTGCATTCTCCAGCTGGTGCTGGGGGTCTGAACGGATAAAACAGTGCAGTGTAGTCTGAGGATTCATAGGTGTAGTCCAAGCAAACGCTTTCAGAATAAACTTTATTCAGTTCATATTTTAACAGGAAGTTGCTTCTAATGTCTGCAGGTGAGGTAGCTAGAGCCTTTTTAATCTTCCAAGTGCATTGACATTCATTTCAAAACAATTTAGGAATACAGAAATCAAGAACAAGAACTGAAAATTAACAGTTGTCGATTCACTTCCTTGGCACCTGCTTTTATTGTTGAATTAGAAAAGCTCTGGCAGCCACAACTGGCTCTACCAGATGTTGAAAGCATTTTTTAGGCGAATGGAAAAGAGAGTGTCAGATGATATAAGGATCATTAATTTAAAAAATAAAATGTTGAGATCAAATTCTTGTCAGAACTGATACAGAATATAGTGAAATATAAAGGACAAAATTAAAAAGATGTTTTTAAAGCACAAGTTTGTATAGAATGGGCTTATTTTATAGAGACTTTCAGGAACATCTGCTATCAGTCCTTGGAAATACTGCAAAGGGTTGAAGTAACCAATTTTTCTTATGTAGTTTAATTACATTCTTCTCATTTTCATGGATGGCATAAAAAATAGTGTTTAGGAACACATTTTTCAGTAGCACTAATCTAGATGATAACATTATCACTATCTGATAACCAGCCAGAGAGATAAGAGAATCAACATACATTGAACAATATATAATAAAATTCTTTAAACCCACAATGAAATTGCAGTAACAGGTGTATTCTTACATGTGCACACATACCTCAAGGGCGATTACAGAACATGTGCATACTCAAACTCACATTAAAACCAGTGGAGGTCTGACTATGCCAGTAGTTATACTTTGAATTTTCACTTATTACTGTTTTTTATTACTGTTGTAATGTATGCTTTTGGTAATTCCTTGTGCATTTGTGAAGAAGATTCTCTTCCCTTGCTTGTTATTGGCTTTGTGCATTGTAGGTGTGGGTAGCAGTAAGTGCTGTTGTGTTGCCAAGCATGTTTTGATCTGGAGTAGAAGTTCAGTTCGTCTCTGCAGTGTCATTGCCTGAAAGGCTGTGCTAGGCTAGAGATCGGTGCAGAAATTCTTTCTCCAGATCTCTTAATAACGCAACATAGAACAGAATCTCATTCTCTCTCTCCTCTCATAATTTTCACATTATCTGTAATCTTTTTACACTGCTGCAGTCAGTCAATTCAGTCATGACTTTAGCTATTTGGCAAGGTGTTGTTCATTGGGAGTGATCATGGAGTAGGTCCATTTATTTTGAAGATAAAATTTGGCTATCAAATAATAGTTTGGCTGTCCATCTATGACTTTCTACCTGAGAATTTCCCAACAGGTGGTAACTGGAAAAGAATTACTGGCTGGGTTTTTTTTTTTTTTTTTTTTTTTTTTTTTTTTTTTTTTTTTTTTTTTTTTTTTTTTTTTTTTTTTAAGGGTCAGTTTATTTGGGCATCTTTGGCCAGGCAAGGCACAAAGAGATTCTGCAAACACAACTAAAAAGTTGAAAGCAATTGTTTATTAGACTACGTGCACACAGGACAGCTAGGACTTAACAAGCTAAGTACAAGCATGATCACCAGGCTTGCCAAGGCTCCTGAAGAGTACGTGCTGTCCAGGCAGGCATCAGTCAAGAGGAGGGGACGACTTAGCCTCCACAGCTCCTGTGATGGACCCTTAGTGTGGCTGAGCTGCCCTCTCCTACCAGGTCTGTTGAAATGGTAGCACTGACAACTTGATATGATTACTCAATCAGCCTCCCTGTGTTTTTTCCCTTTAGGAGTTTATACTTCTCCATGCTGGTATTTTTCCCCCTTGGAATCTTTAAGCTACCAGTGATCCTTGGTCTCCATGATCTAACCTCTGGTTGTGATTCTACTTTTCTTACTGTTTTGCACAATTTGTCACAGCCTTTTCTCAGAGATCTGAGCCAGTGTTGTGAAGCTGAGCTGTATTAGAGCTGAACTTTGGACCCCTGAAACCTAGCCAGCTGAACCCCAGCGGAGGGTGTTACAGGATACAGAGGGCTACAAAGAGAATTAAATGGTCAAGAATGCCATGTACTAAGATTTCCAATAGGAAAGAAAAGCATTTACTTCTCATGAGAGAGCATATTGTTATGATAGGTCAACTATAACAGGGGCCTGTTTCTCATTAGCATTTCTAGTTAGCAAGACTTTTCTTTGTGTTGTATTCACCAAACTTGACTTTTTTTTTCTCTCTTCTTTTTACGCTGCTTGTTGAGGCATAGACTGTTATTTCTTTTTTCTTCATAAATTCAGACTGTGATGAGGAAAGCTCGTGTATACGATGCAACCTTTTGAAACCCCAGATGRCTCCAGAAGACTGCCAAGTGTTAGTACCCTTCTGAATCAAGCCCATTAAAGTAATTATTATTTATGTTGAAGCATACTAGGTTTGGACTACATACTTTTCTTCCTGTAACAGGTATGTATTTGTCTTCCCAGAGAAGATGAGAGTATGTTGAACTCAACAGATGTATCAGAGTTCTGCTGAATGAAAGAACAGCTTCTTATGTCTGAAATCAGGACAAGATAGAAGAAAAGTGTTCTAATGAAGTATTTAAATTTTATTTTTTTTCTTGAATTCAAGTCACTACATTCCACTGGGTAAAAACCTGAAAATATAAAACTTTTCATGTAGATGAATCAGTTCTGAAGTGTGTGGGTTTTTTAATTATTTATTTTTAWTTTTTTTAAGTTTAGTAGTAGTGCCTGCAGAAAGCAAAGGAGTTGGGATTTGATGGAAATACCTCTCTTTAAATAATGTATAGTGAATTTTGATGTTAAACTGTGATAATTCTTATCAGTATTGTTATAGTTCACAAATTCAAAAGATTTGGTTTGCATAAATGTCTAGAAATTGCCTGGATGTGGTTTTGGTCTTTTAACAATACTAACTCTGTACACTGATTTCAGCCTCTAAAAAGAGGAAGGAAAAAAAARGGGGGGGGGGAGGARGAAGTGCTTTCTGTATATAGTCGTGTAGTAATATTAAATTGATGACATACCTGATTTGTTGTAAATCCAGTCCTGTTAAAAATACTCAAATTGACTAGGCTTGTGAACACTGAAGTGCAGTTGTGAAAAAAGATGGTAGATGCTAGTCCCAGTGTTCTAGCTTGTAATTTCTGTGCCTTCCCATGTTTCAGATACTGCTCACTGYGTAAGGGCTAGCTATAAAGTAGAAAGCATAATTTGCATGCAGACTAGCAGAGGATTTCAGTAATTGTAAGCCATCTTTGAACCCCAATAATTTTGAGTTATACAACTTGTTATAAACAACAAGTAATAGAAGCTTGTTCCACAATATTTTGTGTTATGCTGCTGGTTTCATGTGCCTGCAACACTTACACAGGACCTCTCTTGTATTTGCCCCCCACGAGAACTGTGGAGGGGTCTTCTGGGGGCAATCTTCAAACTCTGATGTGACAAGCTCCTCCAAGAACATTTGAGAAATTTTGAATCTCACCAGAACTTCATATTTGCTCTGTAAAGTTGTATGCACACCAGCTCTTCTAACCCTTTGAATCTTTATGGGATAGTGTTGTATACAGAAAGAATTTCTACTGAGTAACAATAAATGGTGGTGTCGAAGAGTTAACTGTTAATTGTTCAAAAGTTAATTGTTCAGGGTTAATTATGTTTGATTGAAATAGCTAAGTGAAAACCATAATGTGTTATGTGGTGTCCAATTTGCTCAGCTTCCATGTCTATCAAAATAGAGAATACAAATTTTGTATGTCTAACAAATGGCTAAGACTGAAATTATAGTATAGTGTGATTTTGGGAATAATAGCTTGTGTATTCATATTGTTCAAGAAAAGAAAATGTGCTCATCAAAAGATTAACTCTTCTGGAAATACTCCTCCTTTATTTTTTTAAATAAAAAATCCCTTCTTTTTCAGCACCTCACTTTACTTTTCAATGTGGTAAGGTCCCTAATTTCTTTTGTAGCAAAAATAAATTTGCTCAAGTCATCTTCTATGCCTTATTGTCACGGAAGACTTCATTCCTTAAGGTAGGAGTCTGTTTTTTCTCTTTGCTTTTAGCTGTGCCTAGTACAATGGAATGACACATAAGTAATGACCCTCAACTAACCCAAAGTCACTGTGGCCTTGGGATTTTGTGCATCCCATAAAGATCTGTTCATCGCTGTGTTCAAAGACTTGGATAGATGTGTCTCTGACAGCTACACGATACAGTAAAATGGAGAATGTGTACTAGGCCAGCAGAACTTTCTCCAGATTTTATATCTTGGCAGTCAATATTGCAAGAGCTATGTAAAGATAATTGATAGTTTAAGACCTTAACAAAATTTATCCTGTTGGGCTTTTTATAGTAGTCCAGGGAACCTGGCTGCTGTGCACCTTGGCTATTCCTATACCGTACTGTCACCATTTCTTGCCTCCAGCAAAAGAAAGCTGAACGAAGGTAGATCATCCATCCAGCCCACTAAGCAATATTAATTTTGCCTCTTCAGTAGGTTTGTCTCGCTTCTGAAGGTTACTTTTTCTTTACTTTTTTTTTTCTGTATTCTTTCTTTTAATCCCAGTAAAAAATCTGGTAAAGCTAATGAAACAAAAGTTAAAAAGCCTTTGGAATGCTCGCTCCTTTGTAAAATTAGAACTAGGAAGCAATCAGTGTTGTGTGCATCTAGAAATGATACGGAGTATGCTTTTTCACAGTGCTGTGCTATTTACAAGAACTAAAACCTGGAGTGAGTTATGGAAGTCATTTCCTCACGTATAGAAGTGAATTTTATCACATCTCTCACCAACTTTATGTCTTCTACTTTATCACCAGAGTTTCTGCTGGCTTATAGCCACTGTCCCATTTTAATAAAGAAAGGAGAGAGGGCCTAATCCAAAAAACACTTTAAGCCCGTATTTAATTTTAAGGCTGCTGAAGAGTTGATCCACTGGGGGAGATGTTCATGTTCAAGTAAAATGTACTCTGCATGTGTTTAAAGGCTTAGTTGCATTTGTCCCACAGGGAGTTGCTGAAGTGCAGTGCAAGTATTTCAAGTAACACTATTCTTAATACCAGTGAAAGCTTCTCGGGGAATTCAGACACAGATAGCTTTGGTTTGGGTCAAAGACAGCATGAATTTTATTTGTGATTTGGAAATGACAATACCTCTAGAAATGTTAGTTATCCTTATTTGCAGGCAGTACTACAACTAAGGTGACAAACATTTTATTGCAAAAATCAGACCATTTTGTAAAACATGGGGGAACAATGTGATCTGTTGGATACTTTGGGCTTTTGATGGAAATTGTAAACGAGGAGTGTGTTTCGAAACAAAGTAAATCTTCCTTGAAAAGCAGAATGACGAGAATGTTTTCATTTAGTTTTCCAGTTTGAAAAATAAACATGTGGGAGTGTAAGCTGTTTCCCTTGCAAGCATACATCCACGTGAAAATATAAAGTGAATGTGCTCAGCATTTCTTAGCAGCTTCTAGGTTGTGTTTTCTTTGTTTCTTTTTGTCTTGCTACCTGTGCCCTGGTTCAGGTAGGCTGTGGGGAAATCCCAGACTAAGCCTGCCTTTTTCTCTTTTTTATATGCTTCATCTATTGTATTTTGTATGCCAAATAATTTCTCATCCTGCTTTGCGGTAGCATTCATGCATGAATGATACTAGGATTTATCATTCTGTTGGCCTCATTTGTGGATTCATTGTAATAAAACGTAACACAATTTTGATGCTTTTGGATGCAAAAAACATAGCTGCTTAAATCTCAGAAATACTGAGCTGATCTTGTTGTTTATTCCCCCCTATATTGTTACAAATAATATATATTTCCATTTTGCCCATGGAGGGCATTACATTAAAATGCTGTTCTTAGTGACATGCAAACGCTCTAAAAATAAAACAAATACAATGTGATAGATTAATTTTGAATTAAATTGTGATAAAATCAGGTTGATACTACAGTTTTTGGCTATATGAAATAGAATGGTTCTGTAACTGCTGACCTATTCTTAACACAGATAAGTGAATTGCTCTTTAAAATACAGTATATGTTTTTAAATTTTTGATGTTGTCAGAACTCTGAATTGCTTTTAGGAYGTATGCTTCGTTGTTGTAAAAATGTGATAATTCACTTTATTGATTTTCACGATAATGTACATCCACTGAGGATATTGCTGAAATAATTTGATGAACATAATCTTTTTTTCTTCCAGTACAAATCGTCACATTGATCTTTGTTGTCTCAAGTCTAAATAATTATTTGTAAACGGTTTGATTGTGAGTACTAGATAATCAAAAGTTGAGGACTTTAATGAATGCATTTCACCTTGCACATCTCTTCTCTAAATACAGTAACTCTTGGAATTTGTTTTCCAGTGTGAACATTTAAATATCGGAGAAACAATTTTCTCTGTTTTTCTTTAAATAAATAATAGTAGCAAACTTGGATTAAGCTAATTCTTTAGGAGCGTTAAGAGGAAAGTAACCCCCAAAGCTTACTGACGTGATGAAGACAAAATCTGACTCAATGCTTTTTGTGGTGCTTTGCAATATTGAAATGTGATTGCTGTTTTGTCATTTGGAAAGGTAAGTCTCTTGCCCTTACTTAGATCTAATGACTTTATATTTACAGCACACTTCCTACCAATTTTCTTGCGGCTGTTTTGAGAAAATATAGGAGGTTGTGTATGTAGTAGCAATTCCAGAGTTGTCCTCGTAGTTTCCTACCTGTAGCTGACCCTTCAAAGTATGACTAAATGATAGGTGTTTGGACTTTTCTCCCTCCCCACCCCCAGCCCCGTTTGTACTTCCTATCACTTCACAAGTTGAAAAAGCGTATGACAGATGGTATCTTGGTATCTCGCTGCGAAGCAATGAGCTTTATAAGGAAGGTTTAATCATCACAGCTACTGCCTTAAAATGGACATAGCAATTCTACTTAGCCTTTCAAGCACGGAGGAAATTGCTGTAGGTTAAATCACCTCTTACTGCAAGGAACACCAGCTTTTTACCACAGTGTCAGCTTTTCCCTCTGACACAGCCAGGAAAAGAGAATAAATTACCCCCAAATGGTCCCGTGGAAAAAATAAACACGTGGTCCTTGCAATTGCCTCCTTTATTGTGCTTCGCTTGCCCCCACATCCTGGGGCGTAACGTGCCGCCTCAGCGGTGGAGAAGTCCCGAGCGTTTGAGAGGGAGAATGGTGGAACAGGTCACTGTCCTGAGGCAGACAGCACAAAGGAAAATAAACACTGTGAGCGCGGTTCAGTGCCAGCTTGGTCCGGGATCCCCGCCGGGCCGGCCGGCCGGCCGCCACCGCTGCCCTGCCGTGCCCTGCCCAGCAACTCCAGCTGCCCGCGGTTACAGGGCCGGGGCTGGAATTCTCACTTCTGATTGGCCCGTTCAAATTCCCTCAGCGCTAACGGCCGCAGGCGCCGGCACCCGCAGCTTGATTGGGGGGGGGGGCTGGCCGGTGTTCCTGCTAACAGCAGCAGCAAAGCGGCTCGCTGATGCTGCAGGGTTCGTTAAATTTCATATTTTAACAGGCAAGCCAAGCCCATGCCACCTGCCACAACCTGTAGCCCACCAGAGGGGTTCGTAGCCAATATAAGACTGCGCTACCACAGACAGATCCACATGCTGTTAGATGTTTAACCTGCTGGTATGTTAGCTGGTACTCAGAAACGTAGTTGAAGGCTGGTAAAGCTGTACTGCAGAAGGGGGTTGCTGTGACAGTGTCTTTACATGCAGTACTCGGCCCTGGTTATCAGAAATATGGTAGGTGGAAGTGTGATAAGAAGGGCTGGCAGCCTAGAGAGACCTCATTTGATGTGTGATTAGCAGCTCAAGAGTATAAGCTGTGGTCTGGCTGCTCGCAGATGCACAATACATAGTCCATCAGGTCAAGAAGCACTTTAATACAGTAGCTGGTATGGGAAAAATGTGATAAGGAAAACTGGAAACGATGGGCATGAAGAGCTTCTCATCTCCCACATCTGTCCTGGAATATATTTCTCATTAGTTTTGGGGCATGGCTCTCCAGGTATAATGATAATAAAAATGATTTCTTTTGAGCTTTATTGTTTCATCTTTCCAGAGTGGCAACTGGTGTTCCTATGCAACTAAATCTTTCGTGTGGTAAAACAGTCGCTTATTTTTAAACTAGCCCAGTTTGATCTTGTTAGTTGTATAATTACAACCTGATCAAAAGTACACCTAGCCTTTCTGTTTAGTCCAAAGTGGTTGGGAAATGTTTACCCTACTGGGGCAGAAGGTAGATATAAATAGACAATATCAACCTTCATGCTAAAATTATTTTTATTTGAGGACCATTAAAAGTTCACTTTACTCACCTAGAGGCTTTTGAGTGCCTGAAGAAAACAGGTATTCGGTTTAATAACAGTTTTTCTCAAGTGCTCTGGAATTTTTAAAAAAATGTATTTTAATATTCCTTAATTTATAGCAATCTTTTGGGGGAAGGGGATGGATTTAGAAGGTTACATGGGATAAAATTTATAGCACAACCATTAAGCCATTAAAGAATTAAATTAACAGTCTACATGGCCAGAACGAGACCATGAGACCTGCAGATTATCAGGAGAGAGGTGAATATCACCCATTCCCAGGAAAGATTGATTTTTCTAAAAGCTGCTATATATCCTTGAAGATTTTTCTTTTCGTGCAGTATACTCCTGCATATTTTCAACAGTTGAAGACCAACAAGTTTGCAGACAAATCATGAAGATCAGTGTTTCCCCTTTCCTCTAAGTCTTCTAAAGATCTTAGTTTGATCTCAGCATGATTTTGAAAGCTTTGATCTTTTAAGGTTTAATTTAGTCCAATGTCAACATGGTTCTCCAAGGCAATTCACCTTTCCCTGACTTGTTAAAAAAAAAAAAAAAAGTGAAAAGGAAAGGCAAAAAAAACCCCCACTTTGTAAGTGAGCAACAAAACCTTCATTAGAGAGAAAGCATCTGAAGATTTCCTCTCCAGCAGCATAACCCTTTGCAATCCCATTAGCCTGCCATCAAAAATTTGTTCTCTGCAATAGTAAACTCACTACACATCCTTGCTAATTCATTTTGAGACATTAAAAAAAAATCCAAAGAGTTTATTTACTGTTTCAGTTCAAAGCTAATACATTTAAAAAGTGTAAAATTATTTCACAGTTGTGTAGGACAACCTTTGCTAAACTCAAATGGAAATAAATAACTCTTCATTGTACCCCAGCTGAATCCTTTTTTGTCAAACTCTTAGATGCAGCACTCTGTTAAAAATCTCATTATATCTCTCATCACATGGCTGCATGTTCAGTTTAAGTTGCAAAAAGAATTGGCCACAGTAGGTTTATGTCTTGTAAGATATGACCATAATAATGAACATAGCATTGGAACCTTTGTTATTGATTGTTTTTGTTTTCTGTTCCTATATTGCAGAGGGAAGGGGCTGATATCAGTCCCCAAATATGCTTTTCCTATTGGTTTTGTTGTTTGGTGAGCTCTGGGGTGTGTGATTGCAAACATATCAGTTTCATGATCATTTGACAATTGTCAGCACATATAGAAAATAGGTGCTGATTTTTAATGGATGGAGTTAAATGAAATAAGAGAACATGGCTGGAATGCTAATAATTTATTTTGATGTAATGCTGCTGAGTAATTTGCACTGTAGCAAAGACCATTGGTCAACCTGCCCCAGTAACAGTTATTGCTAGTTTTCTGTGCTAAGAGCTTAGAAAGAGCTAGGAAACCATAATGTACTTAACTGATTATGTAATTCTACTCCCTGGAGGTGGGGGAAGAGCTTCTTAACAAAGTTGGTGATGAGCTTGTTCCCTAGAGCATGAAGCATTAATCTGCATTTCTAAAGCCTCTTAGCTGAGTATTAGCTAGTGGCCTGTGAACCTGAAAAGGTTCAAAACTAGGTGAATTGTTAGGAGGTGATTGGTGCTATGAGTTAAGGGCTTTCTTTCTGTCAGGGAGATTTGCCCTTTTTTGTGTACTCTATGTTGCTCAAAATTGCAATAATTTTGAACATATTTTGTTAAATGAACAATCTACTGGCAATTAATTTTTGTTCATCACTTATTTTCCTTTTTTTCCCTTGTCAATTTGATACAACAGAAAAACTTGACATGCAAACAGTATTTCAGCTTGCCGTCATCCTAGCAAAATGCAATGATGTTTCAGCAAGTACGGAAAAAGAATTATATGATACAAAATGGATGCTTTTTAGAAGGAGAAAATTGAGCTTGGGGTGTGACTTCTTGGGCATCAGCATGCTGTGTCACCAGTAGGATTTAATAAAACTAAAATACTGTTTGTCTACACTGCAGTTATAAGCCCATGTTTGAGATTTTGCAGCTGCAGACTACTTCACTTCTTGACACATTGTGTGTTTCCTGGGTTGTTTTTTTTTTTTTTTTTTTTTTTTTTTTTTTTTTTTTTTTTTTTTGTCTTCCTCTAACTCTGAAACACTGAACAGTGGCCGTAGCTAAAGGCTATAAATCCAGTATATGATGTAGTGTGCTATTATTCTTTGTGCTATTCAAATATATTGATACCTGTATGCTACGTCTTGGTCATGAGCTAAAGTTAAAGTAGACCCTGGATGTGTATTTTACCCTAAGTCAGCGTAGCCATACCTGTTGGGCTTTTTTCCTATATTTCTGTAGAAAAGGGGGCGATGTGAGCTGGCTAATGTATCCCCTGCTTCTGCAGGGACCCAGAACACTGATGATGTCTCTAATCCTGCCTACTCCCTGTCTTACCTCCACATTTCCTAACAGCTGCTGCTTATCTATTACTGTTAAGTGTTATGTTGTTACTTGTTGAGTATTTGGTGCTGCATTTGAGGATTCAATGCAGGTTTCTTAAGAGGTATTTAATATCTATTTAATATTAATATCTTCATTGAAGTCACAAGTTTATTTTAAATAATGATTTTTCTTGTGGTTTTTGAGCTATTGATCACGTTATGTATCTGTAGTCCGTATGACTCCTTAAACCTTTTCTGTTTTCTAATAATAAAACCGAGGTTCTCATGGTATCACCAGCATCTGGGAATGATAGTTTTAGCTAGCATCAAGAGTAATGAGACTTCCATTTTTGCCACAAGAGATGGTAAAACTATTTGTTCTAGCGTTTCCAATTTTTTGTCCAGGTGAGAAATAGTAGAAGAAATATTCTGATGGGTTCTGACTGTCTGCTCAGGTCCCAAAAGAATAAAACTGTTTCATATTAACTTAGATGGAAAGGTTTGAGCTTGTTTTCTCCGATACATTTCATGCATTTCGGTACCCAAGGTGTCTAAATAATTTTGAACTTTGGGAATATGTGGAATATAAACTAAGCTCAGTATCTGTGATAGCATCTAAGACAAATGGAATCATACCTTTGTTTTATATCATGTCTTGTCAAATTGGTAATGCGTTCACATTAGCTGATTCTACAAGATATACAGCTCTGTGCCCACATATCTAACATAAAAAATCAAAATCTTTATATTTTCTCATTGTTTGCTAGGTAACGCTCTCCCTTTTCCTGCTGCTTTTTAAAAGGAATTATAATAACTTACTGCTTTATCTAATTGAAGAATGCAAAGAAGAATCTATGTAATTAAGAATTTAATTTATTTTATGGCTCTAACTTTCTCATTTTGCCAATAATATCAAAGTGAGGGTAGAAATTTACAGTCAAATGATGATAATAAGTTTGATAAACTATAAAGACAATTTAGTTTAAGCATTATTAATCAACAAGACACCTTGACAGATCTATGGATCTGTTTGTGGTCCTTTGTCTGGTACCCTGAAAAAGGTTGAGTGAATCATAGAAGGTGGGGTTTTTTTTAACCAGACTTTGTGTATTTTGGCGTCACTAAAAATAAAAACACCACATCATTTAACTGTTACCTTGATGTTAGGTGGTTATGGATCTACTTAAACACTGAACAAGAGTTGGTGTTTTCAGGGGGGACGAGCGGGTGCACCCCATCAGAACTTTATCGAGGGTCACATCAGTAATGTCTGAATTACTTGTCTCTTGCASTCAGCAGGAATGGGAGAGGCAGGCAGCCACAGAGTGTGCAACCTGCCCATCATTACAAAGGAGAAGGACTAGAAGGTACAGAAGTAGAAGGAATTAGAGGCTCCCTTTTGAGATTCCCACCAGGTCAGCAAAATGGCAGGAGCCAGTGAAGTCAGGTGCTGAAAAATACACATCAAGAAGACGCAATGGTGGGGTTCAGAGGGTCGTTTGAGGTAATTTGACACTTGCTAGTGGCACTGTGCACTCAGCACTGATTAAACAGGCTGAGCTGCTGGCCTGGGGTTCAGGCTGTGCTTGGGAGCAAGATCTGTATGCTCTAGGTACACAGCAAGAACAGTAAAACAAGGAGTGCTACCAGCCCRCTGCTTGAAACAATTAGCTTCAAACATTGAGGAGCTGGGCTGGTCAATGGCACTGATCTTGGCCAATGCTTAGGGTTCAGAGAACAAGAAATGGCAGCCGTATAGGAAGAACGGGATCGAGTTTGCCAGGGTCAGTGGAAGGCTGCTATTAGATTTATCCCTCAGTCTTGGGGATGCTGTTTGGTGGCATTAGTCTTAGGTCACAGTTAGGGTTAGAGTTCTGAGAACCAGTAGACTTGCAGAAGTGGGACTGAGAAGAGATTGCAAATGTTAGCTGAGGTCCACTACTAGAGTCATTCCCTGTACTGTTAGGGTCCTATGACATTAGTCTCAGCCTAATGTTAGGCTGTTATTGGGGAATATGGAGTCTAGCTACCGAAAACTTGTACCCCCATGGCTCTTTCTGAATCGCATTTCTTTCCTGYATCAAGTGCTCTGATACACAGCAGCACTTCACTTGGCATTACAGCACATGTGAACCTGCAGGGTAGATGCGATTCTGCAGTACGCACTAGCAGTGGATGCACGGTGCATTTGCACAAAGCCCCGAGAATAGAGGTGCTGCCCCAGCCCAAATGTGATAGATCTGCACTTGTGCAGATCTGTGGCTGGCTTATGTAAATACAGTTCATAACCCACTTTCATTAATGATGTTTATGTGAATTTTTGTGAAATGTTACCGGTTTCATTTTTCAGTGTTTATATTGATGATATGTTTTTTCTAGTTTGACAGCTTTTCTTATTAATCTCTTTTTCATTAAAAAAAAAAAAAAAAAAAAACACTCTTTCTGCATATACCCTGAAGCGTAGAATTGCAAGTCACATGTCTCTGCACCTGTCAAGGATATAGAGCATGTGACAAAGATCCAAAATGCAACATACAGAAATTATTGAGGTTGGAAATATAAAAGGGGAGGATCCATTCCTTTAGTAAACAGCTCTTTCCAAAATAGTCAGTCTTAATGGTGCATTATTTTGGATTGAAGGTGAAATTTTTAACGCTGGGATGAAGCATGGAGACTTAGAGGATAAAAAAAAATTGTGTTTTGAGTTAAACCATTTATGACACATTGTTAATAGGTAATGCTAGGAAAAAATTCTAGAATTTACAATTCTGGTGAAAGAGAATAGGAAAATACCAGCGAGCACATTAGCAAAGTATGGCCTGCTTTTAGATCCTATAAAAATGTGGAATGGCTAAGCCCTACTTCTGTACTAATTCATTGCAAATCATTTGCCCAGATCTTCTTGATGCTAACAAGAGACTGTTTCATATTTGCTGGCCCCCAAACCTCCCATGGTAGTTCAGTGCATTACAGCCTGGTGGCTGATCAGGCCTGCACTCTGACACATCCTGCACTGATCATTTATCACAGTCATATGTGATTTACTTCCAACTCTGTGAGCTGACAGACTGCCTTCAGGATAATGTGGCTACTCAGTTTAGTTGTGCTGTAAATTAATACGTTCATTTTACTTAACACAGATTGCACTTGCTTAGGGTTTCCTTTTAATTAAAAATATAGCAGGAATTACTGTTTAACTTCAGAATGCTGATGTTGACTAAATTAGCTTTGGGTGTAACTCCATTGACTCTGGAAGAATTTATACTTTTTGTACTTCTAGAGAATTTGGTGCTGCTTGTGCTCTCTTTTTGCTGTGCCGCTACTTTGTGGTATTGTGCTGTTGCTGCTGTTTGGTTCCTTATAGCACAGCAAAAGTTTCATTCTGCCACCTTCTTCTGTGCAAGACAGTCCAGAGCCATTTGGAATAAAAATGTGTGGAGGAGCCGGAGGGAATTTTCTCTGAGTACAGTAGTAAAGTGAAGCTCGTATTGGCAATGCCGTGACACTTCCTTTGCGAATCCCAGCATTAGGGAGCATGCTGGAAGCAGGGGTTAGAAGGTCTGTTCCACAGAATGTGATGTTCCTGGAATTCTGTACTGCGCAGCTCTGAACTACTGCAGACCTGTATTATATCAATGCTGTTTTTTTTTCTTTTCTTCTAATGAAGAGTATTGACAAAGTAGGTTGAGCTTTACAAAGATACTTAATTTTGTTTTTTAGAAATGTATTGGCTAATTCTGGGGAGATTTTTTTCCTCTGTAGCTCAAGAGGACATATTAGCATTTAAATCCCCTCAGAATTTGGGTGGTACAGGATGCCATAAGGCCATTTTGCTTTAAATCCCCTTTGACTATGCATGTGTGTATATTCCTGTAGGCGTCTGTCATAAAACTGTTATGTGGTTAATAAAGCTTTCCATTCTGCTGAGACTCCAGGCAGAGCAGCACAGGAAGCATTTTCACTGGAACCCTTTCCTTTGAAGTAAAAACTCTGCCAGTCCAGCATTAACAAAAGAGTATCAAAATGTATGACAAGTCTCTGGATCTTTGTCATGCAGACTATGCTTTATCTGTAATAGGTATGAATTTAGTTCATCTTCCCTAAAGTATGTGTAGTAGTAATACAGATCAGTAAATGTTGCAGTCAGTGCTGCAAAAGGAAGAATTACACATCACGTGTATATACGTGTCATAACCTTTCGGAGTTAAAAAGCAAATATATAAATATATCTTTCATAATTCTCCCCATTTGCCCAATCATTGCCCTTGCTGTGCTGTCTTATAGCTTCTTATTAGCTTTCCCCTTTGTAAAGAAATATTTTATGTCAGATACTCAAATATCTATAAAGACAGTTGTTTTTTTTTCTTTTTCTTTTTTTTCTTTTTCTTTTTCTTTTCTTTTTTTTTTTTTTTTTTTTTAAGGCCTATATTTATAACATAATGCAAAAATGGCTCCTGGAATTTTTGCGATGTCCCTGGATTGGTATTGGTCATGGCTGCGGTGAGAAAGATGCATCCAATATTCCAGGTAGCTTTACAATAACTAGGCTTTCTTAGTAGCTTTCCTTGATGAACTTGATACTGGAACATCTCTATGTGAACAGATGTGGTGAAAACTTCATACTGTAGGAGTATACTGAGTCATTAAATATTTCTTTGTCTTTTGTTAGAATCTTTCTTTCCTTCTGCAGTATTATGTTGTCTCACATTGCAGAAAGTTGAGCTCTAACCTTTGGGTCTCAAACTCTGGGGTATGATTACAGTCATTGCAGCAATCCACTGTTCCTCTCTGGGCTGCTGGCAGGTCCTGAGCCCTTCCAGAACCCACTAATTTGTAGGTTTTTTTTTTTCATATTTTTGTGTTTGAAATATGGTTCTGAGCTTTAACAACTCATTGGTTTGGCATAGTTCAAGTTTATCTGCATTCTGGGGGGGAGGGGGGCGGGCAGCGGCACAGGGAGCATTGTACAACTTTCCTCAAGTTTACAAGATGTGATCCTGTGTTTCTGCTACAACTATGACACCACCTTCATGGGAATCTGTGCACCATTTTTTTTTTCTAATTGTTGAAATCAGTTTCATGACCCACTGATGGTATGCTCTCTGCAGTGCTGTTCCTTTAGGTTAGTTATGTATCCTTATGTGAATCGATATCTCTAGTTTTATCAGCTGCCTTTTCCTGAAATTTGGTCAAGATCATAATACTTGGGGACTGAGTTAGAGAATATAAATCAATGGTCTAAAGTTTCTTGAAAGGAAGAAAGAAAACCAAAACAAAAAAGCCTTAGTATTAATTTAGTATTATTTAGCATTAATAGCTTTTGAAAATCACATTGTGTATTTAACATCCAGAGTTTTTTAGGGTACTATTTCTGTATTCTGGTATCTGTAATCTCTTCCTGGTTTAGATCGGCAATTCCATTCGTGCTTTTAGCTGAATATTTGTTGTCCTCAGACACATTTGGGTTATTCAGAACTCTGCCTGAATAAAAATGTTCACAGTGTCATAATTTTACTTTATTGGTTCAATATTGGAAAAGTCAAGTGAAATCTGATGTTTCAGAATCATTTCTTTAAAACTAAAGTATTAAGCTCCTGACAGTGTATAAAAATGTTGCATTTGAAAAGAAACTGTCTGATTTAACTCTAAGCAATTATAATACATTATCAGAGGCAGAAATTTGAAATGCTGAAGGACTTATTAGAAAATGTGTTCCCATTAAATCATGTAGGAGAAAACTTTTTTAACTATATCAATATTTATTGTGAGGTTATTTCTTTAAAAGGTAAAGGTAATAAAAAAAGAGCAGGAAAGGCTACAAAATAACCGGTAACCACCATGCTGCAGAAAAGCAAATTAAGAGTTAGTTTATGCCAGCTAAACTGCAATGGTGTTTGTAAGGCCTGCTAGTGTGTCGGAGAGAGTTTAGGTACTGAGGCAATAAAGGTGATAAGAAAATGTTTATGAAATAATGGAAGGTTGGAAACTTAAACTTCCTTCTAGGGCTGTGCAGGATTTTGAAACATCAAGTCTGCAGGTGACTATAGTGAGTCCCTAACAGCAAAGGGTTTCCAGAACGGTACAGGGAACCATTTTCAGTGCTGGCACCAGACACCAGGCTCATTCTGGCCAGCTGGCCAGCCCTCCTGTGGGTGTGCTTTTGCCTTCTCTTTTGGAGCCAGCTTGACAAAGGGGTCTTGCAACCAGTCTGGTTTCTGCATACATCTTTGCTGAAGCAGGGGCTTGGGCTGGTGTCTGAAATTTAAGCATTAAGTATTTTGGTTCTGCTCTGTAAAGGAAAGGTGGTGCTCAAATGTCTTGTAGGTTCTTACCTCCTGCTTTCCCCTTTCTGCGCCTCTGTGTCTGACTTCATAGTATGTGTTGAGAGCTATTTGCTGTTTTTTCACCTCGCCCCCTTCGTCTGACCAGTTTTTGCAGGCTTTGACATTCCCCCCTGCCTGGATCTGCACAGAAGTGTGGAACCCGGGAGCTCAGACACTGAAGCTGCTGGTGTGTGTGTGTGTGTGCGTGCGTGTGTGTGTGCACGCATGCACGCACTTAGGTCTGTGCCTTAATACTGATCTTGTTTTAATCAGACATTACTTCTGCAGTAATCAAGCTCTGTAGAGCTGGTAATTATTTATCATTTGAGGCCTTCTCCCCTCAAGGCTCTGTCTGTTTGATTTATGTACCTGGCACCTCCTTTAACAGCTGCTGTTGTGGTATGTATTTATTTGTAACTGAAGAGGGAAGAAAGTGTACTAAGTTCAAAGACTTTAAGTGATGAGAATGTTTCCTGTTAGGAGAATATTATATAGCAGTAAGGTGCAAGTAATGTAGCAAGGCAAGTTTGGGGAAGTAGGAAATGCTGAACTCCTTGCTTCTCTAACCAGGCAAAATAATGTTCCAGTTAATAAGCCTATTTTGGAACTTAAAAGATAGCTTTTATTTAGGGCACAAGTTCTAAGTAGGTGAGTTTGCATAAACTTAAAGGAACATTCCTATACGTTCCTCTGAGCGTCCCATCCTCATGCACAGCGCTGAACAGTTTGAAACGTGATAGCGATCATCAACAATGAGCTCCTGATCCTGGACACTGACTAGCAAACTTGACCGCAAATGTCTTATACCATTTTGTATTCAAGGAAAAGTTAAAATCTGTTAGTGACTGTATTTGTAACCATGACCTGTTTTCCTACAGTAAAGATGGTATAACATAGCAGGACCCTGCGTTTTTAACTGCTGCATGAAATTACCTATCTTCATGCTACAGAAAGACTTTTGAGCTGAAATACTGAAGGGTGGAGGCCATAGCCACAAATGTTTTTTGATTTTATTGAGATAACTAGTTAGTTGTTCTCTGCTACTCTCAGTGAATAGAAAATATAGAGATTCATCTCCAGAGATGTGGTAGTTCCTGTTCGAAATAGCATTTCCTCAGTAACTCAGCGGCTTGKGACACCCAGACAAAAACCGTTTCCTTAACGCTGACTCTAGGGTTGCTTCTGCAGCCATCCGTGCCCAGGGGCTCCCAGGCCGCCGGCAGCCGGGACAGGTCCTCGTGTCTTAGGCTGGGCATTGCGCTCCCCTTGCTGCACGGGTCCGTCCGTGAGGCGGCGTCCCGGCCTGCATCGCTCGTCGGCTGTGGGCAGAGGGCGTCTGGAACCTAGCAGCGAGACTGATGTGCGGAAGAGTCCCTTATTCATCTGTCAGTCAATCCTTGTTTCTCTGGTCTGTGTCAAAGCATTTGGTTGAATATAATATGTGTTTCTGTGAGTGGGCTAAACTGTATTTTTTTTCTGTCTCTTATTGTTATATATCCTTTTGTGTGTAACATTAAGATGATGGACCTCAGTGGATTATAATTTTGAAAGCTTATACTGTTTTCTCCTTCCTTTCCTATTTAATAGCCCCTCTTCAACAAAATATTTAAATACATGTTTAACTTAATTTGCATAAGTTCATTCTTGTTCAGAAACTCACTTTACAAGCATACTGGGTGAAATCTTGCCCCTGCTGATGCTTGAYGGAAGCGACTTCAGTGGCTGAACTTCCTAGCTGCATTTATTTTAATGGCATATGAGACTGCATGTGTATGCCAAAAGATAACAAAAAGAGAAAATTTAATGTGAATACTATGTGAAGAAATGGTAGCACTTTAAAATTGTAATAGATGTGGCAACAGTGATCTTACAGACTCTGTGGTAACCAAAAGAGCTACAGTTGCCATTTGGCTGCAAGTTATGTTAATATAATCTTAATGAAATTAAACGAAATGTGGGAATATTTGAATAATCCAGAAAAAAGGATCAACTGCCATTTTGTTAGAGGTTATCTTGGCATTTAATCCTCATAGCAAATGAGTTGCTAAAAAAAATGGGACAGTCCATTCAGAAGAGAGTGTTAATTAATAAACTTTTACCCAATTAGAGAAGTACAGTCAAACTTTTATTTTCTTCTCTTAGAATCATTTTCCTGGAAACGTTTTGAGAGCTTAGCCTTTATTTATATCGCTAGAAATCTCTAGTTAAAATCTCATCTTTTATAATTGATATAATAAAGCAAAGCCAACTAGAATGTTAAAGATGATTTTCTTTTATCCATTAACAGAGGTTTAAGAGCTTTTCTTTCTTTTTCCATCATGCTAGCCCTTAAATCTTTCATCACATTAATGCCGGTGGCTCRATATTGTGAAGTTTGTGTCCTGCAGCTCTAGCTGTTTACAGATTTAGCAGAATGCGTTGGTCTCTAATGCTGTTTGGGCTTGAGTGGGCAATGTGTCGAATGAGTCTGTTTGGATTGCTTTTTCCTCACAGTCTTCAAAGACTAAAGCTGTGCTTTACTCTCAGTTCTTTCTGTGGAAAAAGTTACTGTGCTCAATTTATGAAAAGGGAAATCTTCTCTATAATGCCTCCCCCCTCAAAAAAAAGGGGTGTGGAAATCAGACAGGGTGAATGTCAAGGCAGATCTTGGGATTTGGACTTCAGGTTCAGCATCCTAAAGATTTGGAGGTTTCTCTTCCTACTTCAGTCGCAGCCCTCTTACTGAGGTCCCTCTTACTTGTGGGCTGTAGTAAAGTTTTAAAATTTATTCTAGATGAGATGCCTTATTCAGTTAAGATAATCATACAGTGACAAGAAGGCAAAGATACAACCCATGCAGTACTGCATCTGGTCCACAGTGTTAACAGCATAACATTAGAATTAAAAAATTTTGCAAATCAGAATGCTTTTGGTTTTTTTTGCAGCATTTTAATGTTTCTGCGTATGTACTGAACAATTGTGGATGAAAATCTAAGCTTCAAAGATACAGTAAATTGTCTGAATGTTTGTGAACACTCTAGAATTTACAAAATAGCAGGATAGTGGTTAAAAAATCAAAAATAAACCCAAAACAATAAACCAACTCTTCTGGCCTTTGCTCAGCAAAGTTCTGCTGATTCCATATGCTGACAACTGCTACAGCAGGTCTGAGGCTGAGCCAACCGCAGGGCGGTTCCTGCGGCCTGTAGGTGCCTGCGGGCCCCAAAGCTGCCGTGCCGCGAGGTGCTGCGGGCTCTGTGGCCGGGCGGCTGTCCCGTGTGCCACCTGCCTGCAGCCTGGCAGCCCTGCCTGTGCGGTGCCTGCACAGCCGGGTGCAGTTGGCTGCCATTTGGGAAGAGCAGGCTGTGTCTCAGCCAGTGTGTGCACCCTGTTCAGACAGTGAATCACGCTGTTATTCCTCGGATCATTGCTAGTTTTGGGACAAGTGGCAGCAGAGAGAGCTGCAGATATGGAGAAGGTCAAGAGAACGTGATATGGGAGGAAGGGTGGTGTCACAGCTCAGGAGGAGGAGCAGTTGCTCTGATGTGATACAGCGAAAGGATTCAAGTGCCGGGTTTGAAATTAGCCTGGCAGAAGAATCTTGGCGTTTCCATTCTGAGCCAGGCAGTTGGGAACAAGGGGTGGTGGGCTGGAAGGCAGAATAAGATATGAGAGCTTTTGTAGAGCACCATCCTTCTTCCCTGCCATCTACACTGTAGAGGATAGAGAGAAACATCTTTTATTTTCTGTGATTTCTGGACAAAAGTCCTCGTGTTGTCTGTAAACATTTGGATGCCCAATAAACAGGCTATTTTCAGCAAGGGCTGCTGTATTCCTGCAGTACTGGATATCTGTAAGTGCCACTTCATTGTGGAGGAGAAAGTGGTGCTTTCCATGGATATCTCCACAGTGACAAGGGCTTATTCAAGGCTGGCATTCCTCGGTATTTTGATTTAGAAACAGCTGAGAAAGGAGAGTAGGAGTAGAGAGCAGAGCTGAGAGTTAGGCTGAAACTGCAGAGAGCAGCTGCTGGAGAGGACTGGTCTGTTCCCACCAGAGCTGAAAGTACTCCGCAGGAGCATGGGGCTGAACGGACAAGCAAGGTGTCTTTTATAGTTTGAATGTGAATACATCCAAGATTCAGGATGCTTCAGCTTTTGCGAGGAGCTACAAGGGAAGAGAGTGAGAGTGTGGTGGCTCGCTACTTTGTTAGCCATTTTCAGCTGTGAGCCATCACTGGCAAGTGCACATGTGCACTGTGGATGTAGATTTTATTAGGCTTTTTTTTTTTTTTTTTTTTAACTAAGTTTGTTGTTTCAAGTAACCTACTTATACCTCCAAAAAATGTGTGTGACATATAGATAGGGAAATTTTACCTTGAGGCTAAGAGGCTACAGTCTCAAATAGGTGATCTAGATTTTTTTATTGTGGAAATTTTAGTCACTCACATTGGTCAGTCTTCCTCTAGCAGTGTGTGTATGCTAAGATGTTGTTTTAGTACTTATCTGGTGAAAATGACAAGGGACCATTGGCTGCACAAATAGTGTTATTATTTGTATGCTCATAGTGCTTCAAAGCTGATAGACAAATATACTGATTAACCTTTGTTTATGGGAGATCCTGTAAGTGTTACTCTTATTTGCAGGGAGAAAAGGAATAAAGAAATGAGGTTGCTCTTAGAACACACTTAAAAGTTGGGCACTTGTAGGTTTTAGTCTGTGATGAATTCTCTGGATGATGCAGCAGTATTTTCTCCTAATAAATTCCTATTAAACTGTCGGAATATTCAGCTGTTCAGTCTTCCTCTCCTGATTTCGCTAGTCACGTTGCAATAGCATATCAGAAGAACTGCAAACATTTCTCATGTTAATTAGAACACTGGGAATTCTGTTATTTACTGCTTCAGTCATCAAAGGTGATTGCAGTTTCAAAGAACTGGTGCATTTGTTCATGTTATGATTACTGCAGAGAAACTGAGTGTATTCTGTCAGTTCAGCTTCCTGCAGACCAGGAGCAAAAGGAACAAGCTTTTATTCTTATTTATTGCATTAATTTGGAATAGACATCTATGTGAATGCTGTTTTCTTCTTTTGCTGAACAAAACACAGTGTTATCTACTTGCAGAGGCCCCTGAGATATTTCAGGAAAGAGATTGGGCAGTAAGGTCAAGGAGATGATGCTGTTACCCCAGTGGGGTAGCTGTGTTCCAAGATAGGTTGTCCGTATGCTATCTGCTAGTCTGTGCTGATACCACATCAGGCAGTAGAGATTTGCTATCTTCCTTCCTCCATCCTGCAGCAAAATGACCGTATTGCTACACTTCAGCAGTTGAGAAGGCATAGGTTAAATTCCACAATGCTGAAAATTATAATGATCTCTGTTTGCTTTCCTGCTTCTTAACATGGACTTGCTTAAGTTCCTTCCCTCCCCAYCCACCTTCTAAAACACCACCAAAACTGAATGAGACTTTTGGTGGAAGCACTACAATTAGCAATGCTATATTCATTGAGGTGAATGCTATATTCACCTCAAAGATTGTTGAGGTGAATCGTTATCCAGGTTTGATGTTTTTCAGTGGCCAGAACCTTGGAGAATATGTCTCAATTCTCAAGAAACTTTCTTCAAAAAGGGTTAAGGAGAGAGAGTTTCTTGAGAATGTTACCCTATAGGCTTGGGATTAAACGTGCTTCAGCTAGAACCACTGTGGAACTGTTTAACAAGCCAAGGGTGGGAACAGAATATTTGAAGTGTTCCCTGAAAAGTTGCATTAATAATTTTTTATGTGATAGAACGTATGCTTCACAGATAGCATCTTGTTTGTGCCAGATAGTGTTGTGTAAATGATGGTAGGTAATGTTTTTAAAGTAAAACATAAATCCCTGACATTAAAGAACATAGTGATATTCTGTATGTTTTCATCAAGAGATGTAACACAGAGCTAGCTAAATAAGGTATTTTGAAATAGAAAATATTACATGCCAGTTAATACAGATAGGGGGTCTTATGTAAGGTTATGGGTGGGGAAGATCCTAAAAGAGCGTTTTAGAAAAGCTTGATACTTTAGAATGAGGCATTTCTTGAACACTGCTATATTTTACAGATTTAAAATGAAGTTTGTGGACTGAGGTTGGTACTGATCGCCTTTACTGCAGTGTCATAAATGTAGATAGTTCTGTATTTGAAGACTTCACATCCTGACTGTATAGGATCATTGAAACTGATTTATCTTTTTCAAACTAAGTATATTACCTATAATGGTAACAGATAGAGTCATTAACTAAGAAGTGCGTATAGTTGTAACAATCCAGAAAGGCTGGTGTGAGTAATGTTGCCCAGAGTGAAAGTTTTTCATGTGTTCTTATTAGTCAAAAGTATAGAGAAATGTAAATTTATTTTAGGCCTGCAGTGAGCTAGCCACAGTCTGTAAATGTCAATCTGATTACTGCTTTTACCGTTTTGTACGTCATAAGCAGTTAAAGGCACTACAAATATACCTGTGAAAATGGAAAAAGGGTAAGAACATGTTGCTTCCTATTTGCTGGTCGTTATAGTGTCCTTGTGGGACTATTTCATCAAGAGCAAAAAAGTTTAACCACTTAATTGCTTCCTTGATAACTCGTGGAGGAGCTGTGCTCTGGAAAATCTTCCAGCACTGTGTGTTGTGCCATGAAGACGGCATGTCATGGTTACTAAATTTCTGTAAAATCCTGGGAGAGCTTCCCATCAGAAGCAATAAAGTTAGTTCATCTTATTGATACTCTATAATTTCCAGTTCTTTTTTTTTTCTTTTAATCTCTGTTACATATCTCCAGAAAGACACTATTGTTCAGTAATTGTTGATTGTGACTGAAGTCAGTCATGAAGCTGCACAGCAAAATTGTGCTTGATTTGGTCTTTCTAGTCTGAGGAAGCTTTTATTTGGGACTTGTCTTTGGTCTTAATTTTTTGGTAAAATGTGTTGTTTTATAGAGGGATGGTTAGATAGTACCTTTTTATAATAGTAAATTGTGTCTTAGTTTTTAGGATGGACTTCTGCCTTTGTTATACAGCAAAACTGATATTAACATCTCCACTCTTTGAGACTTCCATTGTGTCGAAGAGCTGAAATGGTTTTTAATTTTACTTTTACTAGATACTTTGTGATCTACCCTGGCTTTTGTTTTAGCTATAGTGCACTGTCATTAAAGGCAGTAAACTTGCAACTTCTCTGCCAGTAACAGATGTTCTCCTATTGTGTGTTCTGAGCAAATTTTCAAATGTAACTTTTATTATAGTGATCTTTTCTTTTTTTGTGCACAGAATTTTGTAGTGTTGGAACAAGAAGTTGAAATGCATCCTCTTTCAATACCATATCAAGTAGACTTCCTGTCCTCCCCCTATGTGAGGAAGCCTGAAGAGCTCAGGTATTGTTAAATTACTCTGTGGTCATGTGAGATCCTATTGCAAGTGTTTATATTTATGTAAGGTGCAAACACCCAAACACACTGGAAGTAATCTTTTATTTAGTGAGATTGCGTCTTGTTCAGCTCACTAGATTTTGGGATTCCTTACTGTTTTAAGATTGAGTTGGGACTGAGTTTAGCCCAACTGTCCAGCTTTATGGAAATAGGTGCAATTTGTAGCTTTGGACTTTCTTTTTTTTTTAAAAAAAAAAAAAAAAAAAAAAAAAAAAAGGAAAGAAAGAAAGAAAACAGCTTGTTAAGCCTCAGGCATGTCAAATCATTTCTTCTTTGATCTTTCTATGTTTCTAATAATGCTGAAACTTAGAAACCTCTGAATGAGGTTAACAATATATTCCTTAGCTCAAGTACTTACCATTCTGCAGTTTATAGCAACATGTTTTGTATGCATTTTTGTGACTTTTTTTCTTGCAGCCTATGCCAGTAAGCTTATTATAAATAATTAGAAATGGATGTGGTACATACTTAAAATCAAACTCACCACTGAGAATAGTACTGAACTCTGATCTCTGGGGAAGCAAAATCAAGAGCACAGAAAATGATTTGAATCTCTAGACAAAAGCCAGGAGCTATTGCTCTGAATTAACTGGTAATTGGATTGACCTGCAAGATAGTCTGGAGTGGAATAGGCCACAGCCCACCCATCTTTTAGGGTTGCTTCTCTTATTGACTTGTGGATCAGGCCTATGTGTTGGTTGGGGTACCCAACATCCTGATTTCAGGTTTTTTTGAAGGCTACTGAATCCTTAAGACATGAAAATGGAAATGTCTTTGGTGAACACACAGTTTTTCTGAACAGTTACTGCTGACATTATTTTTAAAATTCTGTTTTGTGACTCTTAAAAAAAAAAAAGAGAGAGAGAGAATTGTTGACTTCCAAAAGTCACAGCAGGTACGTTTCTGATAGACCTTCACCCTGGCCCCCCTTGAACTTGAAACATGCATCTGCATGCATAGGATATGTCATGTTACATCTCTCGCAGCCGTTTCTCATAGGGCAGATGCTCCAGCCCTCTGATCACCTTCATAGCCCTGTGCTGGACTCTCTCCAGTAGCTCCATGTCTCTCTTGTCCTGGGGAGCCCTGGACTGGACGCAGTACTCGAGATGAGGCTTCTCCAGGGCTGAGTAGAGGGGCAGGATCACCTCCCTCCACCTGCTGGCAACAGTCTTCCCAATGCACCCCAGGAGACCATTGGCCTTTTTGGCCACAAGGGCACATTGCTGGCTCACGGTCAACATCTCTCTGTAGCCTTTTAATCTTTTTAGTTGGAAACTAATTGTGACAGTGAATAAGCTATGTTGCTGAGTTCTCTTGCATCATCTTTTAGAGGGAGAGATTAGCTGTGGGAAAGATAATGAGAGAAGCTTACAAGATTCATTCTCATAAAAATACATACATTTTATGTATAAATGAAAGCCCTTTCTCACTAGTAATCAGATTCTAAAGCCTCCTGAAGTATAGTTCCAATTTTCCCATTAAGTCATTGATCAAACAATGTTGACAAGATCAATTCTTCTTAGTCAAATATTTCACTTGTTTTGGATTCCTGGAGGCAGCTCGTAAAGTTGAGTTTTCTATTAATACTTCTGCAAGGTTTTGCGTTTGTGCGCAAATCTGTCTAAATTTATTTAGCGATGGTGCAATGAGAGCTGATTCATAAGGATGTCTGACCCTCAGAAAACTAAAATTACTTTGGTATCTTGGGTTTTTGATTTTTTTCTTTTTTGAGCAGTGATTTGTTCATGTGAAAGTTAGAAAGATTTTTTTAATGTGGAAAACAAGAATTTCAAAGTCTCAGAAAAACTGAACTGATATTTTTTGTTGTTAATTTTTTCTGATGGGAAAATTTGTTACAAAAATAAATTTCCATTGAAACTTTGGTGTTTCTGCTTGTGATCTGTACAATCTCAGAATGTACACCAAACAAAAATAATCAATACACTTCAGAAAGGTATTAATTCAAATTTGAACTACGTTTGATTTATTTCAAAGGTATCTCTGATTTGATTTATTTATTTAATTTTTGGAGGTCTTCCTTAATACTGTATCTGGCTAAGACTGTGTTGAGGCTAATAATTCGGTCTTAGCTGTTGATGAAGTGTCATTCTTAAGCATGCAAAAAAGAAGGGGATAGTTGGAGAGAAGTCCATGCTGTTATTATTGGAACTTTATTATCTTAGTTTTGAATCGATCATCCAAATAACGCTATCTAGTAGGTTGTTGTTCAGGAACTGTAAAGAAACAGAAAAGACATTTCTGAGAACATCAACACCTTGCTTAATACTAGTTCCTAGATATGGAATAATTACAATGACTGAGATACCTATACTGTGGTGGATTAAGATTTCTAAACACTTAATAATCTTTGTTCTCTGGAAGAAATCAATTTCCTAAGGAATTAACATTTGGGGTTAAGGTGTATCTTTATTCTTAGAATAGTAATTTGTGGTTTTGACACATGCAGATATTAGAGTAGAGAAGAAAATAGTTGCTCTTTAGAGTGGGATTACCTGAATTTCCAGGCTCCAAGCTAAGTTTTTAACAACCATCTCTTCTTACTAGAAGTGCTACAAAACAGAAATAGGTTTGAAATCTAATGCTCAGAGGAAGAATACAAAATTGTAGCTGGCAAAGAAAAAATATTTGCAAGGTCTACCTCCTCATTATTTTTGCTGCTATTGTATGTTATACTGATTAGCAAATCTGGTGAGTGTTTTTGCTTAAAATGGACTGTACTTTTAAATTTACCTGAACAGAGTACATGCAGCAGAAGAGACGAGCAAAATCCCTTCTCACAGGGGTTTCAAAAGTATTTCAAAGAGCAGCCATCAAAACACCATAACCTTTTCTTAAAGTTTCTGCTTGAGCCTGGCAGTTCTTCCCACATGGTGGTTTTTGTGTGTGTGTGTGTGTGTGTGGTTTTTTTCTTTTTCCGCCTCCTACAATTGCTTAACATCTTTATCTGTCCAGGGAAACACTGCATCTCCTTTCATTTATTGGCACTAAAATGATCAAGCTTCTAGCCCAACTTAGCCTGAGTATACAACACCCTCTGCGGCATTCACTAGGCCGTGACTTAGATGGCTCCAATGGCTCAGCTTTGCTGTTGTCTCAGCATCTATCACCCTGACATATATAAAAATGTCAGCGGTGTGACCCCAATATGAATTCCTGGCTTCTGTATCAGAATATAATTTCTTTAGTTAAGAATTGTGCAGTATCTTTTTTTTTTAAGCCTTTCAAACCACTTGCAGTCTAAAACTCAGGCAGGATTTTTTCATCTGTTATTTTGACTAGCACCTACAATTGTACTGAAAACTATCAGGAGGCATGAGGATATATCTGGGTCTGAACTCCTTATTTAACTAAGAAGCAAAAGATTTTTCAGTCACAATGTATCTTTTCCTTTCCGTGGTAGTATGTAAAGTACAAATCTACCCCTTAATTCTTTCATGCGTTGCTATTGGGTGTATTGAGTTCAAGACCTTATTCTGCTCGAGTCCCTCTACATAAAAATCCAAATATGAAGGAACTATTTTGGGTAAGATGATTCCATTCTGAGTTAGCAAAACAATTTTGTTTGCTTCTGGGATTTAGTGACTTTGTTGGACATAATCAGGCAGTAAGGATTCACCATTTGTTTGAGTATTATTTTCTTTSCTAACTGCAAGGATGTAAGAGCACTTACTCTACTAACTCCTGTGTTTGTAATAGTTTCTGCCCTTTCTTACTTAAATCTACTCATCTGCCTAAAGTGATACTTTCAATGGTGAAATGAAATTGAGGCACCATGTAAAATGTTTGCATTTACAGCTGAAACTAAGTGACCTTTAACTACAGCTCAGTGAATACTGTAGATTGATAGTTCTTATTTCTCACTTCTAAATAGGTACAGCTATTCCAAAAAATAATAATTCATGGAGTACAACAATTTAAATCCATCTCAGATTACTATATTTTCATACTTAGAGTGTGTCTGTAATAGCAGGGAGAGAGGAGGAGTCCTTGTTTAGAGTTCAAGGATAGAAAAGGTATGCCAGAAAGCTCTCCTAGTATATATCACATTTATTGTGTTCTTACACTTTGTTGCAAATGTCACAGCGCTACAGCTGCATGGAAAGCATCTTAGCTAATAAAAGACATAATCTTTCCTTTCCTTCTCCATACTGTACTTTTAAATTATAATAAATATATAATAAAACAATGTTTCTTATTTCCAAGTTTTCTGATTTGCAAGGTTTCTTGATAGGGGAAAGCCTGTGGTATGTACGATGCTGTTCTACATCTGAAGAAAAATAGCTGTGAAAGTTCTTTTCTGTTAATGTGCCTTGCTGGTGTTTTTGGATCATTTACGTTTTGCTGAGATTTTTATTTTTTAGAGGAATTTGTTTGACATTTACTGTAACTTAACATTGATCAAGAGGACTTCATGTGGTATTTGTAGAAAAAGTAACTTTTAACTAGTTTCTTAGGTGTTATCTAGCAATTTATAAAGCTTATATATAATGAATTAGGTTTCTGAAATGGACTGGTATCTGAATTCATGCGTATGAGTTACTACTGTAGGTCATGTCCTCTGAAATGAAATATTTTAAAGAATTGAATTATTTTCTCTCTGCTCCCTGAACGTGGAGAATAGAGAACAAACACAACAAACCTGAAAACTAAGAGGCCTACTCATCTTTATGTTTTATCAAATACTTCTCTTCTCTGGAGAAAAACCTGCATGTCTTTGAAATTAACAAAACCAAAAGCCCCAAACCAAAGGTGATTTTCATACATATGTATATATGTATGTATGTAATACATAAAAAGATACAAAATTCTGTAAACACCATTTCAGGATCATTGGACATTGAACAAACAATTTAGAGTCTTTGAGATTACTTTGTAAAAGGGAATCATTTAAATGGAAAATGACAAAAAAAGTGCTGACTTCCTTGATGAGCTGTCAATAGGAGATTTAGGGCTCCCCATGTGCCATCAGCATGTTTTAATTGATTACTGTGTTACTATCCTGGAGTGTGCTAAAATAAAGGTTAGAGAAATCCTGAGGATATCAACCACCTTTCTCAAACTGCCCAATTAAGGTTGGGCAGTACATAATCTGCAAGTAGAAACCATCATTCAGAAGTAAATGATCTGCTTTACTTAGAGTAAAGAAGTTTTGTCTAGAATTCATTAAATAGTCTACAAAATGGCTGCTCAGAGGTGTGAACATAAACTGGATTGCAATCTTTCTGTTTTTAAAAGAACAACACTATAACCTATATACTGTATTGCGCACAACTCTGGCAAAGATAATACACGTGGGCCCTGGCTTTTTTTTTTTTTTTTTTTTTTTTTTTTTTTTTTTTTTTTGAGTGTCCCACCTACTGTCTCTACCTATCTTAAACAAGACAGACAGACATCTTCTGCGCAACGGTGGCAAGGCTGATTATGGTCATATTTATACTTTGCTTCTAAATTGACTGGATGTTGTTTTACATTTAATTCTTACTACCCTAGCTGGTCTTCTCCCTGTGAGTACAGTCCAGGACCATGCAGATAGCGGAGGGAGATGGCCCTGAAGTGTGTTCTCAGAGGCTGTGCTTTGAGTCTGAAGGAGGTACGAGCAGATAAGACTTGGCGTACTTTAGGGACAGGGTGCCAGGAGACGGTCTGCACTGGCCTGCTCATGGATCAATTGTTCTTGGTCACTGTGTGATGTTGRTGCCTGTGGGTCTGTTTTCAATCACCTACTGAATTTCCTCCTGAAATAAAATGATCTCAAGTCATCTCCTCACTCTATGTCAGTAACTAGTATTCTTTACAAGACAAACAAAATAAATAATGCCATGGGAGGTCATCTATTATAAAAGTATTAACTGATCTTTACTACAGATGTTGGTTCTTAAACACACAAAATCACTGGAAACTATTTTGTGTTGTAGGAATATGCAAAGCACATTTAACGGCTAGTCAGAGACCAGAAGACTGTTTCCTATAAATGAGAAATCATAATCACATTTCTAAGTGGAGGTAGGTTATATTTAAACTGTCCTCCAGTCTTACTTTAATTTGATACAAATCAACTTACATTGATAACTTAAGATAGTCCTCACTTGTGTAAATATTTCTCATTGAATCTACAGTCAAAGATCTTTCCCAGTAAATAGATTAAATGATGTTTTCACTTCTTCCACCTATAAAACTATCTCATCTAAGAATTTCAGGAGAATCTCTCTGAAAACTGGCCTTCAATGAATTATTTGCAAAAGATAGTATACCGAAACATGGCCACCTGATATGAGAGTTTAGCTAACTGTTTCAAGGAGTTTGCTCATCACCCTTTGTCGCTTTGGGAAAATGTGTTGATTTAATTATGAATAAATTAAACTGATTGCCTTGATTTTGCCTTGATCGTCTATCGTTATCTCATGACAACGATCAGCCATTTGTTCTTCACTGAGTGGACAGCTACTCAAAAAGCCCAGTTAACAAATTACATAGTAAGTGCAATACAGTATTTTGGAGGACGTCTAGGGTTTGAGGAACCCACCTCTGTTTTACAAGATTAGGTCTTCAACTAGGTCAGATCATACCAGGTCCATTTAATTCACTTGGAGATATGTGGAGTAACAGCATTTTGCTCCAAATATGCTAAGAATCCTGTTAGAAGCTGTACATTTAAAAAAATGAATGTGTATGTTCACACATTCTAGTTGCAAAATGCTTTTGAAATTTAAAATTTCAATTGAATATTATAAATTTAGTTAAAAATCAATTTGATAAAATCTTGAAATATTCTATTTAATATTTTTTGAATTGATCATTTTCTTCAAAATATCACGTAGTCAAATACAACTTTTTTCAACTGTATCAGAATATTAAAATTGTTTTTTGTGAGCTTTCAAAACATCAGCTTTTATCTCTGAAAGAATAAAAATAAAATTTTGAAACATTCTGATAAATGAAGTTCAATTTTCTGTACGAGCTCTAAATGTTACTTACTGAAATATGTTTCAGGGTGTTCAGAATGACAGTAGTGTATTGTGGCCTTCATGAACAGCCATGAGTGAAGTGGGTGTATAATGTGTTCATAGCTTTAGTAAACTTCAGTTTTTATGGACTGAATGTCCTTTCCTCGCCAACAATTAACATTTTCTACCACTTAAGTATTGTACTTTAATGTATTTGTACGTTGCAATAGTAACAGGAAGTGCCAGTGGCCAGGAAGATTTGGTCCATAAAAGGTGCTTCTCTGAACAGTGCAGAGTTCTGAATCCCGAAAAGCAAGCTGCTCCTGTCTATGCGGCTTTTTCAGAGGGTATAAACAAGATGGAATTCCATGTAGTACATGACTAAAACCACTTTTGATCAGAATGTACGGTCGCAATCATTAAATATATCATGTGCAGTGGCACTGGGGAAGGCGTTGTTCTCCATTCTGTTCAATGGACCATGCTGGAACACTTGTTTTGTATCTTGAAACCATTTATGATTGCTGTTAAAGAAGTCTGTGTGTTAGCAGTGCCAATGAATCAAGTAAAGTCATCCCATTCATCACCAGATGAATGGGATTGGAGAGGATAAACACTCAACCTAACCATACCCAAAGTTGCATTAAAAATATTGTTTATCTATTTGTCAGTGGAACGTGCTGGATCAGGAAAGAAACGATATATATTTTAGTCGAGTGTTTTAGTTTTTTGCTTCTCCAATCCTTATTGTTAAAATAATCTTAATGAAAGTAAAAGCTTTCAGTGAATAGGGGGAGTTAGTCTTTTAAGCAATTATCTGCCTGCAAATTTGGCTCTTTGGAAAACGAATACAGGTTTACTTGTTGTTTCATGTATCTATGCATTGATGTGTTCAAGTGACCTCACCTTTCTCCTTTCTACCAAGGACATATAGGGGGGGAAATGGGTTTATCTAATCCAAATTCCTTTGAACCCTGTCTGCTCAAAGTGACACTCTTTATCTCTGACTGACAGAATTAAACAAACTTCTGTGAACCTTTTCTCAAGCAGGCAGGTCATTGTGCATTCATCCCTCATGTATGGAAAATACAGTGTTCTAGCCAAGAAGGACAGAATCAGTGGTGCAGTTCCAAGCAAGTTTAATAAGACTGTTATGCTTGCATTTAGTAGAGATGTAAATTTTCTAGTGGTAGCCCCAATGTGTTCATTACTGTGTATTCCCACTGAAGATATAGTTCAGAACTGCTTTTGATCAATAGTTGATTATTTATGCTTCATTATGTTCATGTATTTAGGCTGTGAGATTTTTGGGGACAAGGACCATGCTCTTTTTTCCCTTGTTTGTGTGGTATTACTATAATTAGTTTTTTATTCCAGGCAAAAAAGTGCAAAAAAAAAAAATCATGATGGCTGTGAGTAATAAAACTGATATTCACATTGAATACAAATAGAAGAATACCATTTTTTCCAGTTAAACAACAAGAGCTTTTTTATTCCCTGATAGTAAAAAACCCATAATGGTTACACAGGCTGAGAGATATATTCCTTACCATGCCAGTAAGAAAAGAAGATTCATAAAAACACTGTGTGGAAGTATTAATTGCCACCCTCTGTATTTTTGAGATGTTGGAGTGGGGAGAGAAGATAGTTCATAAAGTAGGAGTTACTGCTTTTGCAGGATCCCAGCCTGGTAGGAAACGCCTGTGCATACTGCTTGTCCTATATGGAAAAGGGTACGTAGAGTGGAACATACAGCCAAAGTCCTGGCAGTATTCTCTTCCAGCTGCAATGTGTGGTGGGAGTTGCAACAAACAAAAATTTTAGATTTCTCTTTATCTGCTTCCTGATATCACTTCAGCGAGTGGTTGTGCATCGTATCTCCTGCAGTCACTGTCACAACGCTTGTTACAAATCCCAGGTGACTGGGATCCCAGGAAAGCTGCTTGTGTAAACTAGATAAAAATGATCATTACAGGAGCTCCTAAATGCTGTCTTTCAATTTTATCTGACTTTGTAAAAATTCTTGTCATTACAATATGGCATTTAGTTTCACAAAACATTTTTAAAGGTGTTACAAATGTTTAATATGTGCTTTAGAAAACTGATTGTTTCTGTATTCTTCTGAAATTACAGCATTAGGTTCTGAAATGAGTAGAATCAATAAATACAAATTAAACAAAACCTGCTCAGCATTTGCTTGCTATTCTCAGATTTAGAAGATTCTGTTTCTATCATTTCAGACCTCATTTCAGTGTCAGGAGATCTCTTTAGTTTTGATGGAGCTTGCTGCTTATGAAACATGTTAGACTCACAAGCCTTCAAACTGTACCTTTTTTTGCTCTCAGAGCAAGCGTAACACAAGCAAAAGCACAATAAATTTCCCCACAGGGCACTGCCAATAGGCTAACCTGGAGGATCACCAATAAGTGTCAAAGACTTTTACAGCACAATTGACCCATATCCGCTGGGAACTAGACTGAAACCATCAGTTGCTGTTTAGAACAGGACAGTGTCTACTTCTACAATCAACTTTCAATATGTCAGTAGTTCATTGCCCTTTATTCTTGGTTTTAATTAAAATACTCATACAAAGTGCTGCATATGAGGAACTACAAAATGTTAAGAGATTGCCCTAAAATGCTGCAAGTATTGTCTGTAAGTGATTCTAGAATTTTAACATAGACCTGTGTATTAAATGTTAATATAGCGGGCCATTCTTTAATCAGCTGTGATAGCTATTCCTATGTAAGATTCAGCAAGAACAGTACAAAGAATCCTCTGAAATAGTTGTTTTTCAATCCTCTGTTTACTGAGTACCTGTCAAGGTAGGATTGCTAACTGATGGACTGCAGGCTGATGTTATATTGTTCTGCTTCCAAGGAAAATATCTAGGTTTAAGCTCCTATATGCAAACTGAGTGTCTGTGTGGAACCATACCCTCCAGCAAAGACCTTGCTCACTAGGTAGCACTGGAATTACTTTTGCCCTTAAAAATCTTTTTGTGTGAAGACATAGCCTTTCCTTGCTTAAAAAGTTGATTTTGGTAACCATCTGATTCACGTGGAGGAAAGAAAAGCAGCAGGTTCTGAGGCAGACGTGGTAGAGGCAAAGCAGTGTGTCTGTGCAGGTTGGACTTGGAGGAACTGATCCATGCTTAAGAATACGATTGTAGATTTTGTCCAGTGAAAGCGAGTTCGCTTGTTTGTGGTAATGATGGCATTACACAGTGGTATGAAAGTTCTCTTAAGAGCTTTTTCACGTAATTATGTTTCCCCCGATGAAAGATAAGGTTCTGCTGTGCTCTGGTAACTGGAGAAAAGATAAAAAATTAAGGGAATAAGGTGTCACACCTGTCTGTTGGCAGAGCTCCTCCTACATGCTTTAAGGTTAGCTGCTGAATGTATTGCTGACATGAGAGTTTGGGTCTACGTCTATGGCCTTGCGTGTTCCTTTCTCACAATATTCATAGCCGTCTCCTGTTAACGGGGTTTGGGATAAGTGCCTCTTGAGTCTCCTTTTTACTTGTCTTCCAACTACCCAGATGCCTTAAAGTTCCGAATTAATTCAACAATACCTCTGTAGCCAGGCAGAGATTTCTCTGAAGTCAGTGGCTGTTTTACTTCAGCTGAGGGTAAGGGATTTAGCCAAATATGTTAGAATATTTATGTATAGTATTTAAGTTCCTCTTTCTACTACAAGTGTCATACCACACTAGGCTGAAGTCTACTTGTTTTATGCTATTAAATATTCCATCTTTTGTCATACAATGGAACGATACCTGATTTGAGATAATATATTTTCCTTACTGGCTCTGTTTATACTTGGAAATTATCTTGCTGTATCTATGTATTGAGAATTTATGAAAGATACTAATGTATTTCTTGCTACTTTTTTTTTTCTGAACACATTTTTGTAACTTCAGCATAGCTTGAAAACTACTTCTTGCCCACAGCTAGCAACGATTTCATATTTTCCAAACTAAGACCCAGTGAACAGCATTCCTCTTTATTGCAAAGAGGGGATACAATAATAAAAAGATATTTCCTGGTGGAATATTGCCAATAAAGTACAATAATGCATTAAAATAGATACTTAAAGCTGAAATTTATGAGTTTGTTTTTCTGTGCCAGTCAACATGTTTTCATATGTTAACATTAAAATGCAGACACTCAGCAAAACCTTAATAATAAAAACAGCAACCATCAAAAACAAGTGGAGAATTTTAACTTCTAGCGTAAGGAGTTTATCTTGTGATTTTGTTTTGCTTTTTGATGATTCAATTTAATAGTTTTACAGTATTTTTTCCTAATGAAATATTCATCAGCTTGTTCCTTCATATACAGACACTTCAGGGGCGCTCTCGGATCAATAATCCCTATATTCTGCTGCTTTCTTTCTCTTCTCACAAGATTAATTTGGAAAATAAATGTTTCATTTGCAGAACTGGGAAATGGGTATAGCTTTTTTTTTTTTTTTTTTTAATAAAGGTAAACAGCTTATGTAGTTTGCGTGTGCACACAATGCTAAGCCCATAATTCGTTCTGTTTTGTATTCTAAATAAAACTACCCAGCACAAACTTTCCTTTGTTTTGATGGGATCTTTTGATCTTTGATCCAAACTATTTTGGACTGAATAATACCAGGAACCGTTGTTCAAGTAATTCCAAATAGAGCAGTGCAGATTGTGTAGTAGTTCCACAGAGTTGCCTTTTCATTTACCCCGTTGTAACTGAAGTCTGGACTTAGTATGCCAGACTCCACAAGCACGTGTGTGCTTGCACGTGCCCATGCACACAGAGCGTTCAAAAATGAAGGCTGGTGCTTCAAGGCTAGAAAAGGTGGTTAGTGTCAGGTTCTTAAAGTACCTTTAAAAGCACCCTTTAAAGTACCTTTTTAGTGCTTTTTTTACTGACTTAATGCCAACCAGTGCATACATAGAGCCAAAGGACTATGTTCTCTCTAACAGGTAGACAACGAGGTAAGATATTTATTTTTATCTGGAGCTGTGTGGAAGATATAATTAGGTTTCAGAAAAATTAGTTTCAAGTATCAAAATGGCAGAGTTTCATGACCAAATGGCTAACGAGTATTTTTCAACCTGCAGACCTCTGTTTATAGAGTGCCACGTAGTGCCACCGTTCCAAAGCAGGTCTCTTACAGGCTTCAACCAAGCTCTGTGCAAGGCCTGAAGACAGCTTTGGACCTGAAGTTTGTCATGGCAACGTAGGCAGTCAGCTCCAATATGTTCATGTTGCACCCATCCAACCAGCGCTGTTTGAAGAGGTGCCTGCAGCACAACTAAACTCCGTTAATCTGGGTTTCTAAAGAATTCTTTCATCTGTTTTGAAGACCCCGGAGAATGTGTGTCATTTTTTGAAAAATAGGGTGCTGTGGTATGCCACCCTCCTCTTGTTTGAACTTGAAGATTGACTAAAGGGAGTTCACAAGAGTGGCCTTCAGTTAGCATGCGTCTGGCATTCAGGGGAGGTGGCATCACAATATTTTTGGTGGTTGTCTTAATGTCAGCGTGTGTACCAGCTTATTCTAGGTTAATAATATATTTTATGTCTTTGCAGGATCCAGGCCTTAGGTACTTGAAGATTTCATTAAGATTTCAGATTTAGAAAATAGGTAAATGAAGAAACAAGCTGCAGGAAGATAGGAGTGTTTTTGAAGGACTGTGAAAGCATTAGTGAGTTCACAGATTTCTTACATTTGTGACTTAGAGGTGCAGAGGTAAACCGTGTCTTCTGGTGGGCTTTTGCATCATTTAAGAACATCTAGAGAGGAAGTTTTATGGGTTTTGTTGTTGCTTTTTTAAATGATAAGTGACAATTTTGTTAATGTACACATATATATTACATGCATGCACACACACACATATATACACACATATATATGTATGCATGTACATGTAGGGAGAAAAATTAACATGAATGCCTGTTGTTACCTTGATAGAGTATTCTGTGAAGGAAAGGTTAATGGTTTAAACTTTATTCATAGCATCTCTTTAATTTATAGTTTGGACTAGGTAGACTTAAAAAGCACTACAGTTGTTGGTATGAGAGCTCTGCTGTTTTCCCTAGCAGAAGTAAGTATTATGGTAAGGAATAGATTCACATCTGTTTATAACCAACAATAAAGCCGCAGTTATGTGGCCATACAAAAGTGAAACAAAAAAAAATGTATCATAACTTCCAGACAACTGTTTTTTTTTCCCATTTCTGAACCATCTCAAATTTACACAATGGTAAATAAATGTGTAAGAACAGGAAAAAAAAAGTTTTATTTTAAACCAGCAGGGTGATATACCAATTAATACAAGATAAGTATTTTATTAACTATCTCCATAGCAGTAACTTCATGAATACTGCTGTCTTTTTCAGCCAACATGTAGTTTCTTTCTAAGGACTATTTTTCCCCAGTATCTGTTGTCTGGCTTTAGCCCTTGCTTAAGGAAAAAAAAAAAGAAAAAAAAAAGTTGCTGTTCTATAGGAGCTTGGCAATAGCTTTGGGCATGGCTGGGAAGTATCTATTCTGTTTTTCCCTTTCCTTGTTATTCAGGCAGTGATTCTTTTTAACAAAAATTCCTTGAGATTTCCTTTATCCAGCTGTGTGTGATATAGTAAAAGGCTTTGCTCTGTGTCTGGTTTGAATATCTAGTGGACAAAAGTGGCTCTTGTCTGTCACAAATGCCATTTAGAACAGTGTTCAACGCTTTGTCAGATAACTTTCTTGTAAAAAGGAATTTCAGTAAAGCTCTGCTTTACTGCACCTTCACTCTTCCGGTGCTTTCCTTGTTGGAAGGGTATGTGTTGTGGCTATTTCCGATTCTCAAAATTCTATAATTGAATATGTGTGTAAAAATTTTGTAATTGAATATGTGTTTAACCCTGTGCAGTAGTCATGTTTTCCGATTGGTGATGGTATAAATGATCAGAAACTACTGTAAAAAGCAAAGTGATACACTTAACATTCTTTTATATGTAGCATTGTCATTTTTAATGTAATTTGCAATTATTTTCTTTCTTTTTTCCTGCTGTAGTTATGTTCCTCATAGAATATCTTTAAAAATTATTGTTATTTGCATATAGGGAACTGCGACAACTACAGTTCAAGGTTATTTTGCAGTAAAAGTTTCAGAGTAGGAGGCAAATGAAATTGCAGAGGCTAGAGATAGTACCAGAATGTCACCAAGGACAGAAGGGAATGTGCCTGGATCACAGTAAAGCTTGCCAGTTCTCTCAATCATATTGATATTGGCTTATTTCAAAGTTGCTGCTTTGCTGTTCTTACTGTTGGATTAGACTGCAAATAATAAGATGCACTGAGACATACTGTCTGCAAGTCAAGGGAAAAAATGAACGTTGCATAATATCTGATGAGAATATATGCATGCAGACCTTTCAGGTCTTACGTTGCCATCAGGTGATTCACATTTTGTTTCCTCCAAAAAAGCCAGTGGGTGGTACAGGCTGGGAGCTGATGAGTAACAGCCCTGCTCAAAATCCACTGAGGTTTAAGGCAGGGCAAGCAGTGTGCTGTCTGAGGTTGAGAGAGGTCTTTGGTAGTTCTTGATATGAGCTTAGCAGAGTAGAAAGAGTTTTTCAGGAGAGACAAACCGAAGTATTATAAGAATTTTCGTGTGACATTGTCCAGCAGAGGCCCAGCTATAGCTATTGTCAGTCTTGGGCATTTTTTTCCCTTGTATGTCACCGGTAAGGCTTCTTCTTCTTCTTCTTCTTCTTCTTCTTCTTCTTCTTCTTCTTCTTCTTCTTCTTCTTCTTTTTTAAAGTAATTTCCAAGTTTTTGTAGATGACAGAACCCATATTAAGTAGTTAAAAAAAAATTTTGAAGCTATGCAGTAAGTGCTGGTGACCTACAGCTTGTCTTTGTAAGTGTGCTCAGATGGAGAATGTAGGAGATCTGGGGATGTTTTTAAATAGTGGCTGTGCAAGTAGGTCCTCTAACAGCCTTGGTTTCATCATGTAATTCTTTGGAGATATATTGGCTATACTTGCTAGTTCAGTTCCCACTCTGGGAAAGAAAGCAAAAGTATGCTGTTATGATGCCTAGTTGACTGAGTTCACTGTGTCCCAGAAGGCCTGAATAAGCAACTAGCAGCCTTAAGGAACCAGAAATCCCTGGGTCACTGGGAAGAAAATACGAGCTGGGAAACGGCAGTGGGAAAGAAAAGCTGTTTACTAGGTAAGGAAGCTCCAAGGACTGTTGTTTTACTTGCGCCTCAATAAACTTCTGTATCCTTCATTTATACCAAGCTCAACTCTACCAGTAATAATGAGTAGTGTGAATTCAATGAACTGATTTATGCATACATAGAAATCATCACCATGTGGTATTTTGTAAAATATATTAGGCTCTGCCCTTCCACTTTTGTATTAGCGTTGCCATAGCTTACCTTTCTGACAWCTCAGTTGTCTGACTTACTATATCTAGCCAAAACATTGATGGGCTTCTTCACAGAGATCTGCATATTCTGTCTCTCTTCCGATTTACCACTTTCTAACATTGGTAAATGAACATCTCGCAGCTGTTTTATCCAGGAAATTGTCCCGAGTATGGCTGTCTTGACTAATTTGAGATTGGACCACTGAGGACTGGACAGCTGGGTGCCATTTTGAACTTATATCCTGTCTTTATTCCTTTCTGATGGTGAGTTCCCTATTGAAATACTTTTCATTGGAGGCTTGCTGTACATCACAAAAACATGATAGAGTAAACATAGATGGAATATTGAGCTACTTTATTAAAATCACTGTGATTTGTGTAAGGAGCTCAGATCTATTCAAACCTGACTTGTTAGTTTAGATTCCCTTACTGAGGTATAGGTCAGGTTTAAATGAATAAGTGGTGGCTGCAAAATCTTAATTAAAATAATACACTTCTGTGAGTTGACAAGTACTCTTTAATTCATGTTGGGATGGGAATATCCTCTTTCTATTGGTAAAAACCTACTTTTAAAGATGTCAGAACAAATTAATTCCTGCAGTTAACATTTGTGGCTTAATTAAATTACCAAAAATAATAAGTTTGACCCTTCAATCACACATGTCTTCAGTTATTAGGGGAAAATTATCATCTCTCATACTATTTTCTATTGAATAGCAAAAAGCTTAATATTAGTTAATCCCTCCCCCCCCCCAATCCACACACTATGTTTAGTTACTTCCTTTATGGGCTTGATTTTGGGGCTTGATTCTCTCTCTGTACAGTTCTGTGGTACACCCTTGCAGGGTGAATAGCTCTGAATTACAGTTTTAGGAATTCAGTGCCCTTTCATACCTGTTTGCCGTTCCCAGAGCACCAGCATAAAGTCTGAAATAGCGTGATGCCAGTGTGGGATGAGATCCTGAGGCGATCCGATCTCCTTGCACTAGAAACTAGAGGAAGCCTGCTGAAGATGTTAATGTCACACTGTTGCAATTGAGACATTTGTTTGGGCCTCCTTTGCATAAATGAAATGGTCTGGTTATACAATATATGGAAAGAAACAGAGAAACAGCACCGCAGGTTTGGGATTTGCTTATGCTCTACTAGAATTCTAGTTCACACAAGTTCCTGAGTCACCTTCAGAGGTACTGTGCTGAATATAAAAATTATTGCTAATCTCCATACAGTTCTCCAGCAGGCAGAGGCAATAAAACCATGGTTGCTATTCCTAACCACCCCCCTCCTCCTTTTTTCCTTTGTCCTCTGCAGTRCTGCTTACAAGCACAACTGGGAAATAATATAACGTCTGGCCTAAAAATATATTGTGGAATCCACTTTTTATCCTAAGACRACTTTTTTATTTCTGTGCAATAATTTCCATGGTAGGCACAGCCTAGATTCATTATGGATATGCAGAGGAAGGGGATTGTGTGAGCCCCTAGTGTGACTCTAGCTATCCTTTTATTTCTTCCTCTCGCCCTAAGTAAGTATAAACAACGTGTAGGCAAGACAAAACCTCGGCAATGAACAAAAGCTGCCTGCATGTTATCCATCAGTATTATTTAAGTAGGACATGCTGGGCTGTTCATGATACACTCATACTGTAAGTGATAAGCTATAACGTATGGTATTCATTTACTTCTCCATTCCAACAGTAATGTAGTGAAGACAATAAATTTTCCTGTTTGTTCTCTGACCCACTGTTCTTGGGTTAAGCAGCATGTTTTGTCTACATTTGTCAGTTGTTACAAGCTTCTAGCTGCTGTGGACTAGGGTATTGATGAACCCTRGAAAATGGAGCCTTGAATAATGTATAAAGCATTAAACATGCAACCATTTCACTGGGAAAAAAAAGGGGGAAAAGTGTATTATATGTTTTCTCTGTTGTAGCTCCTTCATTTACAAAACATATTTGTCAAGTCTTTTGCTAAGAATAATGCTAGGATGCAGTTTCCCATCATTCTTGTTAATGGGACTGTCTTAGTGTTACAGTAAACAACCATAAGTCTTGTGTCTCAGCCATTGTGCAGCATGCTTAGTTTTTTCAGCATCCAATTAAGGGTATTTTAAATTTGCCGTCTACAGTCATAGAAACGGTAGTTCAATTTTTAGTCTTACATCAGAAGAGGAGCATCAGGGAAAAGGGTGTTTTAAAAGAGAATGGTATGCCTGCAGCATTTCTGTGTGAGAGGAGTATGTATGTTGTTGGGGTCTTTAAAAGTTCAGTTGTTGCTCTGGCAGAGAATTTAGAGGCACTGAAGAGAATCAAATTTTAAATGCTGGAGAGAGAAAAAAACACAAACCTATTCCTACCTGTTCTCTATTACTAGAAAAGCAATACCAATTCATGCATTTTGATGAATTAATTTGTGTGATAAACCATTAATACATGTTTACATTAGTAAGTGAAACTTTCTGTCATATTTGAGATACTAGAGTCCAAGTCTTCAGCGGATATGAACCAGTGCAGCTGTGATAGCTTCAGACGAACTGTGCTGATTTATCGACTGAGGTTCTGACCTGTTAAATTCTTCCTGCTTTGGAAGTATGTACCAGACCAGCAATAAGTTATTAGAACTGGCTAAGCCCCTATTTGACATGACACAGAATTCATCATTACATTAGGAAACTTCAGTAATGATATGAAGATTTTATTGACACAGATTTTGAATTAACCTTTTTTCCTGGTCAACACTGAGATGTTTTGGTGAACTATGTGGAAGGCAGTAATGGTTCTTCCATTTGTGCTGTACCTGTTCTGTAGATAGACAAGAAATAGTGTTTGGAGTGAGCAGTCTACTACTTTCCATAAGCACTAAATGCATTTGCAAATTCAAAGATCTGATTACAAAAGAGCAAAATTGTTTCCTATATAGAGCTGTGAGTTTTCTATTATTAAGCATTTCATGATTTAACGTGATTACCTCTATCAGCTAAGAATACCATCTTATCTCACTACAGGAGGTTTCTGCATGTAAGTCCTGTACACAGAGATCTGGGTGCACTGAGATGAGACTACAGCCCATCAATTTACTAGAGCCTGACATTTCTGAAAGCTGAAAGCACTGCAGAGAGGTAAAGCATCCATGTAGGCACAGAGATTTAGCCACACAACTCCCATTGAATTTAACATAGTCACACAGTCCCTACCCATCGTGCTAAATATTTGCCCCTGAATGTGTTCATCCTCAGCAAATTATTTATCAATGGAGAAGCAGAAATGTTCAGGACACAGGCAAGTGCATGTAATCTAAGGCAGAAATATGAAGTGTAAAGGATGTGAATCCTCTTTTCTACCTTTTTTGGAGGTCTTCATTATCCTGCAGGTGTGATAAGAATACCACTGCTAGAGCAGAATATCTGCTTTACATTGACAGCTGATAGGATTGGTATGCAAATGGTTTTGGCAGGGTCATTCACTAGGAAAATAGAAGACATTAGTAAAATGTTCACATGATAAATTGATGTCTGAACTGTGTATTACTAGTGAATGACTTTAGTTAAACAAGATCAATGTGATTGCTCCTAAAGGTGAGTGTGATGGGTTTGGAGTGGGAGGTTTTATTACATTTTTAGGAGAATTTCTTTGTTAAGAATATACCTTTCTACACCTAGGGAGTTTTCTATCAGTTGCTACAACAATTGAGCACATTTGAAGAATGKGGAGAAATAACAGTAACTTCGTAAAAGTCTTGTGGTTATTGGCTTGTTTTTTAGCATTTGAAGAAATTAACTTCCCTGGTTTTGATGTGAATAGACTGTTCCTTTCAGAGTTAGTTGTCTGAGGCTTCCTTCTCCTCCCTTTATGTAGTAAGGACAATCTCATTGTCCTTAGGAGGAGGGCAGGTTTATGCTACTTTTACATGTGGGTGTCTCTGACAGGCTGATGTTTAACCTCATGACTTCATTACCAGACTCCATCATAACTAGCATCTCAGGATATAGTCAGTCTATGATCTTGAATCTCAGACGTTACTTTCAGTTTTTGATTTACTGACTATGTTCTTAACATGAACCTTGCTAGTTTAATTCTCATCAGTGCTGCTGTCTGCAATTTATCTTCTGAAGAAAATTATGGATCCACTGAAAAGCAGGAGGAGATATATAATTCAAGAAGTTTTCAAGATTCATTTTCAGGAAGATGAAGTGTTGAACACAGTATATGCTGAGTAGGGTTCTTTGAACAGTAACAATGCCACCTGCAGCACTAAATATGTATTATGAATAAATGTTTTATTGCCGGCAAGCCAGGAACAGAAATGGTCAATCACTATTGCCATGTCTTTTCCCAGGAGATTAAAGATTCTTCTTTCGTAGCTGTAATGACTTCTGCAAGAAAGTACACTCTAGTACAGAACTAGGTTCCATTTCTCAGACTCTCACACATTTACAATAGGAAGCACACTCCATGCATTTCTAGAAGAAATGAATAGAAAATATCTAAATACAATTCTGTGAAAGAGTGGAAAGCACATGTGCGCTGCTGTAGTTTGCATGATTAAAGTGGTACACTCACTGGGGGAATATATGAGGGTACCAGTAGGTGCTGCTACTGGCTATCAATAGCATTGAAATAATATACTGTATTCTTCATCCTACCATGTAATTAAATTAACAGTAGCCCAACTTTACATCATAGATGTTGTGTGCAAAAGCACAATATGAAAGAAGAAATGCTGAGCATTTAATTTCAAGCAAGAAGTTAAGACAAGGTAACAATACTGGATGAAGAAACAAAAACAGGCTGAATTTTTGAGTTGTTTTATACATTAGGTTATTGAAACTGTTCCCAAGGGAACATGAAGAAGAATTTGGCCTAAGGTGCTACACTCTTAAAACCTGGTATTTGTACCACTTTCCTGCCACTTTATGTTACTCTTCTGATTTCAGGACAGTGTGTTCATCTGGAGTGGAAAAATAACTAATTCTGGGAGACTAAGGATCCTGATCCTGCTTCTCTGAAGTCGAAAGGAACATTGCCAGTATAATCATAATAAGATCAAGCAGAATAAAAGCTGAGATTAGTGTCTGGTATGGCTTGTATAAAAAGTTATCTGAAAACAGTTTTTTTGATCTTGAGATAAAGTGAAAAGTTACGAATTTCACAGTAAAGCATCAAAAACACCGTTCTTTCCAACAACTGCTTTCTAAAACCTGTTGGCTTTCCAGAACTTTGAGGTGCTGAATAATTTGTAATGGGTAAGACATCTAATAATCTTTTTCCTTCCCATCACAAATTGTCTAGGAGCACTTTAAGAGGCTTTCAAATGATCTCTGGATAAGAATTATTTTGCCACTCTGCTTTTTCTGACCTGTGGCTTGTCTGTCGATTGTGTGCGAGTACTCAGTTGAATACTGAGTGGAGCTCAGAAAGACTTTGGAAGCAGCAATAAAGTGTCTTCTGGAGAGGAGAGGCTTGGAGAAATAGCCAGTCTTCTGAAATTCAGAGGTACTTCCACATTCAAAGCTGCTAAATGTAAATGAACTTTTAGAAACAATCCAGAATCCATTTGTCAGGATAATAACACTTCTCTGTAACAATTATTTCTGCCTCTCCCCCTACCTACATTAATTATAATGCTCTAACAGAACAGAGCTCGATTCCCTTTTTTATTAAGGTTGTTTCACTCTATTATTGATTAAGCTTATTTCCCATGATAAATAACCTTCCTGTCAAAAAATGATTTATGAAAGCCAGTGGTCTTTCCTTTTCCAGTTTGCTTTTCCTGTGGTTACATATTACATATTATCTCCTGCTGACTGGTTTGGGCAGTCCTTGAATCTACAGTTGCTGGTCCTCATTAAGAGAACTGAATTCCAGTGCTGTAAGAGACTTGGAGATTTATCAGGTGAATCACATGATTTTAAGTTAGAAACAGAAGTATCTTTCTATTGTGAGTGTGTAGTCTTATGATATGCCTTTAAATCTGCAAAATATTAATAAAGTAAGATCACCTGGCATTGCACTTGCAGTGACCAGCTGCTTGGAAAAAGCATACTTCATTAACTTTTTCCTCTGCCTTCCAAAATGTAACCACTGTTCACTACAAAGACCCTCTCCCCTTCCTCCCTAAAGTCTGCAATTGAAAACATATACTTTGGGAATGAAAGTAGTCCCTTTTGGGTTTAAGTCTTTCTTTCTCCACCATATGTATTTATATGTGTATATATAAAACGTGAGAGTGCTTCTCAAAAGACAACAGTTGTATTTTATGGCAACTCCTGAGATTCAGGAAGTGTGGTTTTGTTCTGATATGAAACAAAATCCTTTAAACACTTGGGTGAAGATGGCATTATCCTGAAATAAACATTTGATTTGGGGAATTGAAACATTTGAGCTTTCAATTTAAAAACAATTTTCTTTTATGGGAGAAGGAGAACAGGATGGGTAACAACTGAGCTCTCTGTAGCTCTGATAGGAGAAGATGGGGAGAGAGAGAAACAGGCTTCATAGAAATGTTTCCCAATTAAGAGATAAATATTCTTTTCTTTACCTCTTGTGTCCTCAGTTTTAAAATAAAATTTGTGATCTCGTTGTTAAGACAAAATATGTGGTATTTTCATGAGAAGGAAAAAGTGAAGACATAGGGTCTTATCTAACCTGTTTTCATTGAAGAGAACTGTACAGAGATGTCTTGACTGCAGCAAGAGCGGAGCACCTTGCCAGAAGGTGGCTTGTCTAAAAACCCTCGCATGTGACTTTCTTTCATTTTCTCAAAACCAGGTCTTCATCTGTGGTTTCAGCTTCCTCACTGGTTTTCTTTCTAACCACATCTATCTTATTTTTGCTGTACACACATGCAGTTCCAAATATTCAGTTCTAARTATTTAAAATATGTGCTTCAGCACAAACATGTCCAAAGTGAATGTAGCCTTTCTTTTAGGTGGTGGTGACTGTTTTTTGTTCTATGTGGACACTGCAGGATCCTGATCCACAAGCATGGTGTCTGTGCAATAATATAAATGAAAAAATCTTAATAACCATTCTGTAAAGGAATGTCATTACATTTTATAAGTCCTGAAGAAGATTGGCTCTGTAACACCAGCTTTAGTAACATTTTCACATAATTCACATTATAATTGTATATAGATAGCTAGATATACCATCAGAGAAACCTTGGTCTCTCTAATGGTATATCTAGCTATCTATATACAATTATATAACTCTTCTATGCCCCTGAACGTTCGCATGAAAATCCTAGTGCTTATAAGTCCAAAATCATAAAGCAAAACCTAATATTATCATTGCTTTAATTCCCAGTCTTTGTTCCTTCCAGTTGGGACTCTTAATAGAAACAAATGGTAACTACATAATCAGGATATTTTCTTGTCTCTGAGTCAGTAGCTGAATGAGAGTCCTGGAAAGAGAGCAGACTGACATTTGATGTTTTTAATACTTAAAGCCAGCTTCAAATCAGGACAGACAAATACTTTTTACCTGTAGTAGCTCTGTCCTCAGAATTAATTTTGATAAGAAACATTTTACAAATTAGATATTTTTTTCTGCTTGTATCCAGCCTATCTTGCCAAAAAAAAGTGGTGGGGGGGAGGAGTATGTCATTATTCTTGTCTACTGTTGTGGGGCCATAATATTTCACCTCTCACAGATTTTGAAAGGACCACTTGATCCTGTGACAGGCGATAAAATCAGAGAGGCTGGTAAAGGACAATCCTTTCTTGCTTTCTCTTAGAGAGTGCTTTCTCTTGCYGTGATACCCACTGCTGATGGACAGCAGGTCCCTGGCTTTCTGAGGTCAGAGGCTGCCCTGTGTATTAAAGATGCTTCTGTTCTCGCGTTTACAGTAATTGAACTCACCGGTTCTCTTTGCTACGTTGTCCCTGTCTGAGAGAGGGGGACCTGCATTGTAGGCAGGGATTGCCCTGCACCACAGGCAGCCTGTAGAAAACAGCAAGCGAGAGCTGAGTTTCCGGCTCTGATCCCACCCTCTGCCGGCGCCAGAGTCCCTGTGGGTGGTGGGACGCTGGCTGGCTGAGGCGGTGGRCGTGCTGTAGCCCCTCCGTCACGGACGTTGAGATGGGCCATTGTGCCCCATCGACTTCAGTGATGGTTTTCTGGGTAACTTATTAAAGTGAATGTGTTCATAATTGTTAAACAGCTATTCAATTTCTCAGAGTGCTCTCTGCAATTAACAGCTATTAAATAGAAATGTAGAGCTTTCTCTCTCTGAAGCTTTAAAATAAAGGGTCTTATCGTGTGCCCTGAGTTGCTGGGTGGCTGTCCATCGAATACAGTACTCTGATGAAAGGACCTGGCCTGTAAAGATGCGTTCATGCCCAATTTTAATCAGGTAATAGTGGAGGATTATTAGGTAACCAACTCAAAACATGATATATTTCAGTACAATAGGCTAATAAAGTTTTAAAGAATAGATATCTAGAATAGGTTTAATTTTGCCTTGTTGTTCAGGTTTCGTACTGATGGAAGGGTTATTTTCCCTGAACTCAGTTATTCATTTTAAGCCTTTCTGGTCTAGCTTCTTTTAAATCTACTCAGAAAGTTGCAGAGAGGACTTGCTGAAGTTACTCTTGTTRTGGAGAGATACCAGTTAAATTCTCAATTATGAGATTAAGAGTCTGTAATGTGCTGTGAAGAACATAAAGCCCTGTGGAAGTGAAGACCATGTATTGTTAAGCCATCATATTGAACTCCTGAGCGCGAAGGTCCTCAGGAAGGATACTGGGAAGGCCTCAAGCAATATCTTGGATGTTCGTGATGTCCTATTTGAGGCATGTTAGCTTTCCCTAGTGGTCTTGGGCACTATACATCATCTCTGGAGCTACCCTTACTACACCACCTATCCCCAAACTTATGCTCATATTTGAAAAATCATCTTAGGAGTTGATCTGAGGATTTTACAATTTGCAACTTTGATAAGGCTGGGGATATTGTGTATTTTTCAAATGTGCATTTTACAAAATCACAAGGAAAGTTTCTGAGGCTATAAAGGAGCAGAGCCATGCATGTTTCTCTGGACTTGTGACTGCTGCTGCAGTTCTCTCACTTTCAAATTCATTATCCTAAGCTGAGAAATATTGTCACCATTTCACACATTTTCTGGTGAATATAGATCTTTATCTTATAAGTGGAGCTTTTCTTGTTCCATTCCAAGTCTTCACTTGGTCTGTTCATTGTCCAAGTATTGTAAATCACTGTTGACAGTAAAAAGTGCATTTGGCATTTACTACTCTTGAAATCAGGGGACTTGATAGGGTTCTCTGTAGTTATTTCTCAGAAGCTTAGATGGACCTGAATGGAGAAACAGAACAATTCAATAGTTTCTAAAGTTTCAACTTGAAATAAAGCCTCAAATTATGATATTTGTATTCATATTCTTTCTGTCACATTAAAACATCTGGTGGATTCCCCAGAATTTCAGATCTTGGTTTCTATAGYATTTGCATATTCTTAAATACTGTACAGGCCCCAAAGCCTATATTATGCATGGCATACACTGTCTTACTAAGGCAGGGATGAGAAAAGGACAGTTCTATTGTGTGCTTTTGTCCTCCTAATATTGATTTTGGTTTTGAATAATGTTTATATCATTCTTTTGTGCTATGTTTAGATGATAAGTCTGCCATAAATACCTCTTTTTGTTGTAATAGAAGGAGTATTATCTGTGAGAGGAGCTTGATATTTTGGGCAGTGAATTGTTGTAATTTCCAGAAATAACCATGCTAGAAGGTAATCCTCTGATTAGTTGAAGTATCTGGCACTAGGGATTCAACTGTTCATTCTGGCCAAGAGGCTTTGCCAAGGACACTGGAGATGGAGGACATGTTCATTTTTCATGAATGTTGCAATGAATGTATTGCATTTATTTTTCAAGAAGGCAGACTGGTCCTTCTATAAATAAATAGGAAGATATTGTTTAGGAGGTCATGTGTTCTGGCCTGTTGCCAGGCGATATATCATGATGGTGATTATTATTATTGTGATTATTCAGACAGATTTGCTTTGGATTTCTGTTTTTTATAACAAGGACTGATTGTATAACCTTGATATACTGTAACTAGAGCCTTCTAAAATCTGATAATGTATGTCTGACAGTAAACGCTGAATTAAGACACTCGTGCATGTATGTCTTGCAAAGTGGTTATTGCTGAGTGGTCACCTGAAAATTATTGTGTGCATTGAAGAATTCCACCTTTTGAAACCTGTGATTTTAGAATCTGCAGAAAGCTTTCCTTCCACAGCACAGGCAGAAGTGCACAAATAAGTTCAGAATGTAGATGACTAAGAGGTGTACTGCAACAGGATTTATTTTGTGCAAACCTAGACAGGGTGGATATATCTGAGAATTAAACTGTTACACTTCAAAGGAGAAAGTTACTTTTCTTTTAGTTTGGTGATAGTTGCTCAAAGACCTATCATCAAAGTTGAGAATTATTATCTTTCTGGTTTTATGTGATAATGTTTGTTTGCCTTTAGTGTGCTTTGACTTAATAGTACTAAAGAAAATAATGACCATAAAGAAAATAAGTTATCTAAACGTAAATAAATGAGGCATTTCGCTGCTAGGAATATTCTTAGATAAGGTAATTTTGCTACATTGTATCTCCAGTAATCTGCTATTAAAATAGAAAATACACAGAATAGATGAAGGGAATTTGCTATGAGATTCAAAAAGCTACTGCAGGTGTACTTGGCAGTTGTATTGTACAGATATTTCATTGTTATTATGCACAGTATTACATGGCAAGGAGCTTACAGGGATTATGCTTTAAATGTGATCTGAGATTGAACACCGTATTTCGCTCCTTGACCATAGTAAGATGCCTAACTGCAAAGATATCAGTAAACTCACTCCATTCTCTCTTTTGGTTGTATATAGTGAGATATTTCCTGATATGCGTTAGGAAAGCACGGTAGTATGTTCCCATACAGGTTGCCTCCTGAAGACTGAGGCCCTTCAGGAGGAGCTGGAAGAAGCAGTGAAACAGAGGGAGGAGAGAATGCATGAGATTTAGTGTGCAAGTCCCTTGCTTTAAAGGGAGGCAAAATGAATCCCTGTCATATTGCAAAAACTCTGTTATGAAAGACAAGGTGGAAAACTGCTAAGGACACAGCTCTTGGATGTTCAGTTGTTCTTCTTGGCTACTCCAACATAAGGAAGAGCTGGGTTATTATATTCTAATCCCATACCATCCTCATAAAATAGGGGAATCACATGCTTTGCTACCAGAAATCAACAAAGAATTTGGCTTAGATATGTGGCACAGTGTCCTTAGTGCACAAAAATGTTTCTTTCATGAAAACGAAATTGCTGAGGGAGGGGAAAGGAGAAGCATATATTGTTAGCATATATCTGCACGCATGTGCGAGTGTAGAGGCAGCAGTTAAGGAACACGAGCTAACAGTTTGTGACCTTGGTTGGCATCACTGATGCACCTTTTGACTGCTGCTGAATTCATAAGTCCATTACTGTCTTGGCTTGTGTTCTGTAAAAACAGAGGAAACTATATTTACCAACTAGTATAAGAAAGAATTGGTAGAGAAAGAGATGTTATTTTCAAACTGCTGAGAGATTATTAAACAATCAATGGAGAGTGAAATGCCTACATTAGAAACCATATAAAAGTACTTGACAATGTCCCTTTCCTCAGTTTCAGTAAAATATATTAATACCATTATTATATTACTTGTATGCTAAAGCTTGGTGCCATTATTTAATCTGTAAGAGCAAGGGCTTACTGAAAAATGCTGATGAAAAGGCATGAAAACCCCCCTCCTGTGTTGCTATGTTTTCTGCTATCTGTTTTCCAGTTATTTCAGCAAATGATGTAAACCTGTGTGGTATAGTGACATTATTTTGTATCTGGCCGTGCCACTGCCAAATAGATGTTTTATGAAAGAAGGTAGAGCATTTCGTAATTTCTTTATTGATTATCCCACTCTTTCTTGGAACATCCAGTGGCCGAATCCAATCTTCTCTGTTATGCAGGCAAAATTGAATTTTGCCTCGCAAGTGAAGACAAAAATGAGCCAATTTGCCTGCATTGTTGGGGTGGCAGCACAGGATCTTCCTCAGAGGTGAGGGAGATCACTGGCTCTTTGGGGAAATGAGTTGACTGAAGACTGAAGAGACTGCAGGGTTCTGAGCAGGGAGCCAGGAACTGCTGACAAGAGGTGCAGCAGCACAGTCCGAAGACGGTTTTGGGAAGAAAGGGAGACAGATGTGGGCTGGAAGGAGTCAGCTGCTCCTGGTTGATTTTTTGAAAGATGCAGTGTCAGTGTGTTGCATTAGGGGACTATATGTAGGTTTATTTCTCAGTTCTTTTTGCACACATTTTTCCTACCTAGACACCTGCCTCCTCAGTTTGCCAGAGTATTAAATCTTTATCTCCGGCCTTGTATCCCGTACCCCCCACAGCTGGATGTCTTTCCCTGCAGCCATCTTCTCGCTTGCCAGCCTTGCTCTCTTCACAGCTGCATATGGCCTCCCCGCACATTCCAGCAAAAAAGCCCTCTACAGTCGCCTTTATTCACCTTCCTGCTGTTTTCTGACTGACAGCTGAGCGGGATCAGGGCCCACTCTGGTTTATGCCTGCCTTGAGAGGAAGAAAGGTGTATGGCCAGGACACACGGCTCTCCAGGGCCTGATCCCGGGGGCCGGCAGCTGTGCAGCGGCCGGTGGAGGAGTGCTGTAATCCTAACAGCAGCTGCTGCTGCCACTGACCCTAACAGCTGGCTGTGCCACCACGCGAATCTGACCTTTGGTTACAGCGGCGGGCAGCACAGCGGGAGAGAGAGCCTGGCTCTGTATTAGGCAGCTGCCTGCTTTGCCTCTGTCCAAATGTCTAATCTTTTTCAATAATGCACGTTTTTGCATAATCAAATGGAGAATATTGTCATGAGGCTGCACCAATACAGATTCAGAGCCCAAAGAGCTCTTCAACCAGTGCCACCCCAGAAGCCCTCATTAGCGAGGGGATCTCAGGATGCTAATCACTCTCATAGTACAGGTACAAGTTTTCAGATACTTAGGTTATGTTCCCTAGAAGTAAAGCACAGTTGTATGCCAAGTGAATCTCATTAAAGCTTTTAAAGGGCTTTCAAATCACTTGGATGGAAGGTACATATTCTATGCAACTGCAATTGCTCATTTAATAGGCATACCCTTAGCTACTTTTTACAGAGTTTTATATTTTGTTATATTGTTATAATTTATTCCCATTAGTATTTTGAAAGGAAAGTTACAATGCCGTTTTTGGTATGTTCTCCAAGTTTTTTTTAACAGCTTTGCTGATCTCTCTTTAAATTTCCATTGACTCATCAACATTTCCCTCTGTGCAGGTCTCTTTAAGATGGATAAGTAATCAGAATGAATGAGAAATTGTGCTTAATGATTTGTGCTAGGAAGGTATTTTGCAGTTTTTATTGTGTAATTTGATCTACTTCGAAGCAGCACTCCTATTACTAATTTCTTTGTGAAAAGGCTTTATAGCAAGCCTAGCAACAAGGTTTACATCCGTGTTTTCAGTAAAATGTGAATCTATAGGTGCTTTCACCATGGAGCTTAACAGTTCCCTCCTCACTTCCACTCAGAAAAGAGTGAAATCTGATCAGCCCAAACAATCTTCCTATGGCTAAAGTGTTTCCTTTAACAAAAGTTTTCAGAAAGTGCTCCAAAATTATCAAAAATGGAGGTCAAGCGATGGCTTTATAACACTCCATTGAGCCTTTCTGTGTGCCAATATACATTTTTCATTCTTAGCTTAAGGTTGTATTAATAAAGAAGAGGTCTGCTGCACATTATGCATCTCCTGATCTCGGCTATTTCACAGGAACAGTAAGCTATGAAACTTCACAGTGATTTTTTGCTATAATAATCTGCTTCTGTTCCTACTGATGAGGATCTAGTGCTCCTCTCTGTGACCTTCCATGTTCGCCAGCCAATCAAGCTTGAACAGTTTCAGCAGTGTTAAACTTCACAGCTATTTCTGTTACTCTGAGGTCTGTCCCCATCGATTTTTAAAAAGTCAGCATGCCAGGAATTCATGTCAGATGTCAGCAAGCTTCAGAGTCACCAACGATAACCTGCTGTCTCAGCACATCGTAGCAGAACAGAGCATTCGTGTTGTTCTGTTCCTGATTGTCTAGTGAATTGGGAAAACATTGTGCAAAATATAGCAGCTTCACTGGTGGGAAAAATTGCTGAACAGCACCTGCATAGTAAAGCAAGACCATCTGCTTACTTTCTCTGCCCCCTGTTTCTGTATCTTGGTACCTGTCTTATTTTTGTCAGACAGGATCATGCAGCTGTTTCTGCGAGAATGTACGTACCTGTGTAAAGAAGAGGAAGAAGAGGTATAGGAATCAAGAGCTGCATGTGCTTTCGTGCAAGTTGGAATTTTCCCATGGAATGCTTTGCTACAAGATAACAGTGAGGACAGGAATTTAACAGTACTCATTAAGCTGGCTGGCTGTTTGTCAAGAAAATGAACACATCTATTAAATCCATACCATTGAACCAAACTGAGTGGAAGGGATATAAACTCTTTCAGACCATAAATCATTTTGCTATGGGGAATAGGATGAAAAACTTTCTATTATCATTATTTATTCTTGTTCCTATCTGTATGATGGGTTTTGTATTTTCTTGTTTAGTGTTATAGTACTGACTGCTGTCACAGCCACTGTGTTAGACCAGATGAGTTTATTCCAGGTTAGTGATCTTTATACTCTAATCCAAGTGCTGTCCTTGAGTAAGAACTCTTACTGCATTTTCTTTTTGTTATATGACACCTAAGAAAGTAATACTTCACTAAAATTTTGCAACTTCTGCTGTTGTGGGAGCAATTGTGCTCTTCCCTACTGGAGGTTTCATAAACCTATCCACTGTAACATTCTGCTTAAACTGAAGACAGCTTGTATTGATTTTTTTTTTTTTGCTCTTCTTCTCTCTCTCTTTTTTTTTCCTTGTGCTTATCCATGTGGAGGACAAAGAGAGAGTATCTAACTAAATATTTTTCCCTTAATCAGGCTGCAAGAAGAAGAGGGTTTCAAGGTCAGTTACAGCACAAGATGCCTTTTATGACCTCCATCATCCTGTCTATTTCTTCAGCCTTAATAAGTGTTTTTTTTTTTTTTTTTCTTCCACAACACCAATTACGATACACTCTCTCGCACAGGATTTTTCCATTTGGACTGGTATTTGCTCTCAAAGTGAAGTCGCAGCTCTCCTCCAGTGTTGTTTTGGTGATGTAAGCTTCTGACCTTTGGGAAACTATCCTGAACTTCATGAATTCCTTCATCTTTCACTTCACTTATTACAGCTAGTGGTTACTATTTGTCTTTTGCTGTGTTAGCAAAACACCACACCGATGGGGAAAATAGGTTTCTTCCGTGAGGCTAAATTGGTGAAATGTATAATGCGTATCAATTGCCTTTGGTGCCCCAAATTCCTATCTGTGTTAACTCGGCTGCAGCAGCTGTCCAAGTTAGTCTGTCCTCTGACTGGGTCAAGGATGTCAGAAAAGTGAATGATTGTCTCAGGTTTTGTTAATTTACTCTTTTCTTTTTCTGGTGTGGGTCCTTATTACAGTGTTATCTGAGGTGCTTGTGTGCTTTCAAGCAGGTACCCTCACAAATCCCTTGTGGTGTAAGGTGGTATCCTCATTTACATAGAAACACTGAGGCATGGTGAAATTGCATGATTTGCCAGACCACAAAAGAAATCCACGACAGAAGTATGTGATTCGAGGTCTTTCAAATCCCAATCTGGTGCCCTAACCTCAGATTTTCCTTACTTGGGACATAAATTCACACTCGCTTTGAAAACAGCTGAAATAATTCAAAATGTCTATGCTTTCTATCTGTGGGTTATACTGAAGTTAATGCAGAGCTTGTGGTATCCAGGGTTTTCTTTTTTGTTGATTTTAATTTAGCTCGTTACTGAGGGTAGTAGGCTTGACTGCCTCAAGCTGTGGGGATGATAACCTCCAGCTGTGGGTATTTATAGAAGAGTGTGCATGCATGTGTGTGTGTGTGTATTTGCTTGTTTTAAGAACCTATCTTTATCTTTACAAGACAGGAGAAGATGATGTCATGATATTCAGAGTTCATTATATAAATTCTACTTTATGGAAAAAATAGACAAAATCCTCCTGAATTTGAGATAAGCAAAACAGCTCCTACTGCAAAGAAACAGGAGGTATTAGCAAGGATGTTTTGAAGATAGCAAAAGAGCTCCTGCTTTTTAGTTCTTTATGTTGTCATCTCCATCCATACCCTAATGAGTTTCTTTATCCATTGATTATCCTTTGCTTCCAAATTCAGCTTTGATCTGATGTCTCTGTTTTCTTATCTTTATGTGTCTTTATTGTAGAGGTCTCTTGATAGGGTGGTTAGAACTGGTTCAAGGTTATTTTAGATGGTGAATTTAATACCTTGGTGCATTCAAAAAGGAATGTCCCAGTCTTCTCTTTCTTATCCAGTGAACTAACATTTCAGCTTGTTGGTAACACTAAATGGTCATAAATGCAGTCCCTGTTCCCCTGTCTTTTTTTTTATCTGTTGAATATATTTTCCCTTAACAGATTTTCAAAATTGCATGTTGTCCAGGCTTTTGAATGAATTGAAGAATTTAGTACCATTATGCACACAGCTCTTTACTATATAAGCCAGATATGATTAGATCAATATAGCAAACATTTTTTTTTGTTTTATTTAAGCTAAAACTTTGAGTTACATGATCATTTACATGATATGAGAAAATGGTGAGTGATCAGTTAGTGCTCTCCTAATATCTTGCTTGCTCTCTTCTTTTTCCACAGATTTGGTGGCTGGGTGGTGGGTCACTCTGGTTCATCTATTAGGGCTGCATCCAAAAAGCTTTGCTCCCTTCTCTCTCACCCAAAAGCTGTGATGCCTGTTCGAGGCCATCCTTTTCCTCCCTCAGACAGAGACTCAGAAACCCCCAGCCCTTAGGAGGAAATTCAGTCCAATTTGCTCTCAGCCCAATCCTGGAGACCAGCCAATGGTCTTTTACAAGACACCCCTATAAGCGAACAGTACAGCTTGTCCTCTTCTAGTTCGGGCTTGAATGGTTATCTCTAAGTCCTCTTAAATGCTTCATTTAATAGCTACTGTCCTTTCTTGAGTCCTGTACAGCACCTGAAAGCATGAAACATGGCCAAAATAGTGTATCAGTCAATATAGCAATGGAAGTTCAGGAGGAACACTTCTTGAAGGGGGAGCTTCTTACCACCATAGGAAGTGCTGGCTGTTAGCACTGGCAATGAGCTTCTCCTCTCTCATACATATTGTGAATATAAGCCCTGAGAAAGTGCCTCTGAGATAYGCAAGTTCTGGTGGTTGTTGTTTGTTGTTATTTACAGAGTGGTTGAGCCTTAGGACTACCATCTGGGATGAGAAAAGGGCCTATGTTGTATGGAAAATATTAAAAGGCCATCGCTGCTAGAAGAGCAAATGGCCAGAATGTATGGTGAGATAGCAGATGGGTGCCCATCAACTGCAGCAGCGAAAGAGAACATGGAGACACTTCTGTCAAGTGTGATAAACAACACGTTGTCTTTGTAGTGCTGGTATCCTGGTAAATACCAAAGATGCTTTGCTGTCTAATTTTAGGAGGTGCAAAACTCTTTTTACCGTAGCAGTCAAAGGTGCTTAAAGGGGAGTTAGAGCTGTTGTTAACAGTGCCTGAGGAGCTGACGTGCTGGCCTGACAGAGCAGCAGAAGACAGCAACGGCCTGAGCACACGGATGCAGGTTTGAGTATGCGCGGTGTGTTGTCGCTCTCCTACGCCGCAAAGCAGAGCCTTTCTGTTGCCCGGCTGCCTTTAGGGGACAGGGTAGCTTTGCTGTCACAGGACAGGTCCAGGGGCTTGTGACTCTGGATAGAGGTTTGGGCGGTTTTTCAGATCTCTCAGGAGGCAGCTATGCAGAAGTCTGAAATGTTGCCAAAAGGGAGATTATATTAGTGGTGAGAGGGAGATGGAGAGGAGTGAGGGAGGGCAGGGCAGAGACAAACAAAAGGAATATGAGGATAAAGGAGGTTTATTTTTTTTCCTTTTATCTTTTGAAAGACAATTCAATAGATTTACTTAGGATGAAAGTGATTTTAAACTCAATTTTTTACCATATGGAACACTACAACAATAATTCAAGACCTGTTTGTATTTCTGCCAGTATGATCAGAATGAGCAAGAGAGCATTTCACAAGGTACAACTCTACTTCTCAGCTCTGCTGTTGAGTCTCTGTAATGCTTAGATTCCTCAGTAAACTCAGATCTAAATTCTGAAGTGTGAGAAACTACATTTTTCCTTTTTCATTATTTACTGATTGCTGGAATGATAAATAATATTTTCTTTAAAGTCTGCTGCACTGCAGCAGTGTTAAGTATCCAGAGATAACACAGGTTAGCATGCTCAGAATTAAGCATGGGATATTAAGGTAAATTCTTCTCTCAGGATACATTCTGTTAAGGAGAATTATACATAGTCTTGAAAGAATAGTCTCCATTGCTTCCAAGTTATTCAGTTAGCTCTGGTTACTGCAGTGTGCTCTGCAATGCACTTTGCAAAAGATTATGTGCTCTGGTGAGGTAAGAAGGGAGGACTGTTGCGTTACGTTGGTTATTAAGTATGCATTATTTCTTCAGTCCCCGCAGTTTGCAGCTACAGCAATTGTTGAGCATTAGTCTCTCATAAAAAGAGACTGACTTGCGTGCTGAAGCTCTCACTTCTACAACTGTTCAGAATGTTTTCGGAAAGTTTTCCCAGAMCTGCTCAGAATCACAAGCGCAGCACTCGGAGGACCGTGCTACTCGCCCGAGAGCGTGGGCAGGACAGAGAGACAGGGGGTCTTTATGTTGCTTTAGGTGTTTAGTTCTTTAAAAGTGGTATTGCTTGTGCACCACTTGCAGCAGGATGACACTGCATGGCGTGGTTAAATACTGCAGCCTGTTTCTAAGAGCCGTGCCAAGAGTCATGTCCCCCAGAACTACAGAGCATAAATAAAACTCAGGAGCCTTCGTACTCAGCCTTGCCCTTTCCCGCTACTGCCCATTAAGGGGTTCCATAAAATTGCTGTGATCTTCTACGAGTGCAAAGCAGTGTCTCTGTTCATCCCTTTCTGTGGAGGGAATTTCTGCTGCTGCTTGAAAGCTTTAGAACTGGTTGTCATAAAAAATGAAAAGAAAAAAGCTCCTTACCATCTGGCCATAACCTTGTACAATATGCTACATTTCAAACTGTAAGAAATTTTTTATGATCAGGTTATAATTTGTCAACTGCTTACAGATCTTTAAGTTAAAAAAGTACAGTGCAGAATAAAGTTGCTTTGTATATTGTTTTCGAAGACGAGTGGAAGGAGAAGGGAGGAAAAGAAGAAACTTGAAAGTGTTTTAATTGCACAGGGATGTCATTGCCTCTAGCAAGAGTTCTCCTGCTTCTGTCATAAATTTTTCATATTGCCTCGTGAGAGTGAAAACTGGAAACTTTACCCTCTAAGTGAAAGTYGATGAACCTCATACTAGCCTCAGATCCCAGTAGCCTTGCACTCAGGAATATTAATTTAATTAAGATCGCTACAATAAATTCTGCGAGGGAACTCCCCTGGCACCTAAGGTAACTCGTGCAAAAAAGGAGGAGAAAAAACRGCAGAGCCAAGTCTGACGGAGGCAGGTACAGTAGTACAATGTCCTCAGAACAGCTGTATGCTTATCAGAACTGGCAGCTGAAGAGACATGCGAGACCTACTAAAACAGAAAACAGGTTTCAGTCGGGAAAAAACATMTGATTACCTATAAGGTAATCATTTTATTTTCACTACGCTGACCCTTGTTCAATCTGAAAAAAAACAATGTCCTGAAAAAAGTGCCTCTCTCCTGAGAAATAGAAGGACTTTTTACAGGATGACATCCAGGTGGGTTGCTTGTCCCCCATAACAGTCACTCTGACTTATAGGAGCAGGAACATGCTCCTTTGCAGTGGTTGAGCACAGCTCTGGGAATCAGTATTGGTTTCCTTCTGCAAAAGGGAGCTAATGACATCCCTTCACCRCGCAATGTTTATGGGGACAAGGAGTCCGCAGCTAGGAGCCTGCTGTCCTCTGAGGGTTTGGACTAGGCATTTTAATTTCCTGCAATAGATTAAGGAGGTAAGATTAATTAGGGATATATTAAAGAAGCTGGTTGACGTGATTTACACAATTTTAAGACCCGAGTTGTGTCATTGCAGGGAATGGTACTGTGTGCAGCAGAGATCAGTTGAAGCTCCAAGGTGTGTGACAGGCAGGTACTATGTGCCAGTTACGTTTTTGCTGAAAATGGAAGTTCAACATGAGTCAGAATCAATGCCACAAAAGATGCTGGAGTTATGTAAAATTCTGAAAGAGGAAAATGATACCCCAAAGTTAAATTCTTCTGTATTTCACATTCTTGGGTACATAAATAAAACAGAGCTCTGTGGGATGTGCAATCTCAAACGTCAGGCTTAATAGTTGGACTTAGGCGGCTCTTAATGGCAGTGATCTGATTAAGAGAATCACTGTTGCAGAGGCTGGGCAGAGCGTATTTGTGTCACCGCAGAGGCAAGTATGAGGCTCCTGGTTTCAGAGTCTAATTCTAAACCCGGGGTTATATATTTGATTGTGTTAAAATCATTTTCAATTTAAGTAGTTACTGCTTTATTTTCTCAGAAACTTTTAAAGTACTTCCTTCATTGTAAAATGTGAGTGTTAGGTATTATGAGAAGAAGAAACCAGGAATGAAATTTTCCTTTGTCTGCCCCACAGGTTAGGTTTTGTTTTTCTTACAAGACCTTCTCCACCCAAAGTTACAGAAATACCATTTTTTTATATGTAGGGCAACACCTTAGCACTTTACTTAAGGTGGACTACTGTGCACATCATTTAACTCTTTGTAGATAGGTTGTTCTTTCTAGTTTATGATAGTCTCATTTTCTTCTGGTGAGATATTTAGAGCGGTGCTCTCTAAAATGAAGGTATCAGAGTCAGGCCCATAATGCTTCCTAGAATGAATAGTTCCCAGTGGGAATAACCACAGGCTTGGCAGTAAGAAACTAAAGCATATATTCTGAAGAGTATCAAGTCTGGTGAGATAGGCAGATATGCTTTCAAGCTCCAGGCTGCTCATGAGGTGAAAAGAATTACAAAGGCAGAATTTAATAGATAAAGTCTACTTTTCATTTCATAAAATATTCCTTGAACATGATTTGTATTTTATTCATGAGATTTAAAAATTGAGTTGAACAACTAAGCTGACAGAGACCTCATGACGGCTAGAAGGCTGCTAAAAATAACGCAGCAAGAAATAGAAGATAGCCAGTTGTATTTTAAATTAACTAAGTTTGGATGTAGCCTTTTTTTTTTTTTAACCTATTCCTCCATCTGCCCTTTGCTAAATGGCACAGTTCAGTAAGATGCATAGATTGGTGTTACTGCAGGCATTGTAGAGCCCTTAACTACAGTATCTGTTCCTCATATTCCTTCAGGGTTTATTTGCAAAAGGGCAACATAGCCAAATGTGATATTTAGGCTCTGATTTCTATTAAAGGAAAACAAATGCAGCGCCACATGAATACTCTCTGCTTCAAGGCAACCTATGGCTATTTTTACAAGCAAAATAAAGGTTGTTTCCTAGGTTTTAGGTTTTATGCATGAAGATATCAGGCAGAAACTGTAGGGAGAAAAGAAAAAATTAAATATTTTCATGGATAATGGTGCAGTCACTGGGTATCAATAATAAAAGCTAATGACTGCTGGCCAGTGAATTGGCTACCAGCTTCCGATAGCCTTATTTTTCTCTTCAGAATCCTAGGTTTTTCTCCTAGTAGCATTGAATCAACCCTTTTTATTCCCAGGAATAATGATAACTAATTCTGATTTGCTAGTGCTGTAGTATATTTAGAACAACTCTGAAGCAGCATGTATGCACGCTGTCTTGGGAATGGGGCAGCCTCTTCTTCCATCTGGCTGAGCTCTAATCTTTCAAAATTCCATTTTGATTTGCTTTCCATGAACTTGAGATCAGTTCCCTGTCCCTCCTTTTGTTTGTTTGCTTCTGTAATTCAACCCACTCATGGATCAGGGCCATGTTTTTGATTTTTCTTTCCTATCAGGAAGTTCCTCCCTATCAAAAAGGAGGACATGTATGGCAGTGTTTTAAGGGAATGCATGTAGTGGTATAAACTGGAAAAAAAATAATAAAATAATTAAAAAAAAGTACAATCCCAGGGACTTTTAGACCATTATGGAAAAATGAGGTCTTAATCTTATCTTCAATATTTTCTTACTAGTACTGTAATACAGCTAATAATGATGGGCACTTTTCAAATGTGTAAAGGGGATTATGCACATTACCTGAAACGTCCAGCATCGCAGAATACATCACATGGGGCAAAGCCCTTTTTAAAAAAAAGCTATTTATCATCAGGGCTAATATATTGTTTTCTTAGGAAAGTAGTTCTGGGAGGTTCCTGGACAAGCCTGAGAGATTTAGTTGGAGGTGGTAAGCATTTTTAAAGCAGTTATTTTGTATTAAAAGGCTATAGTAGTTCCTTAAAAAGCTCCAATCAAAAATGTTTGCTTTGTGTATTCTTCGTGGTCCCTGCTGTTACTCTTAATATCCTAAATGGTTATGCTCAGGACAGCGATCGACTGGCACTGTTAACTGTAAAAGAAGAAGCTGTTATCATTCATGCGTGACTTTTTAGGAGTTTTGTTTTGGGCTTTTCAAGCTTGAAACTCAACCTTTGGCCTTTAGAGACTAACTCTGCTCTCTGTYTCCTTGCCAGCCACTTTAGGTGTTGTATTCTGAGCAGAAAGCTGCTGCTTGTGCGGCGTAGCCAGCAACTTGCCCTGGTTCATTGGGGTGGGTTTCTCTGCTGAAGTACACAGTGTTTTATGAGTTGGCAAAGTTAACTTTCAGCCTTTCCTGTGTATACATTTAATTTATTACCCTGTAATTTCTCTGTAACATGTGGAATCTTCAATATAACTGCTAATGCCATATTACTTTTCCTTTTCTCTTTTTAATATAATCTAACAGGATTCTGTTTTTGTTTTTTTTTTTTCTAATGCCAAAAATTTTCTGCCAAAATACATTTCATCTTATTTTCAGGTCTGATCAATTGTGTCTACTTTTTTTTTCCTGTGAGCTAGTGTCAGGTTTTATTTTAATGTCTTCAAGTCTGAGTCATTCTTTTTCTTATCATGCACCAATAAAATACGGAAAATGCTGGTGTGATCCTGAGATGCTCATAGCATGAACATTTTGCTTTCAACAAGACACAATACAATTTGCAGAAAATATAAGAGAGGACCCAAGATTCCAGATCATATCAGTTAATAGATTGATGCTGGTCCCAAGTGCCAATCTTATTATTCTTGTTCACTTGTATGGGTGAGTATAGTAGCAGCATGCTGAGTCAGCATGCTCCAGCACATACAAATGTTGGGCTTTCTGCTACTCTTTGGACACATCTGGTTTTCAGTAGGATTTGAGCTGGGGTCACAGTGAATAAGAATCTTATTTGTTAATATAAATTCATACAAATGTTTAAGATTCTGTATCTTTCAGCAACAAGTCCAAAAATTATAAAGAGATGTGTTTCATATATTCCGCACAGCTGAACTTCTAAGTAGACAAAATTGGCCAAATCTTTCTTAATGCTTCTCTATATAACTGTAGCATTTTGGAATAGGAAAGGGGCATATTTTCCTGAACCTGGGCCTTGGGAGGGACACAGGGATTKCACTTTGTGCTCCATGCCAGGAGCTATCCGGGCTCCCCATCACCCTCCCAGCCGGAGGGGTTTCCTTTTCCTTTGCTGGGCAACAGCTTGCCTCTTGCAGGGCTTGGAAAGCAGGGCGGGATGTGCAGACTCCTGCGTGCTTCTGCCTGCAGTATTGGCTTGGGCTGATTTCCCCATAGTTTTTAATGTGAATTCAGACTTTCGGACTAACTGCAGTTTTGTAGGTAAAGGGTTTCACCATGTCAGCTTTCTGACAGGTCTGCTTGTCCCCTCCTGTAACCATGCCTGCCATTTTCTCCCCCTCTTTCCTCTCCCCTCGCTGTGGATAAAACACTAACAAAGCAAAAAGTGTCTTCCTTTCAGATGGATCTTTATTTTTCCCCTCATGCTGCTATTTTGTTGGCAATTCCAGCTGCAAATGTTGTGTTTGACCTTCAGTAAGGGAGCCTAGTGATTTGAATTCATTTCAAGCAGCTTTCTGACAGCAAGCCTTAACCAAAGCCCTTAAGGTTTCCTCTACAAAAGACTCATGACAGCTTTGCTTGAGGCTTACAATGGTCAATGCAAGTGGAAGTAGTTTGTAAACTGTAAATGGCCTTATTAACTTCCTCGTGGTACTGGAAGGAAGCCCAGGTCTTTGCTAGGCTGAGTCTCAGGAGCTGAAGCAGGAGCCCCCTTACACCTCTCATGATAGCACATCAAACTACATGGGAGATGCATGTCACTGCTGAKACTCTGTGGACACAGGAATGTGATGGAAGAGGGGAGCATTTGGAAAGGAGCTTAATTAGTCAGGGTTTCAATATTTTGCAAAATTCATTTGTCATGGTCAATGCCAGATAACTTTGGTTTTACATTCATAGTTGAACCAGGTGGTTGCATTACCAATACTCTGCCCTGCCTGGGCATGCTTACTGTGTCAGTATGTGAACGCCAAGGGCAGCCTTGCACTTGATCCTGCTTTTAGCTGGTGGKCTGCCCGCCTGCTTTCTTCATTCCAAGTCTGCTGTTACAGCAGGAGCAGTTTCTCTGAAGGGTCTGGAGGAAATAAGCAGTGTTTAGACTTCTTTCATGGTTAGACGCTGGGACCTATACTGGTGCATTTATTTTTTTCGTATCTCCAGTCGTGTATCTCCTCCCCGAATGTAGAGCTGTCATCCTCYGCCTCCGCACCTCAGCAGTTTAGATCTGGGATGCCAAAGGACCATTGAATGGGATGCCTGTTTTCCTACCTCATGTTGATTAGTACATACCTTCTCTTTTTCTTTCTTCATACCAGATGCCTGTAAATACTGGCTGGTTGCTAATCGTTCAGTTTTTCTGTAATGTTAACATCTATGCCACATGTTGTTTGCTACTCAATGCAAATATATATGACAACTACCAAATATCTCTCTGTCCTCAGAAAATAATTACATTCGTTATGAGAGCTGGAATTTCAATCTTAGCTGCCYGGATAGGTAGCCACAACAACAACCAGTATGTGCCTGAGCTAAATGATAGACAATAATCTGGAACATGAGACTGAAAAATGCCTCCTGRGTTCCTGAGTCATTAGCCAATGTGACCCTAGACTCATTCTTCAGTAGAGTGCACTATCTTAAGAGTACTTAGGTTTTCATCACGGCTTTTTTATGGAGAAGCTGTTTTGGAACCTTGCCCTGCTTATGGAAAAAACCCTGTCCTAATCCCTGGCCTAAATGTACTGATAGTTAATTTATACCTGCTTGTCCTTTTGCTTATAATTATTTTCAGGTTATAGTTTATTCCTTCTCAGTATTTACAACTTTCTTGTCCCAGTATACTTGAAGAGCATTCTCCTAACTGTTGTCTTTGGTGTTTCTCCCTTCAAAACGTGTTCTAGGCTCTTGTATGCTATTGTTAGACTTGCCAGCTTGCAGTTACCCAACTTGCTTTTTTTTTTTTTTTTTTTTTTTTTTTTTTTTTTTTTAAATACTAAATTTGCTATTTTCCAGTTATGCAGTACTAATTTCGACATCAAAGACTTACTTAATATGTCCTAAAGCCAAATAAGTAGTTTTGGAATGAGTAAGCAGTTCCAGCAGTTTACGACTGATGTGAGGTCAGCATTGGATCCTTTTGTCTTTTGCATTTTATATTTCCTTGGTTTTGTGGGCTTAGAGCAAGCGGTAGCAGTCTTCTGACATAACTTGTGTTACACAAGTTATGTGTTCTTTGTGGTTTCATTTATTTTAAAATTGTATTTTATGCGAAAATAAGATGGAAATTAGGTATTTCTCTACAGAGGTAATACAGTATTCTGAGAACATACCTCTGTAGTATTTCCAGTTTTACCTTGCTAAACTAATTTACTACTGTATTACACAAAGTAGGAAATCAATTAATTGTAGAAATTCTTGGGAAACAACAAAGGGATTGGTGCCATGTAGGTTTATTATGTAAAGCAGCTGGAAAGTTTTCATGGGTAGTCATTCTGGATTTAGTAATTAGAACCAGATGAAATACTGAACTTTGGCATTGGCAGAATTCCAAAAAATATTTTTATATGGAAAATTCTTGGAAAAAAATGTCGTCTGCAACAGACAACATAGTCTGTTACCCATAGTCTCTAAGGCTGATAGGAATTGCAGAAAATTGCAGATGACGATATCAGTTAAGGAAAATGAGAATCACTCCCATCTTCTTTTGAATTTTATGCAAGATTTTGGTATAATAKTTTAATTTGCTTTTGTTTGGTAGCTTGCACAGCTTGATACAGAAATTTTCTATATGACTGACTAGAAGCGAGAGTATTATAATACTGGCAGACTGAGAGTACCTGTCTTATTTTTGGCTCACTTGCTGGACTTAAACCAAGCTTCTAAGCATTTCAAATGTTSTGCTAAACCAGACCTAAAACCATTGTAGAATATGGCTGTCCTTAATCAGTCCAGGCCTCAGAGAACGTGGAACAGACTCTGTGGTGAGCTCTGCTAAAAGTAGGAGCTTGCGTCGTCTCGACTGTTCTGGGGAGGTATACTCAAACATGGAGGGGAGAGATCCTGCAAACTTTGGGGTGTCCTCAGCTTCCAATGAAGTTTGAAGGATTTCAGCTTGTTCAGGCTTAGCTTTCTGTTTTTACATTGGCAGATAACATAAACTGTGTCCTGTATGCATTATTTAATTGCTGATGGTTTTAATCCATTTCAAAWTTAGTCTATTCTAATGCTAAACAGGTTCAGTAGTAAGAAGCAGTTAGTGAAGCTGCATCAAATTGAGAGCCAAGAGTAGTCATGCTTAGTATGTAAGTTGTCTTTTTCCCTGTTGCTCTTCTTCTGTGTTAACAGTACTAGCTAGGTTTCTGCAGCTTGCTCCTCAGCCAGGAGTCCTCAGCAGACAGTTCCCTATTCTGTGTGACATGTTGTATGGCTCCACCCGTTTGTAGGATTGTAAATAAACCTACAGATATTTTGGTACAGATACGTGACATTTTATAGAAATTTTGAGCAAGTTCAAGGAACGTTTGGGCTGTCCAGTGACAGCACTATATTTCATTCTGAGTGCCAGTTTCCTAGAGTGAGCTCCTAACCTTGCAGAAGCACGGCCAGGGAGACCTGTCAAAGATCTGAATGTCCTTCTTCCTCAGATCCTTCCTCTTATAATTTCCCATTATGGATATTGCTATAAAATCCTTTAGAATAAATCTTTTTCAGTTTATTCTGTGGCAAGAGAAATGTCTTCTGACAGCAGCTTTAGAAGTTGTAACTGGCTACCTTCTAGCAGTTTGAAAACATCTAGTTTGAGATATTTCATTGCTAGTGCAGCAATTCTGGATTATGTTTTCGGGAAGCTTAGTAGCATTTTATATAGGTGGAGAACTTTCTTTCAAAGACAGACTTATGTAGAAAAATTGAGAATGATGATCTTGTCAATATGGAAAATGTATCTTTCACAGAAATCTACTTTCTTTCTCTTCCCTGCAGCAATTCACTTGAAGGCTCTAGAGAAAAGCAGGAATCAYAGAATCAGTAAGGTTGGAAGGGACCTCTGGAGATCATCTAGTCCAACCTCCCCGCTCAGCAGAGTCACCTAGAGCATGGTAGACAGGGTTGMRTCCAGGCAGGCCTTGAATATCTCCGGAGAAGGAGACTCCACAGCCTCTCTGGGCAACCTGTGCCAGGGCCCCGTCACTCTCACGGGGAAGAAATTCCCCCTCACGGTCAGGCGGAACTTCCTGTGCTTCAATTTCTGCCCATTGCCTCTTGTGCTGTCACATGGGACAACTGAAAAGAGTTTGTCCCCGTCCCCTTGACACCCTCCCTTCAGGTGCTTGTACACATTGATCAGATCCCCCCCCATCCTTCTCTTCCCCAGGCTGAAGAGGCCCAGCTTTCACAGCCGTTCCTCACAGGGCAGGTGCTCCAGCCCTCTCATCATCTTCGTAGCCCCGTGCTGGACTCTCTCCAGTAGCTCCGTGTCTCTCTCGTCCTGGGGAGCCCAGGACTGGACACAGTACTCGAGATGAGGCCTCCCCAGGGCTGAGTAGAGGGGCAGGATCACCTCCCTTGACTTTAAATTTTCTCAGAATGCATGTACAGATTTTGTGTACAGTGCCGTGATCTGTCATTTCTTAAATACCTAACTTCCCTCAGGAACCTGCTCCTGGTTAAAGACTTTGTGCCTCTCAGCTATCATTCCAATCTCTAATTAGAGTCGTTAGAAGTCATCTAACTAGTCATCTAACCAGAGTCCTGAGAAAGCTCCTGGGTGCTACAAAAAGGTGAAATCATAGGTATGTTGAGATACAAACATCTTTGTTTAATTGACATTAAGAGTTCACTCACCAGAATGTTTCATATGTGAATTTGAGAAGGCTTTTTAAGCTTTAGCCTGATATGTGACATGACGTGATATCTTGTGATACATTCTTATCTATGCTATAGGTTAWTGTGGGTTACTGCTTTTTCTCTTTAATGGAATGAGCATGCTGTCATGCAACCATAGAAAAGTGTTGTAAAAAGTTTTGAATTATGAATTATTTTTTGTATCAGACCTGAACTTTCTAAGAGAAAGTGCACTTAAATTCCACTTCCTCATCAGTGGAATTTCACCTAGCATGCATGCAGGCTTTTTTTTTTTTTTTTTTTTTTTTTTTTTTTTTCTTTCTTTTGTCTTGCTCATTTGTCTGATATTAAAACTGATATTAAAACTTAGTTTGATCTGTGCTAACCTAAGCCTAAGTAAAGTATTGGTGCGGCCATCTGTAATAATGAAATGTAGTCTACAAACTCTGCTTAATTATCTTGATACAATATTTACTGTTCAAAACTTTAAGAAAGTAACACAGAATACTTTTTTTTTTTTTTTTTACAGCTAAGTGGATAAATTGCTTAAGGCACCACATGCCATCATAGTAATGGTTAGAGAAATGAGTTTTGCCTTATTTCACTAGCTGGTCAGAATTAATCTAGAAAATGCTTTTAAGTGCACTTTGTGCATTGTAGTTCCTCCTGCTGTTTTTCCTCCTGCTTCCATAGTCCCTTAAATTGTTCTATTGTTCTTAAAAATACAAGAGAAAAGAGAAGTCAGTAGAAGTTTGTATTTTTTTCAGCGGAGCAGATTAGGGACTAGCTTTTAGAAACRGAGAAAGGAAATATTTCTCAGTGCTTTCTTTGCAGGAGGAAACAAACTATATACGTTTATTTACTTAGGAGTTTGAGCTGGTGTGTGTGTATATCACAAGAGCAGAAACTGTACATGAGTGTTTCCATTTTTTATTTTGGGTGACTGAATTTGGAACTGACTMTGAGCTTGTGACATAATTAGTACAATAGTGCAAATCAGCCATTTTTGAAAAGAGTAATTTACTCCATATGCAGCTTCTCAGCAAGAGCCCTCATTAATCAAAGAAGGCCATGTACTTCAAAGTGTTTCTTGCTTGCTACAACAACATCCATCATACAGCTAGTAAATGTGCTGTGGCAGGGTTTGATAAATATAATGCCTTTGATGTGCTGATAATTCTGTGTATTGGCATGCTGCTGCCTGGAACTCCCTGGGTAGGCAAAAAAATCTAAAGGAGCCCGTGTCTCTGCTCTGCCAGTGTACCTAGGCTTGCTCTTAGCTCTGGCACCAGCCATGCTTCAGGTATATCTGAAGTAGGACTCAAGCGCATTTTCAGTCTCACTTACAAGTAAATGAGGCCTATTTATTTAAATTTAGGTTGCCAGATACTACAAAATTACTTTGTGGGTATGTTTGCACGTAAACGGAGCTTTAGCTAAAAAGAGCTTATACTTGTTGAGGCACTTGCATTTAACATGCTATATTGATTATTTGTATGAATGTACAGTAAAAACTTAGTGTAAAACTTGTAAGAGATTTCACATGATAGGAGAAGGAATAAAGCGTACCATGGTAGAGACTGGGTGGGCATGATCTTATRGGAAAGCACTTCTCATAAATAAGCTTTATTTGGTGAAATGGAATTTGTTTTTAGGAGCTCAGTACTTCAGGCACACAGAACATGATCCATTAGCTTATATTAATTAACTGCCCTCAGGGCACAGTTTGTCTACTGCCATAACGGATGACTGAAAACTCTTCAGTGAATAACAAAAATAGTAACATATCAAGATTTGTGACAATTCAGAGCACACATATTTTTCCTCTGTTTAATCCAGATTGTGGTGTTTCATATTTGAATTCCATAAGAACAGCAAYTGTGCATAGAAAAGTTGTACTGATGCATTTTGGGTTAAACTATTTACTGAGGTTTAATTTAATGGGTGGACAAAAGAGAAATTGGGAATTTTCACCCTGAATATGACATAGGTACTGTATAGCAAGCACTTGTTTCTTCTACCGAGATGCAGAAGCTTGCTTTTCACTGCTACTTGCATTTTCCTAGAGCATAAGAGCAAAGCAGGGAGGAGGCTTGGAGAAATGTCTCTGCCCCTGGGGCATATCAGAGCCCCTCGACAGCTGCCACTTCAGCTTGTGGGGTGGAAGAACATCTGCCATCCTTCCTTCCTCCACGATGTGTAGTATGTTGGGGATTACGAGACCAGTGTAAATGAGGATCCCAAAGCCCTCTCCTCCTGATTTCTTGCCTGCTGGGTCATGCTTTACCTGTCCAGGCCTGCGGTGGCCCTTCAGATAGGATGCATGGAAAGCAGGGACAGATGTTACACCTGCCAGTGCTAGAGGCAATTTCATTTGCTTGTGAGTATCTGAAAAGAAAGGGAGGGAAGGAGTCGAAGAGTGTTTCTAGGTAAAATCCCAACTGACTACTCTTCTGACAGATTGAACAAACTTTTCTTGGTGCCTCCTAGTACTTTAATTGGGCAAAATTCATTTGCTTCATGGCCTTTGTGTTTATTAGTAAAAGGTGACAGGGAAGAGGAGAAGTAAGAGAGACCAGTAGGCAATTGGTTTTCATTTGGTCTTTGTRCACTCTCAGTGAGTCTTGATCCTTGTTCAGGGGATCTAAAAGTTACTGCATTATGATTAATCAGAGGGCACAAGAGAGCTGTCTTGCTCAGTGGTTTTATGGTCATGTCATAGGGAGAATAAACCCTGAAARAAGGTGTTTGCCCACCTTGCTCCATGGCAGGGGCTGGTGTGACAGCATTTCCTGACTGTGGTCCTCCTGTGAAAGCATGAGGGCCACCGAATACCAAGAAGCTTCCCAATGTGTCACAGCTATGATACCAGCTGTGCTGAGCAACTGTAGGCTGCTCCGTTGTTAACATTTGYAGAGTGTTCAATCATCCTCTAAATGTGTCATTTGTTATCTCTGATAGCTTGCAATAAGAAAATATGGAAGGACTTGAAGACAGAGTGCACGCGTTTGATAAGCACCAAGACAATGTTGAATAGTTTACTTCTGCTTTTGATCCCTGTGTTGTTGGATTATTATTTCTTTTCCTTTTTTAGGAGAGAGTTGAGATATAATTTTGGGGCAGCTTATGACATAGCAATTACTTTCCAGGAGAGCAAAACTCCACATAAATTTTTTCAAATCTTGGAAAAAATGYGGTAGAACTTCTAAAGGACACTTAGCCAGAATGTATTCAAATTATACTCCAGGCAAGCCAATAAGTAAGTCTCATGGAAATGATGATATTGTTGGGGCAGGATAATCTAGGCTGGTTTGGAGCCTGGAAGCTGTTGTCTGTGCACTTACTGCGTGCTTGTTAGGTTTGGAACATAACCAGAAWAGCAGTAATACTAATGGTGCGACTTCTGTGCTAGCCTGGATTTGGTTAGTTTGAATAGGCACACCTGGTGTGCAAGTAGGAAAACGCAATTGAGAACAGTGYGCTGCTTGCATTACTGCTTCTCTGTCAGCTACCTCTGCAATTATATATTCAGCTTTTATTAAACGAATAGCTTCTAAAGTCATTAGAAGTGATTTGCTGGAGTTCTGTCTCGTATCTCTCTTTCTTGGTATGATCTCTAGTGCTCTTTGATGCTATTTTTGATTTGATATTGAACTTTTTAGTGGCAACTGACTAAACAGACTAAACTGACTAAACTAAACAAGGGGCTTATATGAATGATTGTTTTAAAGTATCTATCTTGTCCMACTGCATAATGTAACAGGAGTTAGGCACTATGTTTTTGAACTATGTGCATAGGGTTACCAACACTAAACAACATAGCAACAGGTTTTGTGGGGTGGAAAACAGAAAAGAAGTTTTATCTACAAGATGACTAGTGTACAAGTCTCCTTGGCATGCAAATAGACCGAGTAGTCTCTGCTAGATATGAACATAATGAAAATCAATATGAGGATTTACCAAGTCATAATTGCATAGTTCTAAATGAATTCTAAATCAAATGCACTTTTATCAGTTCTGTTATGAACAACCAAAGAGGTTGAGATGCATAGGTTTGTTGAATTTTTTTTCTTCCCCTGATACCAAAGTAGCTTCAAAATCGTACAAGAAATACCTATCTTATTCCCTCCTACTCCATCACCACCTGTATGCTTTAAAATGCCTTCTTGCTTGGCATTGTAGTCTTGAATAAAATTAGGAAAAGCCAGATCCTTTTTGCTTCAGACACAGTATCTGAAGTTACAGATAGATACTTTGTCCTTCCAGATGAACTAATGAACCACTCATCAATTGCTTAAAAGAGAGTAATGGGTACATTTTAAAAGTTAACATTTGGAAGATATTCATTTTAAAGGAATAATCTTTTTAGGCTACAATAAAGGTAAAAATATTCCATTTTACATTCACTATTTTAATAAATGCTAAAAGCCTGGAGATGTAATTGTACTSTGTCAATCATTCAATTTAGACAAAGCCCAAACTGTAGGATTTTGAAACCCCGAGAAACCACAGAAAATTCAGCCATGGAAAACTTCTTCTAAGACTGTTTGAAATTGACAGTGCCTTTGCCTTATCCCAAATTGTTAGGTAACTTTGAAGACCCACATAACACTCAATCTTTGTAAAACACCAGGAAATACTGAAAATAAATGAAGTCAGTTAAGTGAAGGTCACATATAAATGTGTGCATTATGATTAAGCTTTTCAAAAGAGACTATATTATATTCGATATCCCAGTTTTTGCATGTTTGATTAACAGGGAAAGCTGAATATCCATCCTCAGAAGTTGTGTCTACTTCTGGATGTGACTAAATCATGAGCACAAAAGATATCATTCTAAACCACTTGGTTACTTTGGAAAAAACTTAGTTTACCTGTCCTACCATCGTTTAGTTTGGCCTTAGTGTGCCATCATTTATTTAGCTAGTGTAAAATACGTGTGAAGTGCATTTCACCTGTTGGAGCATGGTGACCTTCATTCTGGTTTGGGACAGCCTGAGGAGAGAGAAACAGCCAAAAATTACTGATGACGAGGAAACAACTGATTGTGAGAAGCAGGGAGGGGGCTCTTCAGAGGAGCCGAAATGTGGACAAGGTATGGCGATTACAGCACTAGTGATATTTATTGCTGTTATAATATTTGTATAGTGAAAGATCCAGCGAAAATTGTCTTTTATTGAATTTAAGCCTCAGGTAGGCTATACACAAATGCTAGGGATTGCCATGAGAAAATGCAACCTGAATTCGGATAACAAAACAAAGAATATGGTGTTGCTCTTTACTATTTTTAAACTGTCAACAGTTATTTCCTGAACTTGCAGCAGAGAAACTAGTGATCAAAGTTTTCCTCCGAGTGCTACGACAGCAGTCTGATTCTTGTCATTTTTAGGTGATGAATATTCTGTCATGATCTGTGCGTAGCAGGACAGCACCCATTCGCAGTGCAGCAGGCACCGGCTCGTCACAGCACTTCCAGGCTAGCTGCTCAGTGCCGGCTTCCAGAGCTGCCAGGCAGTTCCAGCCTTCTGTCGTATGAAGAACACTCTTCATTTCTGTTCACCTGTTTTACAGGCAGAGTGCAGGAGATGGTACTTGCAATCAATTTTTGCCTCTTCTTTTGTAAGACTTTCCCCATTCAGAATCTAGCAGGGATGAACGTTGTCCATGACATTAGACTAAAGCTAGTTTTTAAGTTTTACACACATACATATGCATCCGAATGGCGCRTAATATGGTTTTCTGGACTCAGTGCTAACTACTGCTCTTTCTAGATATGTTCCTATTTATCTGCACTACTTGCTAACATAGACAAAGCCTAAGTGTATGAGTTGTGAAGGTCCAGGATTATGTTCAGTTGTTCTTTAGTATCTCTGAATTTTAGGAAGGATAAACTAGGTAAAAGTGGAAATGTCCTACAACTTCCCTAGCTCTAGCTCAGTTAATATGTACCTGACCAGGGAGAACTCAGTATTATTCTGATCTTGCCTGTGTCTATTGCACCATATTTTTTAAAAGTTATGGAGAAGTTCTAAAATATAGAGAAAAACAAATTCTACAAAATATGTTAGGGAAAAACAATCTCATAGCAAATATTAAAACACAGCGTTATTTGTCCAGCTGTAACTGTCAACTTATTTTACCAGATTACATTACACCTGCATGAATTTACAGAGCAGGAGACTACAGTTTATGGCTCATTAACAATAACAGTTGTACACCTACACTGTAATTCCTGAAAATGTATTTTCTCCTTCGGTACTGCATATACTGTGTGGAATGACAATAATTACAGAAACTAATTGAATGAGATAGTCATAACTCTAAAAGTCATATTACTCATTTCAAAATGGTTTATTTCCTGAAATAAACAATCTTTACAGAATGAGCCGACAAAACATCCCTTTAAGTTTATTAAACTCATTAAATTCTCTTAAATATGTTGAAAAGTGAATGCTGTGCATTTAGTAGAGGATACAGATACATTCAAGTGTGATATTCATAAAAATTTAAACCCTTAAAATGAACTTTCAATGAAAAGTTTTTTTAAAAAAGTTTATTTTTCTGTAACTAATGAAAAATATGGTGAGGTTAATAGCAAAAGCTTTATTAAAAAATGAATCTATGTGTTTTTTTTTTTCACGTGTATAGGAACAGATAACCTCACCCAGTGAAACTTCAGATTATTACATGGTCAAAATGACTCAATCTCTCTTCATTAATGCAGAGTTATACTTCCACAGTTGCTGTTCCTTCAAGTCTGCAGATACAGAATTGAGAATAGCTCAGTTCTGAAAATAAGGTATGCGGATATCTGCAGATGCGCGCGCGCACACACACTTGCCTCCCTCTCTGCGCAGATCTTGAGGAGTTCGTAAGAACCTCTGCTGGCACCATGTCAGATGTGCTGCTGCTCAAGGGTAGAGGGATCAGCTGTAGCACCTCTGCCAAGCTACAGTATGGAGGAAGCAGTCCAGAGGAGCTTGACTGTTTTGGGGAGAGATTAGCCCTTTTCTAATAACTACATAAAGTCTGAAGAAACAGATCTTGCCTGTTTTCAGTTCACTGCCGTGTTGTGCAGGTCCTTTCAGCCAAAAGGCACGAGTCCCTTCATGGCGTAGAGGCTGCCAGAAGGAAGGATGGAGGTGACTGTAGCTTGTGGTTTTAATGGGGAGGGAAAGACACAGCTTTGCACACCATCGCAGGCAGGAAGGCGAAGGGATCGCTGTGCAGTCTCGTCCCCGTGGGGCTGCATTTGGAGCACAGAAAAGCCCTCCCTGCAGTTGCTGTTCAGTCCARGGAAAAGGCGAATCTGTGTTTCAGAGGGCAGCTCGCCAAGCGCACAGTCGGTGTTGGGTGGATCCACCCTTGCTCTCCAGTTATCTTCAGACACTGGAGTTTTACGTAGTTTTTTCTGCTGAGGATTTATGGAGGTAATGTAAAGCAATCCTTATTCTGTACTAGATTCTGGATTTTTGTGAGTGTTGCTTTTTTAAACACAAAACAGACAGTTATTTGCAGGAGTTACTATTGATTTCAGCAATTCTAGTTGCCAGGAGTTGTTTCCCATTTAAGATGAAGACCTTTTGTTAGTTGATACGGTGTGGTTTAGTAGTAAAGGACTACTGTGAAACAGTGTAATGTATAATGTTATTACATGCAGTGCAGTCCTCCTCTTTCCACTGCAAACCTCTGAGATTATACTCAGACTGTTGCTAGTAGGACATTCATTTTAGGCTGATTTTATAAATGCCTCTGTTGTTATAAAAGGTTTCAGTTTGTCTGATTGCTCTGTGCTTACCATAGGCTCTCTTTCTTCTGTTGGTGGAAACCCACCTTTTGGAACAAAGTCAAAAAAAGATCTTTAATCAACACTTACCTGCATTTCCCTGTGCTGTTGGCTGTTTATTTATAAAGTAATCATATGAATTTCTGCCTAGTGGAGAGTCTTTTAATACAAATTCTTATTTGCTGAATTGCTTTCACTGACATTGATGCTGACAATCTTCATCAACATTCATCCACTGTGTCATATAAAACAAGGTGATAAATGTACCCTCGCACCCAAGGGTGTTGCATGTACAACCAATTTTCTCCACTTTGCTTTCTTTTACCWGTTACTACATCACTGGACTGCAAAACCTAATTGTGCTATCTTCTGCTCTCCTAAACAAGCTCATTTTTCTCTAGCCTAACCCATCAGAGCTGCTGTCAATCAGTTAGAAATATGTCACACACAGAACAGGGTGGCAAAGAGGCTGCAGCGTTTGGGGCTATTCACAGGAAATATGTACAGCCAAATGCTTTAAAAATCTAGATTTTTTTAATTTGCTCTCATATCAAATTGAATTTTCATCTACTTTGYTTCTTCCAACAAATTGTAAATAAAATGGATAAATGCTAAGAAGAAAACTGTATAATACAAGAAAAAAGTCAAAGGCTAAGAAGGTATTTACTCCTAATAATTTCCAGTGTGGTACCTGGGTRCAGTCGCTTTCAGTGTCATATCACAAGTGCCTATGAGACCCCCTAAAAAACATTTTAAATTATTTTACTCCCCTCTCTCACTGGATCTAAAGGGGATGGAAACCTAAAAGCAAGTGGTGGGTCAAACAGGGTGACTTTGACTCAAACTCATTGGTTACAAGTATTCATTATAAACAAAATCTGTCAAATCTTTTCACTAATAAGGGTGTAGATCTTATTACAGCCTCAGGACAGTAGTAACTTATTCTCTGACATATTATGTGAATTTTATGTACCTACTCTATAAAAAGTGCACAGTTTCCATAGCAATTTTGATACTTATATGATACATGATGTGACAGCATGTACCATTTTTCCTTCTTCCATGATAAATTATCCCCACCACACACACTTGCACACTAGATTGCTACTGGAAATCAGAATTTCATTCTGATGCCACTAAAAGCTAGTGTCAATAATTAGGCTTAGGTGTTTGCTCTGGCAAGAATAACTAACTCCTTTATTATTATTACACTGCTTTACTACTTAGGTTAGCAGTTTTGAAACCATAAATCAAGAACAAAAAGAGGAAGTCTGTGAATTGGTTCAGAAAACAGCAAGGATGATCCCACACTTAAGGAGGAGCAGGCCCCAAATTGCTGCTGAGAACTTAGTGTGGCAGAGGTTGCTTAAGTGCATGTCTCCATGCTTCCTTGTCTCTGCCCAGGACTTGCACATGCCTAAACCTGAGGCCTCGAAGAGTGCCTTCCCTGGGTGACTAATGATCTCTCAGCCCAGCTGCAGAAGACTCCCGTTGGAGGCCTTCAGGTGCAAGCCTGACAGACCTGATGATGCCCCAGCTGCGGGCTGGGTTCAGTGCAGGCATTGGCAGGATGCTCTAATCAGACAAATCTGGGGAAGATTGGAGCCCAAACCATACCACCTGGGTAAAAGGCACTTGAGGCTGCTGCATGCTGGGCACTGGGCTCGGCTGGACTTTCCCTGTGCTCCGAGGCTGGTCTGAAGTACAGTCCTGGGCAATACCTGGTGTTTCAAGGGTTTTTTGTTTGGTAGGTTTTGGAGCGTACCTCTTTTTAGTTTTGCCATGAGGCTTATAGAAACTGTTTTAGGGGCTGATTTGGTGAAGGTGGGGAAAACAGCATTGGCTTGTGGATGATCTTGAGAACGTTACTTCAGTTCCCTGTGCTCTGTTTTTCTCTTTTATAAGTGGCTACTTGGAAGGTACTTTGAGTAAGTATTAACTAAGTATCAGATGTTTTTGATGAATTTTTTTATTGAATTGGTATATGTTTATCTGTAAATGAGTAATGTAAGTATTTTGCTAATACTTATGGTAAAATTTAATAAGGGAAAATATAGAAGTTATCAAGAAATATTGAAGTATGTTGTTAATAGAAGTGAATTCTGATGGGAAAAAGATATCAGCCTTGTTTGCTTTGTGCATGTAAAAGTGTCGCTTGCCTTTCAATTTCAGTCCTGTGGATATTCTCAGGCCATCCTTGGATACCTAGTTTGAAATGTCTCATAGAGCACTCTTGAACTTGGAGTTGCCTTTCTCACCTGTCGTTCTAGCCTTTTTTTTTTTGTTTGTCAAAAGGCAAAATACCCCCCTTTTCTTTTTTGAAAGCCTGTCATGGGCAGATAGCCAGGAGGGTGACTGATGTGTAGAGAGAGACGTTAGGAGTCCTGTAGCCTTAAACGTCTAAGGCCACAGATAAGATGACGTGTGTCCCCTGTTGCTCCCCTTTGGGTTAGTTTTTCTCTATACTTCAGAAGTTGTGTGTTGAAGTAGATGGCCCTAAAGCAGGAGTAGGAAAGACAAAACAACGTGATCTGCTTTCAGTGCTGATGAATAGGACTGTAACCTTTGAGATGAAAGTTTGGTTTTCATACTTTTTTAGCCCTTGTGTATATTCTACTGCTATGCTGATCACTTAAGTGTGGTGTTGGATCAGAATTTTGAGGATTGTTCTGGGTTTAGGGATTTTTTTTTCTTTTTAGTCTGAGAAATGAGCACTTGCTATTTATTTATTATTTGTTATACTATGACTTTAGCTACAGTATCTTTTTAGCTGTAACATCCCCACCAGTATGGGAAATGAATTAGCAAAGAGATTCAGAAGAATGCTAACCTAAAGGATCTCTGAATCCCAAAATAATGGGCAAAACTTCAGTCAAATTTCCAGGTTCAATAGAGCTTATATACATGCTGCAAAGGGCTGAACTTCTGTAAAGAAAATTTTAAATGCACCGTTAGTGCTATGAATATTAATACCCAGTATTGTTCTGGATAGATCAATATTTGTTTGTAATAGATCATATTAAGGGTGAAATATGTTAGTTTGCATAAAAAAATCTTATTGTTTGATGTTATTAGATTATACAGTATAGAAAGTACATTGATTTACAGGTATAATATACTGTTATGTCAGAGAGTTGTATTGGTTTCTGTTAAGTATATTCTCAGTGAAAATTATTCATTCTACGTAAATATATGGATTAATTTGCAGGCACTTGGATGCTTTAGATCTATGTTGATTTTTGTGTACCAGAAATTATTGTTCTTTAGCATATGCCAGTAATATCGGTTTACATTTGTTTCTATATTAAAAATAAAAGAAGTTGATCATCTCTCATTTATTGATTTACTGGCTTAATTGTATAGCTTTTATGAAAAAGGCTCAAAATAGAATGTAATCTTATTCTGATTGGCTAACAAAGATTCCAATTTATGAAACGTGAAACTGGAGGAATTTGCCAGCATTATTATTGCTTTTATTATAGTTGCAAATAGAGTCTTGTCATGTTATTTTTCAGTAGAATAAATGGACCTAAGGAATGAAACTTAACTTGACCTTGCTGTTGCACAGTGCTAACTAGCTAAACATCCTTTGGGTTTTTGAGTTCAGATACTTAAGCTTCTAGTGACCTAGAAAAAGCTGTTGAAAATACTAACGAATATTCATTAATGAAGGGAAAACTGAGCTTTGGAAATATCTTCAGCATGCTATTTTCAAGGGTATCTGGAATTCGTTTTCAGTTACGCCCCTCTTTGGAGGGGTAGTGGGGCCATGCTCTAGTTAATATGCTAAGGTATGTTAACTGTCTTTTTCACTGATGGAGCAGGTTTAAGCTCTTGATATTTTTGAAGGCCTCTGCTGTAAGGGCAGGGCAGGCATGTGGGTAGAGGACAAGGAAAGAGTGGTGATCAAGAGATGTAGCTGAGGCTGGCTTACACCTGTGAACCTGCTGGAGGAGACACAGCCCAGTGCCTGGTCTGAGACACCGGTGCTGCGTGGGAGAGGGTCTCGGGAATGCGGAGAGACCCRGACCCGTCTGGGTGAGCGCAGCAACGCAGGGCAGGAAGGCGAGAGTGGGAAAGAGGCCCTCTGGTTCATTTTCTGCTGTGACTGAGATGGACAAACTTTTTTCTGCCTGTAATCGGCTATTTCAAGTGATTAATTTACCATAGTTTAGGACTAACGTAGTATTGGTATAAATCCTGGAAAAATAAGGTCTATTCTTAAGTGTTTTTTTTGTTCCATTTATTTTCTTCTATGTTTTTCTCTGTGTGTAGGGGTATTTTTGTTTTGTCCTTTGGGGACAGGCAATGGTGGGACACTTGCTACTGTTCTACTGGCTAAAACTTAGTGTGTCATCTCTCAGTTGCGAAAGCCCTTCATCTTACTTTGCTTTGTACGTTCTCCCCACGTATGTGTCAACAGGATGGTAACTTTGCTTCTCTACCCCCTCTGTTAATGCTGTTTGCAAGGAAAATAAACTGTATGATGATAGCTTGCGTTATCTGAGAAGTAATGGCCTAGACAGTCAACTGGGGTAATTTGGCAGAGCTGCATTAAAGTCTCAGGGAACTTCTAAACTTTGCTGTGTTAAACAGGAGGGCAACACCTGGATGGTTGCTGCTGATCTATCCCATTTTCTTTCTCTGCAAAAGGAGCTTTAGCTGAGGTGTGATGAGCTAGTCCTGTGCGACTTTCTGCTGTGCTCTGCTTCTCTCCACCACTCTGATGCCTTTGCAGTGCGCAGAGCTATGTAAAACGGGTGATTATTTAGCACAGTTATTAGAAAGCTTGTTTGTCATTTAATGGAGGATTAGTGACACATTTCATCAAGTTTGTCCTGTATGTTATGTTCCGGGTTGGCACCATCTTTCTAACTCAGCCAGACACTTGGGTTAAATAGGAAGTTTCTGTGAAATTTCAAGAAAAAGTAGTTTGAATACAAAAAGGCTAATTTGATAGAAGTCAACCTGTTTTCTGCACTCATTAGTTTCAGATTTGCTTTAATCATGTCACTTCTGTCTTCAAAGGGTTAGAAACCCAAGAATTCATTTTTGTTTATAGTATGTTTATGGATTAGATGCATCCATTTAATTACCTTGGTAGTCTGTGTTGTAATGAATTCTGTCTGCAGCTCTTGAGAAATGACAAGTGAGAAATGACAAATATTGATCAAATATTTTTGGCAATCACTGCTTTTTCCAAACAAAACTGAAATGTGAGAACTAGTGTGGTTTTCTGGACTGTACCTTTTTGGAAAAACTTTTTGTGGGGGAAATTTGTAAGACTGTATTTGGTCTTTTTGTTAGGATTAATTACATTTTCAATTTTTTGTAAAGTGAAATCACTACAGATATCTTGCAAATCATTATAATATCCTTGAGTGCATTTCAAAAAAAAAAAAAAAAATTATTGTACATGTTTGCTGTGCAGTTTCCTGATCTACATGGAAGGTAGAAACAAATAACTGTAAAGCAACAGCCTGGTAGAGATCTCATATAAACTACCATGTTTCATTGACAAAGCAATATATTTAGTAGACAAAATAATATGTAACTCTAATGAGGTGTTTAAATTTCAGTGCATGTTTCACCTTGTAGTATTTCTATTTTATGAATGAACAGAGCCATTAAATTAAAAATGAAATGAGGTGGTAAATCATTGCTTTGGTTGTAAGTGAAGTTGTCGTGTGCCTCTGAATTTTTCTGAAAGAAAAAAAATAGCTTGCTAATCAGTTGTACAAATATTGTCCTCAGCTTGCCATTTTCTTTTCATTTAATTAAAACCTCATTCCTCCTTTAACTTATGGTCTCTTTGAAGACAGCAGCAAAAAGTCGGGCACTTCCAGCGTGATCTAGYGCAGTGACTGGCCATCTCCAGCTGCTGGAGCATTGGCTATGGCGCTGTTTTAAGAAGCCGCGGTCGTTGTTTCACAGCACCACAGTCCTAACCCTCCCGAGGATACGGGCTGCCTCAGAGCAATCGGCACTTGCGCTTTGCAGCCCAAAGCGGACTCTGACTCCTGCAGAGGTGGCTGCTGACACTCCAGAAGTTTCGCCTGTTGTGCCGCGCCGTTGGCTCGGCCCCTGGCTTTGGGAAWGCGGTGGTCGGTCACCTTCCTGCCAGTGCTTGCTCGCCTGACAGCATCCCTTCGGCAGAGCCCAGTATCAGGGCCTGCCTGGGTATTGCTTGCATGCCTGATAGCTTGAATTTATTATGGGCTTAACGGTGTAGTAGTGTGGGCCTGCCTTACCAAAGCTCGGGCTATCCAGAGGGAGCACTAGAATGGAAACTGATTCTGATCGTAGTCAACACTGAAATGTTTAGGCTGCAGGAGGTTGAGAATTTCTAGTTAGCCATAACATGATAGAAAAAACTTTCTGAAGACATGGGTGGAATAACTGACAATCTATTTCACCTCTGATGGGAGTAAAATGTSTTGTAAAAACCTAAGATCTTCACTTCTGAACTATATTGCCATATGAATGCAGAATCCTTTCACGTTCCTTGAAATGCTACTGACTTCTAATGTTCTACTTCTGTTTCAGCCCTTGAAAGATAAACGTACTGATCCCATTACAGTAGACAGGAAAAAGTGTGCTGTTTCTTTGGGCAACCAGTATTTTCTCCAGGCGAGTTGCAGTAACTGCTAGTTCCCCTTCAACCTTCAAAACTGTATATCTTGCTCGAATCCATGTCTTYGAGACCTCTGCTAAATCAAATGCCCTGTCAGAGGGCCAAGAAGTGAAACGAAGCTACACCTACTTCCTCTGCGAAAAGTGGTCGTTCTCTTCATCCTAGCAGTGGCCGTAGGTGAAAATCTTTGCAAGAAACCTGCGGGTCCTAACAAGACTATTATTGTACCTGGCTTAGTTCTTTATCTTGCAGTTTAGCTTAGAGCTGCTCAGTGGCCTCCAACCGATCACACAAATCATTCCAGCCAGGCAGTTGTTCTTTTTCTGCTGTTAAAATAAAGGCATGACAGTTCTCTACAATTCTAGCCGGTGTGACATTTAAAGACTTCTTTAGGGTCGACAATCACAGAAGTGAGTGTATTCATATGAATTGTGATGGCCTCAAAGACTGCAAGTGTCAATTTTAAGTGCAAACAGAAACAAATGGGAATTGTCTGTCTTCTGAAAATTTCTGGTGGGCATGGGAGGAACAACAGTTCCTCCCTTCCTCCCTCCTCTYCCCCCAACACTCACTYGCTCTCTCTTTCCGCCTTCAAACCCTGGTAGTACTAGAATGTCCAGATAACTTACAGTATTACAACTGAGATAATAAAACCCTACAACCTGTACAGTACTAAAATTTGCATTTGGAATGACAACTACACGATAAACTTCAGCTTTAATGAAGGGGCTCTGAACTTCAAAGCTTGTCTGCTTTCCCTAATTAAATCAGCTAGTTTAGTAGAAGGTATTAACTCTCCCTAATATCTTTAGCACCATGAGTTACTTTGTCAGTGATGACTCTTTGGAAGTAGATTTGATTAAACATGTGGTAAGTATTCTGGTAACTGGATTTACATAGATGAGTGTGTGTACTTGTGTTTCAGCTCACTTAAGTTCAAGATCTCATCGTGGTCGCTTTCTGTGAGCAACCACTACCAAAGTTTTCTTAGTCCGCGTTCCGTGTTGAGTGTCAAAATCGAAGTCCCATGTTGCAGAAGGAACTAACTTTGCTTCTGGAAATCAGACTTTTGAGTGCCTAAAAGCACTCGCTATTGGAAATTTGAGCCTGAAGCAATAAATTTTTACTGATACAGAACAACCTGTGAGTAAGTTAGCATTGTGTATTCAGTTGTAAAAATGTACATTGGATACATAAGACATGACACTTCTTGCTCTTCCTTTGCCTGATTGCATGATCTCTGTATCTTGCAGTCACGYGCAGAACTTCAAGTATGCCCATGTTAAATGGTATATTCTATTCAAATAAATTACAGAGRAGACTGTATAATTTACTTGTGCTTTGTAGCAGTCTATGGAGAGAGAATGAGTTGCTSAAAGAAAAGTAATTTTGAATGACGTTCAGGGAAGGCTCCTTTGCAAGACAGCTCATGAATACAAAATGACAAGATCTGTTGCAGATATTCTTTACTTCTGTTTAATGTACTAAAAAGTTGTTTGCTCTGGAAAATGAGAGAATTGATATCTTTACCAAACTTATTTCCAATAATTGTGTACTGTTAGTATGCTCCTTGATGGCTTACAAGTCTGGTAATCTCTAGACCAAAAATGGTGAAAAACAGACCAGAGAGCCATTTTAAAAATTAAGACTGGCTTTTTATATTTTTTTTAATATATGTACTTTATTCCTAGAAATATACTGAAAATATAACATTATATGGGATTTGTCTATATAGGGATTGTGTATGCTTGTACACAAATATGAGCATAATTCAGTAGAAAACTTAAAATAACCAAAATAGCTGTGTTTGGAAAGAAATGCTCACTGACTTCCATCTCTAGCTCTGTAGCACCTCAGGCCAGGAGAGCAAACAGCCGCTGGTTCTTGGGCGGCAGTCATGCACCTGCCTTCTGCGGTGGTCAGAGTCGGCACTCGTGTGACGTGGCCTGATTTGCCAAGAAGGACTGCTTAGTTGCTGTTTCTTGGTCGTTTTTCTGCCGTAGGTCAC
>NW_028185039.1:9528502-9608534 GCF_003343005.1 Rhea americana | reverse complement strand
AAAAATGCTTTGTGAGTCTGTGAAGAGCCTCTGAAATGAATAACAATGAGGTCAAAAGAAATAAAATGAGCATGTTACTATGCTGGCTGCTCAAAATTTATGAGACCTGCTTTGTGCCAATGAAACAAACTCAGCAGCCTTCTGCCTATCTGCAAGAAAAATATTCTTTATATAAAAAAAAAAACAAACCCAAAAAATCTTATATTGTTTAAGTGCAAAGGTGTGAGAGCTTCTCAGCTGGAACTGTTGTTAGTCTTCAAGCTTCAGTCTCCCTTTTTTTTCTCAGAAAGCATTAAAGAGCCCCTTCTCATTTGGGTGGCCTTTTAAGGAAGCCTCTTCAGAGCAAACAGAATTCCTTCTCTCATTTAGGGAAAAACAAAAGCAAAATTGATTTACATTGATTGATTGATAGAGTCTAAAAGAGCGATAATCCACTTACATCTAGTGATGGAATACTGTGGAAAGCGGGGCCTTGCTGTGCTAAAAGTCACATAAATTTGTATTAACGTAGCACTTGCCCAGACTGCAGAAGCAACATAGAGGAGTGGGAGAAAAAGCATGATCGCATAAGGGGCCAGAGGGAAGCATAGAGATCACCTCATTCACTCAAGGTCACAGCAGGAATGCAGAGCAATGTTGGGAGCTGTAGGTTGTCTGAGCCCTAGTCTAATGTCTTTGTCATATGGTTGTCTTCTTGCGGGGGGAGGAGGAGGAATTATTATATTTTTGTCAGCAGATTTACTCAGTTCAATTCATATTTGCCATTTGCCAAATATTACTTTAAAATTTTAATTCCCCTGAAGTAATGCTTACCACAGTGTCCAAGATGCAAATTAATGCAAAAGTATTTTGTCCTATTTCCCCTTGAAGCATCCCTTAAGATCAGRACTGAGGCACGCTGGTGAAGATGAAAGCAAGAAAACCCAGTGCTGCTATTGCTTACTCTCCATCTCTTCTGTAAAAAGATAGGCTGGCATATCCACAGCCTATTTTCTATGACCTCAGATGGAACATGAAGAATGGTAACATACTATACAAATCAAGTTTGCTTCAGCTATCACTCAATAAAAATAGTGAGGATAAGTCTTCAGCCTTTAACCAGAGTGTCAATATAGTATTCTTCTTTATTTCAGACAGTACTAACACATTGGTTTAGTGCTACAGTCCTGCATATACTGYCTGATATCATAGAAAACATAGGATCACAGAATCGCTAATGTTGGAAGGGGCCTCTGGAGATCATCTAGTCCACCCCCCCCTGCTCAAGCAGGGTCACCTAGAGCATGTTAGACAGGGTTGCATCCAGGTGGGCCTTGAATATCTCCAGGGAAGGAGACTCCACAACCTCTCTGGGYRACCTGTGCCAGTGATAGAGCCTCAGTTTGGCTTTGCTGAATCCAAATCTCTGATGTAATACMTCTGCCTCATGTGAACGAAGAAATGCATAGCACTTAGAAGGAGCGTCAGCCGGGGGGTGGGGAGGAAGGGAAGCACAAACTTTTGAGCAAGGTGTCCCAAAACACTAGCTGTCTAGCTTTGTAAAACAGTGGGGCTTTCTTGGTAGGTTRTTATTGTGCTTCATAAACTAAACCCACTTTTGTTTTTCTGAGCCTACATATAGAAATAAGAGAAAGAATGGAAAAGAATGCGGAAATTTAGTTGTGTGAAACAGATATTACATTCAAACTGGGTCCTTTTTGATGTAGCTTTTTGCTTCGTTCTGTTTGCTTTTCACTGTCATCAGAAATTCAGTTTTCTGAAGCTTCTGTCCCTTTCTCTGCACTTGAAGCTTCCTATTAATATATTTCATTTAAGCATCTATTTCCTTCATTGTCCTTTTCTRTCCACCCGCATTTCATTCCCTTGCGGAGTTCTAGCAGGACCTATTTTTCCCAACAAGGTCTGTATCAGTATAGTGCCACTGGTGCAAGACATTCCAGTGATGTATTGCACCTATACATCATCAAAGCAGCAGAGTTTTGATAAACAACATTCTAATATATCATTAGATCATCACTGATGGCACTTTGATGATGTATTATATTAGTACATCATCAGAGCACTGTCATTCTGGTGATGTATTTATAAACAGATGGTGCTGTCATGCAAGAAAGAAGGGAAAGCAGAAGAGAACGTTTCAGCGTGTTACAGTATGATTTTTGTCCTAACATGTGAAGGCATAATTGTCTGATCAGGCATGTTGGCTCCAAGTCCATTGACCTCTACCCAGCACCTGATAAGCAGTTCGATAATCCTTTTAGGCCAGTAGTATGCAGAGCTCTCTGAAACATTTTTCTGTTACTTGCTGTTAGGGTTATTCATCATTTAGTAGTTGCAGGTTTGCATGTATAATTAAAACTTTTATGTAGACATACTAAAACTGTATTTCTAGTATAGCATGTTGTACTCAAACAATGAAGATTTCACTAGCAACAGATACCCTTTGCACACCACTGGGCGTTAGGGAAACTGCACTCTCAAAGCTTACTGGATTGTTTTCCCCTCATTCTGAAGGATAGTTTTATCCCTTGAAATCAGCCATCACTGTGAATGAGTTTGAAGATGCAAAACAGTATTTTGATGAACTGCTTGTACTCTAAGATTAATTCTGTTGTAAGGTATACTATCTGTAGTAAGTTATCTTCCCATGCAGTAGGAAAAGTTCTTCAGGTCAAAAAACCCCCCAAAATAATCAGGTTCATTTTAAAGAACACAGATTTAGTTCTGCACAGTGTTATGAATGCTAAGATAATATTGGATTTGCAAGCAATATCAACCATTTTGAAAGCTAGCTGTATAAACTGAGTTAGGCAAACTCTTCTGCTATTTATCTACCCAATGGTAAACCCAAACAAATAGGGTTATCAGCACCTTATTGATATGCTGTGTTAGCGTGCTTATTACTCCTGCACTGTCCTACTGAATTGTACTAGTTTAACCACATTGGCTGAGTAAGTCTTTCTGTGTTTGTTTTATAGATGAGGAAACTGAGGATCAGAAAGATCATGTGGATTGTTCAAAATCACAGAGAAGGTCGCTGCTGCTGCTGCTGTGGCTGCATAACTCCGGATACCTTCAATCTTGATCCAAAGGCATAGATCRTTTAGCAGGTAGGCCAGTTCTATGCTGGGATGTATTTGCCAGGCTATTGATTTGGGGTGCACATGACGAAATATGACTGAACATGTTCTGTTCTGGAGATCAGATATCAGTATYGCTTAATTATGTGTTGCTGTTATTGTGCATCTGCTTTGGACACTTGATTTTTGTACATTTTTGGTAGATTTCTCCCAGGTAAATGGGACTTAAGAAGATGTTTTTCAAGATTAATTAAAAGACTGGTGATCAAAAAGAGAATTGTCTCCAGTGAAGATACACTTGTAAATATTCTACAAATTTGATATTCAAAATACTTTTTTTTTTTTATGAGAGTTTACCTGCTACTGTAGCAGGACAGTAGCAGGTAAATGGTGGTATTTGCTTTCCAATTTGTGTCTTAGTCCTATAAATTGAGAGTGAAAACACATTGTGCAAGAAGGACTTCRAGGTTAGCAGTTTTATTTTGCTCTCTGGTTTGCACATAAATATGCTATGTGGAAATGTAGATGATATAAGTGGCTGCAGATAGATTAAAAAATGTGGGGTTTTAGCAAAAAAAAATTATAAGGCCAACCACATGCTAGGCTGTGCTAGCATAGCCAGCAGGTCAAGGGAAGTGGTCCTTCCACTTTGTTCAGCACTGGTGAGAGAYGACATATTGGAGTGCTAGGGCCAGTTTTAGGCCCTCAGTATGAGAGAGACRTGGACAAACTGGAAATAGTCCAGCAGAGGTCTGCGAAGATGCTCAGGGGGCTGCAGCACACAACATAAAAGGAGAGGCTGAGAGCTGGGTTTGTTCAGCMSGGRGAAGACAAGGCTAGGGGCAGTCTTACTGCTATCTACARCTGCCGACTCGAATGTTATAGAGACAGTACAGCAGGCTATTCTTGGAGCCGTACAGTAAAAGGACCAGGGCGATGGTCACATATCTAATAGCAATTTCCTTTACTGTAATATAAGGAAAAAGTTTCTGCAGGACAGTGGTTAAATACTGGAGGAGGAGGATTCCAGAGCCTCCATTGTTGATGATCAAAACCCARCTGGACATGGTCCTGAGCAAGCTATACTAATTGACCTTGTTTTCAGKAGTGAATCAGACTGAGTCAGAGTGACTCAGATCTGGAGGTCCCTTCCAATCTAAATTATTCCATGATTCTGTGCTCATTTCATTGCCCTTTAATTATACACTGATAATGTTCAGAATATAGATGCTGAAGTTTTCCACTTTTGTCTATCTCTGTATTAATTTGTTACTAAGTTGGATGTAACTGAGAGTACAGTATGGGCCAACTTCTCTTACCCTAGCAAGGACAAAGGAAGACCTTGAACTCATGTAGKAGCTCTTCAGAGACAACTCATGCAAGATGCCTTTGTGCAGCTCTTCTGCCTGGCAGTGCTGTACTGTTTCTCATGGATTCTACCTGTATGATGTGAAAAAGGGGAAAAAGTGTTCCAGCTGTGTGTATGTGGGTGGTTGTTGTTTTTTGTTTTTTGTTTTTTTTTTTTTTTTTAGGAGGATTGGGCTAGAGATCATTTAGGCAAACCTGACACCCACAAATCCATGGGCCCTGATGGGATGTGCCCACGAGTGCTGAGGGAGTTGGTGGATGTCACTGCTAGGCCACCCTCCAGGTCATGGAGATCGAGAGGTGCCCAAGGACTAGATGAAAGCCAATGTCTCAAAAAAAAAGAAAGGCCAAAAGGCCAGAAGGAGGACCCAGGCAACTGTAGGCCAGTCAGCCTCACCTCCATCCCTGGAAAGGTGATGGAACAGCTTATTCTGGATGTAATGTCCAAGTATGTGGAGGAGGAGAAGGGCAATTTCAAGTAATCTGGGACCTAACTAAGCCCAGTAGTTTGTATTGGRTATGCAGAATTGATGCAAAGAAAAAAAGGGATCTTTTTGAAGTCTTCCACTGCAATATCCTAAAATACATCTTAGTTGTTTTGATATGGGCACTGGTAAAAATGAAATGTAAAGATAACTGCAACATTTGATGTATATAGTGGAAGAAACCCAAAAAGTTAAAAATCAAAGCTGAAGCAGGTGCTATCCTTAATAAGCCAGCAGAATTTAACACTTAGTGTGAGGTGCTCAAGGAGGTTTTTTTCTCAAAGACTCACTAAAACTCACCATACTGCTAAGCAAAATAATAATAATAAAGTTATCCAAAAAGATAAAAATATGATGTTCGAGGCATAAAAGTTCATTGTTACACAGTCAAACCGCTGCTATTGCGGTTCTGTAGCTCTTACCGTTTGCAGGTTGATTACTATCCTAACGCATTTGGAGGCAGTACCTTAAAGTCTGAATTTACTGTCTTTTGAACATAAGTGTTAATAATCAACACTGATATATCTACTTACCTGCTTAGATACTGTGTATAGACAGCAAGCAATTTAAAGACTGGTTTTGGAGCTGGGATTTAGACATGATGTATGATTTCTTCTTATAAGTGAGCAAAGGATCTAAATCATGCAGAACTGTACAAATTCCCCTGCCTCAGATCGTGTGTGCCCTATGCCGTCCTCTGAAAGGTCTTGGGAATGCGATGAGTCTCCCCGGATGTGGGGTCTGGAGCGGCCAAATTTTWTCTCATTTTGCTTAAGAGTCTGTCATGAGCCATTAATTATGGCTGTATAAGCACAGCCTTATATTTTACTTACTGTGATATAGGATTTTAAAAGCTTATGTAATTAAATGGTCATACAACAGTCAGCAGATGCTACAGTTTGGCAGAATGACATTTAATAACTTGTGGAAAATTACAGTGACTAGAATCCAAGTTTGTTATAGAAAATCTTGCAAGTTCTGAGAAGGAGGCAGTGCAAGCGCTTTGACTCTGCCCTGAAAGCAATGGACCTCACTAAGAGCAAATTTATTTCCCCAAGTAATCTCTCTGAAAAGCCAAARAAGAACCATTTTTCTGCCAGTAGCCTAGACCTCGTCTTCACARGGTGGAGCTAGGAGAAAAATAGGTGGTGGGTACATTATTAGCAGAAATGGAGCAAACCTTTGTACTAATGTTGCTAGSTGAATGCAGCCTGATAGGTGGTGCTGAACTGAGCATGGTTTGTTTATCCATAGCACTTGCATCCTGTATCCTCTTGGAAATGTGGGCCTCTGATCATCTCCCAGGACTACAGAAATAACTGTCTAATCAAAGAAGTAGGTTTTATATGCCATTAGGCATAATGTGGTTGCAACAGAATGCTGTGTGGTCATGCTTGACTTGAAAGTCTGAGGTGGTTTTGCTGAAGCATTTATGTAGCCTCCAGGGGCYATTATTCTTTAAGAATATTCTAATTCATCAGAGAATTACACCGTTAGCGTCGATTAAGCTTCTCTGTCACCTTGGCTATGGGGTACCTTGCAGATAGTTGTCTTGCAAAACTGAGAAGTGTGAGTGGCTTTTGTATGAGAGTTTGGGGGATGAACCTGCAATTAGTGCCCTTCTCTGCTCTTTTAACCACATGTCTTTCTGTGTGAGGAGTTAAAATTTGATCTCTGAGGCAGCAGGCTGCTTCAGTGGGAGCTGAAAACAGCAATTTCATTTTCTCCAGCAGTGGAGAAGCAGGCAGTGAAAAATCAGTGAAGAGTAGCAGTAGTAGGTTTTGTCGTATTAAAGTGGTGCAAGGGCTTCGTTGGTCCTGGGATGGAGCTCTCTTCYGAGGAGCGGCTGTGCAGTGCGCTCTGCCGCTTCCACAGCTGGCAGCACTGTAGAAGGAGTAAAACTTTGTGTATGTACTATTGACAAAAAGAGGTGTGTTTCTGGTCACTGGAATTCAGTTAATTCCTTATAGATACCAAAAGGTATTCTAAATGTCCACCGTGATAATGATATGAAGAGTTATCCATGAAATGCAGGATGTAATGTATTGTTAAAGCTGTACTCAAATAGGAAATCGTCAGGAAGAACTTCTATCCTAGTACCTTACGTACTCCTTCCTAACATCTTGGCTTAACCTGTCTGTCTATAGCATCTTCAGATAAAGCAGAAGACTTGTATGTTCTTTATATTAATATAGTCTAATCTGTTTAGTGAAAATGGTCAGAATTTGACTAGATCAGGCTTCCACGCCCTGTCAGAGGGAGATGGGATTGAATGACCTCAAAAGGTACTTTCCARAAATGCTTCTGTGATCTATGATAGTCTGCTTCAAAAATAACCAAACAAATACATTTACAATCAACACAGTACAYTTGCATATAGGTTTCTACAATATTTAGAAGGAATAAGTATGCTCTAGAAAATGTATTGACTTATCAATGCGTCCTGAAAACTATTACTGACAGATAGTATTAGGCATTTTTAGGCAACAGGTCGAYCAAATGTTGTGTATGTTGGGGAAGTTTAAATATATAGTTTCCTTTCCCATCAAGAAATAATTTGAAATGTCACATTTAATTTTCATCATTATTTTCCWGTAAGTGTTTACACTGCTAGTAAAAAATGGAAATGCAAATGATCAAATTGGCAATTCATTAAAAAAAAAGTTCAAGTTTTAGGGTTTTTTCTGTGATATTTTCTCATGAGAAAGTCATAGGTACACAAGGCACTTCTGTTGAAACTAAAGTTAAAGCCATTTCAGATTTTTTTTAAAAAAAAGTGGATTACATGTATGTATGTATTTTTGAGAGAAGGAGGAGAATATTTGCAATGAATGATTAAGAGACAAAATAGTTTATATTCAGAACACTAAGCATTRTAATTTTTTTCAGAATTACTTAGTATCACTCATCTTCAAAATAGTCAAAAATATGATCTGAGGAATTACAGGTTGCTTGGCCTCACTTCGATCTTTCAGGAGATCGTAGAACAAGTTCTCTTGGTATACATGAAGGAGATGATGACTGGGAATAGTCATGTGGATTTATCAAGAATAAATTATGCCAGGCCAACCTGATTGTCTTCTGTGATGACTGGATGTATGGATGAGGGGGGATCAGTGGTTATCTTTTGTCTTGACTTTAGTGCGGCTTTTGACACTGTCTCCCGCAATAATCTTGTATCAGAGTGAGGACATTACAGTATGGATGAGCAGACAACCAGATGAGTTTAAAAAAAAAAAAAAAAAAAGTTGTATAATCATGGCCATGATGATGATTAGCAGATTGTTTTCTACCTGGAGGCCGGTAAGAAGTGGAGCACTAGAGGGTCTTTGTGGGACCTGTCCTCTTTAACATCTTTATCAGTGCCCAGGAGCAGGTGATGGAGTGCATTCTCATCATATTTGCAGATGATGTCAAACTAGAGGGACCAGTCAACAGTGTGAGGGCAGGGCTGCCATTCTTAGGGACCTGGATAGGCTGGAGGAATGGGCTGACAGGAAACTCATGAAATTCAGCAGGGGGAAACGTGAAGTCCTGCGCATGGAAAGGAAGAAGCCTTGTAACAAGGCAGCCTGGAGAGCAGTTCTGATGAAAAGGATCTGGAGATCTTGGCAGATGGCAAACTGAACGTGAGCCAGCAGTGTGCTTTGGCAGCAAGATGAGATGCATTAGCAGGAACACAGCCAGTAGATCGAAGGAAGTGATTATCTCCCTCTGCACACGCTCATTAGGCCACATCTGCAATGTTGCATCCAGTTTCAAGCCCTCCAACAGAGGAAAGGCATTGATAAACTGAAGGAGTTCAGCAAAGGGCTCCCAACATGGCCAGGGCTGGAGAAGGTGTCCTTTGAGAAGAGGCTGAGGGAAAAGGGCTTGTCCAGCCTGGAGAGAGGAGAAGGCTTCAGAGGGACCTGAACAGCAGCTCCCTTGCTGTCCAGTACTTACAAGGAGCTTATCAAAGAGACAGAGATGAGTTCCTCACTGTAGCATATGACAGGAGGGTGAGAGACAAAAGACAGGACGAAACAAGAGGTTCGTGGAGATAGGGAAAACTTTTCACCCTGAGGACAACTAATCAGTGGAAGAGGTTGCCCAGAGAGGCTGTGCAGTCTCTATCCTTGGATGTTCTGAAGACCTAATGGAATGAAGCTCTGGTCARCCTGGTCTGATCTCAGTGCTGACCCTACCCTGAGGCAGGAAGTTGGGCTAGAGACCTCCTGAGGCCCTTGCAAGCTGAATTGTCCTACAAAGATCTTAGTGGGGTTTTCTTTGTTTTAGTGTAGCACTAGTTGGCAGAATTGAGATTGATTTTTCTCAGCTTACCATTGCATAGCTACAAAAGTTGGCAATTCTAGCTTTAACTGAATCTCCTGATTCTTTAAAACTTCTTGGCTTTTTGACACCTTTCCATATTCTATGCATAAGGTATTATTCTGAGTGTTCCACTTCAGCTCCACATTAAAGAAGAAAGTTTGAAGTCACCTTTTAACTAAAAGTTAGAATATCAATGGCATTAAATAGTCTGATAAATTCCTCAGTATAGAGGTTTAATTTGACATTGATTTTTCTTTCAGTTATTTCCAGGTTATTAAAAATATAGAATTATTTGATTGTCTGAGAAGGTGTTTTTTTTGTTAGGGAGAAATTATATGAAGGACTTCAAAAGCACCCAGGCCATGGAGGGTGAGGGGGAAGGATGAAAAAGATATTATTTATTTGAGAATTGAATGGACTACAATTTATAGATGACTGGGTACAAGAAAATCCTGGTTCTTCAACATTCTGGGTGGCTACTGATGTTGTAATAGTGAATTATTAAGTAATAATTGTTTTATTATGGTGTTTACAAGGAGATGAAGGGTTTGTGAATGAATGCACATGGAGACCACAAACAAGCTGTTTATTGTTCACAAGCCAGATGTGTCAAAGYTTGCTCGGAAGGCAATATACCCCAGGGTAGATTCATAGGATAACACTTTGGGAAACATGGAGGTTGAATTTATGTTCAAAATTGGTTCAGCTCTGAAATACGCTCTGCTCTTGAAAATTTTGCATTAAAACACAGATACTCAGCTGCAAAAAGTAATAAGCAATAGCTAATGTTATATCTTTCCTTTATAATGGCTTTTCATCAGCCATGGGATTTGTGGGCATTCAGTAAACTCTCATTTTGGTTTCCTCGCTTCTGTAAATTCTGGCAGTGATATATTTTGTTGTTTTTATAATGCTTTGCTAAAAAGATCTACATTTTTAAAGAACACGGACCTTTGCAAGTCATTGATATCAGATCACCAGAGGCATATTCTCACTTTTCCAAATTGTGGAAGATTAACATCCGCAAAATTACTAGCCTACCTAAACGTGGGATACTAGATCAGTCCTTCCAGTGTCCTACATAAGATCATGACTAATTTCAACAGCGCCATACTGGAGCATGCTGCTGTCAGCATASTCTGGCTGGCTGGAGTTCTGATTTTGCAGAAGAGAGCTCACCAATGCTTAATCAGTTGCTGTGCATCTGCTGAACAGACACGACTGCTCGTTGGATCTAAGTTTATTTCATTTMTAAGATACAGCAATTTAGCTTACATGCTGGAAACCGCTAAGAAAAAGTTTCAGCAACGTCACCTTACCTCGTAACTAAGACTGAAGCAGGCACACAGAAACYGATGTTGAGCTTAAGCGTGGTAATGTGGATGACCTTAACAACATATCTGATTCTTCATGACTCTTCTGCCACCATCATATCTCATTCTGTATCGAAGAGAATGCGTGTGTAAAGCTAACGCACCAGARAGGAAAGGGCTGAATACCATTTTGTACTAGAGCACTTAGATAGAATTTTACTGAAGTCTAAGAAGTAGCTGTGTTCCTTTGATTTCTGTGTTTTTTCTTTCATAAGAATCAGTCGTGCATGGAGGTCCTTCGCAAACTGGCTCCTCCTTGTGTTCAGCAGTCTGAGTTCCTGTTATATGCATTCTTTATCATGGATCATTAGTTGATTGATTTCAGYGCAGTTGTAACTTTGATTTGTAAAGTCCATTTTCAATTTAAATCTACAGTAGGTAGTTAGGATTTTAATTAATTTCTATATTCAGTAAGACCCAGGAGCTAACAGGGCCATGATTTCCCTCTTTCAGCAACACTGCTGTGCAGACAGCGTGTWCTCTCAGTCGAAAGATTTGGGAGCTCCCATGTGGCAATAAAATCTTACTCTCTTCTTCCCCTTCATAATACATCTTCTCCAGCCCTGAAAAAATCCACAGAAGTCTACAGAACTGATTTATTTTCAAATTTGCGGCAGAGGCTACCAACTCTCAGGGGGGTTTTTTATTTATTTTTCTGAAGAACAAAACAAACTCCACAGGTGGCAAATGCAAAAGCTGTTGGACCCTGATTTCAATCTTTTACACAGATGTTTCGCAAAGTGCATTTAGCTTAGAAGATTATCAAATAACTAGATTGTACCATACAAAACTAGTGAGGTATTTCTTCCTTTATTAAGATACCAAATGAATGTGATTTGGATCTTGCATCYTCTTGTAATAGTAAGTTTAAATATACACTAGAGTCAGTACTAGGAGTGCAATGATTTTTTTTTTCCTCCTGCAAAATATTATTACCACTGTTTCCTTGTTTTCAGAAACATTAGACGAATCTGCTTGTTTGCATACCCTATGTAGGGACTAGTGGTTTTTTTCCTTAAAAAAAAAAAATAGTCCTACTTATAGTTTTTACTCTAGGCACAATTTCAAGAAATGCATTAGCAGTTGAGAATTTTAAAGTAACAAAGAAATGGAATTCTTAGCCTACATAAGGCTAAAATACATAAGTATTTTAGTTCTGATTGCATATAAATACAAGATCGGAGCATTCAAGATGCAAATATCTTCAGAACCGTTTAATATATTCATTACACAAAATAGATGAGATTTGAATGTCATGATCATGTACTATTCATCTACTACTGCAAGTTCTTCATTGTAATCAGCAAGAATTTTAGGGAGATCCTAGAACTGTAGATTCCAGTAGGAGGAGATAACATTTTTTTGTATTTTAGCCTCACACTTGCACATGGAGTCTGAGGCTGTTATAACTTTATTCTAGATCCTTTTACTTACACATGTGCATAAGCTTTTTCAGGACTGAACCTCTGTTTTCATTCCTTTTTATTTTCATTTTATAGGGGTTTTTTTATATATCAGTCTAATATAGCAAAATTTCCACTTGTAACTTGTTAAAGTAATACTCAATGTTTGATGTTTCACTGCACTTCAGCGTATTTTAATTCAGCATTTCTTTATTTTTGTTTTATTTAAAGCTCTATGAACACATCTACAAGAATGCTAAAGAAATTCTAATGTTCAGACCTATTTTTAGAAAAAATAACCCAAGCATGGAAACTCTGCTAAAGGTTGGATTGTAGTAGTTCTTATTTTTTCTATTGAATTCATAAATATGCAGTCTTCCACTACGTGGTGTAAGGAAAACAATTTTTTTTCATAGAACAGAAGAAAGAATAGAAAATTATATTGTATTAAGAGCTATGAGATGCAGGGTTTGTTGTTACTGTGTCCTGGCTCAGACTCCTCTTTTTGACCACTGTCTCGCACATACGCTTCCATGGAAAATGGCTATTCTTTTGATCTCCGAGTCTGCAGTACCTTGCACAGCAAGGATTGCAAGTACAGCTCTTTGAAATTATGCTGACAAACAGGAAGGCCCATTCTGATGTCTCAGGGAGGAGCCTCTGTTGGAAGCTGACTGCCACTTGCAGAGAGAGCAAATATTTTTACAGCTTATAATTACAGCTGTCTTTCAAATTTGCAATCAAAGGCATTGGACCAGGGGAGTTATTGATTGTCAAGCCTATATAAGCAATCTTTTCATAGAAACATAGAATTCCAGAAAAGATAAGGTTGGAAGGGACCTCTGAAGATCATCCATCTGCTTGCAGCAAGTTCAACTAGAATAGGCTATTCAGGGCAATGCTCAGCCGGGTTTTGACCATCTCTGAGGACGGAGACTCCACAGCCTCTCCAGGCAACTTTTTCTAGTGTTCAAGCACCCATTGAGTAAAATTTTTCTTTTTAATGTTTAAATGGAACTTYATGTATTTCAGTTTGTGCCCACTGCCTCTTGTCCTTTCACTGCATACTGCAGAGAAGAGGATGGCTTCTTCTCTGTTTGTAAGGTCTGTTGACTATTTATTTGTTAAGTCACAGCAAAAGGATAGTCTTTCGAGCTGATGAATAAGCAGAGGTCCCGTACGGTGGTGAGAAATGAMCAGACATTAAAGATGAATGGTACAAGACTCTCTGAAACGCAGGTTACTTGTTTTCTGCATGGTAAGGCCTCACCGAAGAGAGGAAAACAGATTCCAGTATGTGGTTACATCCTTACGAGTTATTGGGCGAGAAGTAAAYGCTTGATTCATGACCCTCTGTGACCCTGGGTGCGGGGTTAGAACACCAATTCCTTTCATTAAATAAAAGCCTTTGCTAGCAAACTAACCCATAAGCTTGTAAAAGCTGTTATGTTGCTTTCTTTGTCCACCTGCAGACTGTGTTCTCTGAAGTATAATCCTGCAGAAACATTTTTATCAGATTGTCACTTTCTTTCCTTGAGACATGACCAAAATACCTCTGCTCCTCTGCTGTTCCATCAGTAGTACATCAATTGTACCCAGCTTTTGAAGCAGTCTCTCATTGATCTTTCCTCCTTCAAGAACATGTGGAGAAGCTGCTAATAGCCTCATATCTCTAAAGGCTTCAGTTGACACCCGCTCTGACATTTGTAAAGCAACCGGCACATTCATGGGGATAATATTTTCAAATCCCAGTAATTGTTTGACTTGCTGTATTCTCTATTCTCTCCTCTACAATAGACTTTTGTAATATTAATAAGAATCACAGGATCCCAAGATATACTCACTAGAGAGATCTCGCTGAAACTTGATGTATAAAAATACGCTTCTTAATTCTCTTATTGAAAGTAAAGRTACAATCAGGAAGGACTAAACTTTTGTGGAAAACACATTATTGTCAGTTTATCAGGAAAAAAAATTTGTCAATATTACTCAATTCAGCTTGAGGTTTTCCGCACTCTTGGCCCAGACTGAGCATAAATACGAACAATGGAATCATATGATTTTGCGGAGAAGACCTGTCTGTAGCTTGATTAAGATCAGGGTACTGGGTCATGCAAAATGGAAATAGCTTGCAAAATAGGATGCACAGGTTTCTGAACTGATCACAACACTTATGAATCCAACATTTTCTGTATTTCTAGCAATAAATAATTATCCTACAGCATGAACTCATGGTAATAGCTCTAAGCTGTAACCATGTGACACTGTAGCATAACTCATTATTCAAAAATACATCCAAACTAATGTATGTTTGTAGTACTGTATTTTGGAGTATTGTACTTATTGTATTGTAGTATCCAAAATTTAAGCAGTTAAGGTAGGGGCTGGCAATTCATTGCTATGTATTTCTGTATCATTAAGATCTTGAGCTATACAGGTCTRTAGATAAATGAATGCAATAAATAGCAACAATTTTTATCTCATTTGAGCATACGCTTGGAAGGCTTTTTTTATGTATTTTTAGCATACATCAGGATGGGACAATTGGGGCAGAATTCTGGGTATTTGTCTATTATAAATAACTATTTCATGAAAACTGTTGGGAAAGCAGTAGGACACTTAGTTTATATCTAGGATCAAAGACTAGTCTTTCACAAATTTTTGTGGTCATGTTGCTTTCCGTTCATTGCTTTCCGTTAGAGTCTTTGGAGAGACTAGAGTCTACATTTCGGCTTTTAAAGATAGATTAATCTGTAGTCTCCATAGTTCTTAACTTTTCGTGTACTCTAAAAAGCAAATTAGATCCACAGTGAGACAGATTTTTCCCTCTGAGTCTCTGTAGTATCACGCCCAACTATGACTCAGTTCTTCACGCGTTTTCATCGAAGATACAGACTGTACTGGTTTGATGCGGTGTCTTAACCGAAACCTCCGTTGGCTCAGGTGTCATACGGCAGGTATGGCAAAGAACTGCCTGTATAAACTGGATACTTTTAACAAGCAGAGCTGCATTTATCTTCGCTTAATTCTTGTTATTGTCATCTTCACTGCCATATTTGAAATTGTCTCCATTCACCTCGTACAAAATCCGTTCCAAGTATTATTTATGTTAATCAAATTACTTAATGTTGTTCATTCAGAATTCAAGCGCCTCCTTTACAGTAACCTTGAGAAAGGAAACCTTGAGATATGAAATCTTTGAAAAAACTAAGGAGCAGCATAATATATTGTCTGTCACATGATGATCAGACATCTTCCTTAATTTTTTTAATCTATTGTGGGACTGTAAGCTTTTTCCAGATTAACTTGTGGATAGAGAGGGTAAAAATATTTTAAAAGTTGCACATGTCCTGTCAAAATAGGAGTAACTGGGGTAGATAACTGGGGTAGATCTGCATAGCAGATATGGATAGTAGATCTGGATGGCTGGAAAGCAAACTAATGCTTGATGCTGAACAGAATGAGACAAAAACCTTTCTCTCGTGTGTGTGTGTATATTTATGGATGGATTATTTTTTCTCTCAGTAGATATATTTAAGTTAGGTCTCCTTAAAGAATTCTGTAACATACCCCTTTTATATTTCCAGGCCTACGTGTTTCTCATGTGCGTTTAACAAGTAATGAGCTCCATAGATTGCAGGCGGACTTTTTTTTTTTCAGAGAATTGTGCCGATTTTCAGCAGCGGCAGCTGAACACTCAGTATTTTAGCACTGTGCTCTGTGACTGGTAAGGAGAGATGGGGAGAAGCCATGGCGGCATTTGCAAGGGCTATTTTATCACCTCTATAGCCTGAGTGTGAAATTAAGCCATTGTGTTTTTTATTTTGTTTTGTTTTTTACCAGCTGGAGATCTGGCCTTCAATTATACTGCTTGCCCAAATGCTTTTGCAAAACTGGTGAATGTTTCTGATTTTCCAATTTAAACTAAAATTTCTTTCCTCTGCAATTTTATTGTAATCAGAATACCGAATATGGTGTACTTGAACGAGTGCGATATGGAGGAGACCCCCAGAATGTTTTATGCATGCTGATGCCTTCCACCAGGCAGAAACAAGTAACTTAAACAATACAATAAATTTTACCGGGACACAGATACAGGTCTTTTCTGTCTTGTCTCTAAAAATAAAAAATACAGAATGATTTGCTTCCCCTTTAAGGAGGTTATTAGCTTGCTTCTATCTACCAGAGGAATAGAGGTGCACAGAGTCTCCCATTATTCACCGGGTTTTTAATCTTGATCCCTGGCTTCTGCGATAAGTTATTGCTGGGGACTGGAATTGCTTGGGGAGTGATGCAGGTGCCTGAGGGCCAGCAAGTGGCTCTGTTATGAGAACTGGCTCTAATGATTAATGGTAGGATGCAGTGCACTAGTGCTGACTTCATTGGGAAATACAACATTGTTAATTTTATCATTATAAACTCCCAGCACTGCAAGAGAATGTGTCTGCCTCCAGGATGGTGAATTTGATAAGAAGGCTTTTCTGATAAGATATCTCATACTCCCAGGGAAAAGCATTCATGTTTAATCAGGGAGTATTTAACTTGCAATCCAAATGTTACCAAGTAATATGTACAGGTCATTTTAAATTTGTGCTCTACAGTTCAGGTCATAACACTATAAATGAGTTTGTATACACACTGAAGCAAGAATCAATACAGCATTGCTCTTTATAAAGATTGTCATAAGCCAGAGAAACTAAATATTTTTTCACTTAAAAGGGCACAGACTTTTTAACGGATAGTAATACTACTCGCACACGTGCACGCACGCGTTTCACCCCCCGCCCCCTCCTGAAGGGTGCTCAGCAGCTTGCACTCTTGCTGATGCCAGTGATTCCRAAGTGAGCCACGGAGCACGCGAGGGAGCTGCGTTCCCTCCTTCCCGGAGACATAGAGCAGGTTGTAGGCTGGTATGCAGTATTCTGGTGAGAAAACACTGTTGTCCCTGGTATGGCAATTCATGCTTGCTTATTTAGGCGTTTGTGGGATCAGCATGTACGCTGTCGCCTTGCTGAGACACCAGCGTAGTTTGACCTGGATCTAACCATGATCGTGTTGTTTACCTTCTCAGCAAGATTATGCACAGCGTTAAGGACATCCTTCAGGATACGAGGCTAACTTCCATGGAAGCTGGTGTCCAGGGTGCTAAAAAACTACTTTCCTTTCACAGCAAAATCTTCTCTTCCAAATCCTTATGTCTTCACACCACCGTTGCTCTGCAGGACTGATAGTGGTAATCAAATTTCAGAGGTGCTTAGCTGAGTTTGTGTGTGAAAATGAGAATTCAGAGTTTTTTTTTTTTTTTTTTTTTTTTTTTAACCGCAGTCACTAATGGCTACTGGAACTTAGTATACTGATTACAGAGACTAAAAATTTTGACTACTCTGCTTAAATGGCCCTTCCCCCAATTCTTCTGTTTACTGGTTTATTGACCGATACTGGAATACTGATACAGAATTTGACTGAAATTTTTGTCTTTCTCCCATACCCTAAAGAAATGGACTCTGAYGGTAAATTGGAGATGGGAGGTATCGCAGAATTGAAAGGAAATGTGTTTGAAGAGTGTAATTTACTTTTCTGCATAGCTCTTAAACCAACTAATTCGCTTATCCAACAATACGTAATTCAGAGCAAATACCTTAAGCCCCAAATTTGCAGTGCTGCAATTAACTCCTCTCTTTGCTGTTGATAACTTTATTTGGTAAAGCAAAAATGAAGATCTACCTTACTTAATTGTAAAATGGGGGYGACTTTGCTAGTTCCTCATTATTTGTCATGAGATGGAAGAAGCTTCTGCAGATTAAAGACAGTATTCATAAAGTGTTGATATGAATTAATTCTGTAGGGTTGGTCAAGTGCAAAGTCTTGGCTGTCATTTAATTTACTAGTTTGCCGAAGAGGAAATTCCTCCCCTATGTCAGTAAATACCTAATTTATATGGAGAACAGTCTTGTCTGTACTGCACCGTATGTTTCTACTGCTTCTCTCTTCTTTATAGCATCTTCTCTCAAGTTTAACATTGCGCTATTCCTTCCATGCCCTCATCTCCCATGCCTCTGCCAAGCTTGTCCCTGTTCTTTCTTTCCCATTTAGCTCGTACTATCCTAGCTGACTTTGTCTCCAGCAATTGTTGAATGATCAGTATTTCATTCACTCTAYCATGTGTTATGTCTCTTTCTCCCACCTATGCGCTTTTTGTCTCTTTAATTTAAAAGTTCTTCAGAGTGGRGTGCTTCTGCCTTTTTAAACAGTGCCTGGAAGGGTTTGGCTCTTACTTAGTGGCTCCTTAGGCCATCCTCAATCTGCTAATGCAACTGATGAAGACTTATAAAATTTGYCAATTTTTATGTTAAGGTAATATTAACAGATGTGAATAGAATTTTGAAATAGTGAGTAACTCTGCCTTTAAAGAAAGGGGTCCAGTCTAGGAATTATGGCCTAAAGCAGAGAACTGTAGTGTCAGCTGGTAGGTTGTTTTAAAGTTAGGCTTGTCTTGAAACCAGAATGACTGTAAAACTAAGTGCAGAATGCCTTGCACTGATACTTGTCKTCTTGAAAGTTATGTAATATTTTAATAATTAATCAGTCTGGTTCTAATAAAATAGAATTTGTTTTCAAAGCAGATATTGCACTCACTTCTTGTTTGAATGCAAACCGCTGCTTTTGTGACTCATTTTGTAGCTTGTTCAGACCCTTTAAGTGACAAATGCAGTGTATGGATGGGGAAATTTGTGGAAACTAAGAATCCTGTCATTCAGCAGACCGACTACGCAAAATACTGAAGTGAGAAGAAGCTATCTGGTTCTCCCAGTCTCATGTAGATCCACAGCAAGTGTTGTTTTGTGAGGAAAATTTTTGACATRTCAGTACTGGGGAAGTAATGTTTGCCTAGTGATAACCAGGAAATGGAAATTACAGTTAACAAATTTTAGTTTTTCACCATTTTAGGTTGTCTTGCAAGCTCTAAGCTAAACACTGAAAAACTTTCTGCATTCATGGTTTCTGGAAAAGGCAAGACTAGCAGGCTGATGTGCAACATCTCCWGTATTCATTACACAGAAGTAATGGCAGCTGGTAGTGTTGGCTGAAGTTAAGTAAATGATACAGAAAGAGCATGCAGCTAAGTGGATAATGGGAATGCCATCCTGAATCTCCAGAGAGATGGTAATCCATAGCAATTGAGATGACTCAGAGGCACAGAAGTGGTGCTTAGATGACTCGTGCTGTTAATGTGCACAGGCAGAAACTACTTTCCTGAAAGCCCTGGAACTGGTGTATTTTCTGTGTTGTATCTGCATGTGTTTTGTCAGCCCTGGAATGCAGCTGGGCACATTATTGAAAAAGCAATTTGTGCATTCACACAAAAGAGTTTCATGGCACAGAAAATGAGCAGAGCAGAGAGCCRGCTAACTTCTTCAGAGGTGAGTCTTGAAAGCTGAAGATACAGAGGCATTCACACGACAAAAGAGTTGATCCAGGTTAAGGGAATGTGCTGAAGTAGAGCAGGTTTAGGACAGTCTAGCATTTTGTGSAGTAACACTAGTGTTTCACAAGTGTAAGCAACCRCATCTGAYTRAAATAGTGGAAGTATTTGGAAGTCCTTGTTCACTGGTAAAGTGTTATTCAGTTACAGGGCCCTTGTGACTCAGGCTGAGATCCTCTGCGCTCAGTTCCTTGTCCCTTAGTCTCCTACAGGCAACAGAGGGATTTTTTTTCCGGTATGCACTTGGCTATGTATATTCTGTTTGTCTTTCTCCTTTCCTCTGAAGCATTAAAATCTGCCACAGTTGGAGACAAAATACCAGATAGGACAGGAAACTGCTTAGAAGTAATACAGTGAATCCTGCTTCCCTCTGTCTGAGGTTAGGAACGAAGATGTGTTTGATTTGGGGGGTGGCTTTTTGTTCTCTCCTCCCTACCCTGCCCTCCAGAGCCCTTTGGGGGACGTCTGTTCCYATGGGGTATGAAGAGTAGTCTAAGACATGCCTTAATCTACATCTGTATCTCCCTCAGAGTGCATCTAGTTTCCTTAAGGAGAAAGCAATGTTTACCCTAGACAGCTCTATTAAGGGAGATCAGGCRTTAGCCTCTGTGATTCTTAAGAAGCTGATGAGCAAGCCAAAAACTATCCCCCGGCGAAGGCTGCGCCCTGGCTTGGCTACGGCTGCGTTTGGCGCGCAGGGCAGCGCAGCGCTCGGGCAGGACCGTGCCGGGYGGAAAGCCCTCCAAAGCCCCGGGGCTGCAACCCAAGTCAGGAGCGCTGGCAATGCGGTGCGGAAAGGCTGGGTGAGCACGAACCGTGCAGCTGGGCTTTACCCTGCTTCGCAGTTTGTCCTCTTTAGCTTTAACTCGAACCTGAGCACAACATATTGATAGCAATATCCTAACTGCGAGGAGTTACGATCCGGTTTGGGGAAGCGAGGCGGATCGCCGGCGTCGTGCGGCCGCAGGCAGTGAGGGGTATCTGCCCCCACCGCCCRCCTGCTCGCTGGGTGCTCACGCACCCCGTTCCCTGCTGCGTATTGCACAGCAGCTGAGCTGTGGTACCTTTCCATTTCACAAATTAGAGGAAAAGGAAATTAGTTCTAACCCGTTCATTTAGGCTAATGCATTTGGGGGGAGGGGTTGCTTGTGAGCTTTTGGGGGGGAGGTTTTTTCTTTTTTGTGCCAAGAGCATGAAAATAGCACAGTTCAAGTGGTGAATAGTAACTAAATAGTATGTCCTGATTTAATAGTCTCTCTGTATGGGCCATGATATTTAGTCTTCTGAGGATTAAAAAAAAATTTTTAGGCATAAGAGGATGTCTGGGTGTAACCTGATAGAGAACGGAGTGGATGGTCAATTTTCCCTCTCTAAACTAAAGCTCTGTAAAACTACATGTCATTAAATGCTGTGTATTACTGCTATCTTCGTGTAACCTGTATGCATGTTATATTGCTACGTAGTTGGCAGGTCTAAGAGCGGCAAAAATCTTACATTAGCACCCCTATCTGTTTGGATCCCAGTGGATAACGGCAACATTTCATCTTAAAGGTGCCCAGGTGGCAGTATTGCCCCCATTGAACCAAAAGTAGCGATTTTCTTGTAGCACCCTTTCTGTTCCCATATCTACTTGCAAAATGCATGTCTGATGAAACACTATAATTACATGTAACCTTTTCCAAAGGACAGAAAAGTCTAGCAAAATAGTAATAATCTCTCCTCCGTCACCTCCCAGCCCTCCACCCCAAAAGCAGGCACTCTGATTTTTTGAGAGAGGGAAGAGCAGAACTTTATTGTGGATTTCATGGGCAGCATCTGAATTAATGCTGGATATAGTATTCCTCTGTGGTACTKGGACACACTGGGCTATTAGCAACACTGTTCTTCCCCTTATTTTCTTCTTTAACTGATCAGATCAAACGATGGGTCTTCTGCCTACTTAGGAATGCTCTTGATGCTGTAAGGCATAGCTTAGATTTTCTGCATTAGCAGGCTTTATTGAATAGTCTGTTCAAGTGTCGGAGTAGTTAGAAAGTGATGCACTTTTCCGTAGCAACAAATTTGATCCAATTTAGAAGAGACAATGTATATTGAAATACAATTTCAAAGTCTCCTTGGATCTTGCAGGCTGCATTCTCTGCCAGCTTGGGTATCCACCTATAGCTGTACAGTTAAGCTGATGTTGTGATTAGCACAGGTAGGAACAACTGCACAAAATGTAAGGCAGYGGAGATTCAAAGCTGGAATTGCTGCTCAAAGAGAGAAGCTGTGGTTTTGTGAAACAGTCTTAGATTTGATATGCATGCTAAGAAATAGGAGCATGCATGGGTCTGCCTATTCTTGGCAGTCAGCCTTTTGTGATCTACAGGAGCGGTTTTCTCRTACTCTTTTATATGTGAATAGTCACTGCAGTTATCTATGTGCAGGAGTATGAAAGAGGAGAAAGACAGGTGGGATGGATGTTTTCTGTCAGCTCTCTGCTCTGTGGCGGGTATGGTGTGGTTGCGCATCACAAAAAAGGTTGCAGAATGCCAAACGGAGGTGACATTAGGATTTTGCCCTTCCATRCCTCGTGGTATGTGGAAAATAGTCTAATATAGCGTTTGGCATAAGTCAGCTTGCTACTCTGCGTTTCCATTTTCTACTTGGTTATTTGAAAAGCCTTTAAAACCTCTGGAGGTGTCTTCTCATTTAGGATTCTTTGTAGGAAATGGAAAAAAAGTTGTCACTTCCAGACTATGGTTCTTCTGACCTATATTAGATGTTCTGGTTTGGACAAGGTGATCCACACTCTGTGTGTTGGTTGCCTTGCACCAGTTATAGCAGGGGTCCAGATAAATAACTCAGATGTCAGCAGCTATTCTGTGAGCATCTAAGATTAGGTGAGATGAATCCCTGGCAACTGTACAATATGCCRTGAGTCAGTGTAGCGCCACTTCTAGCAGTGGAAGGAACATGGTTTTGGGGCTTTTCAAGTGTTAGTTAACTCCGAGTATCAGTGTGTCCCTGGAGGCATTTGCTGTCTCTCCTTGCGTACTCAGGGTTGTCGCCGAGAGTTACGCTGTTTTGCTTTTCTAGTCCTATAGTGAGATTGGATATGTAAGACAGCATCTAGCCTGGAGCCTTATTCTTAAAGGTTTCTGCATGAACTTAGGACAAAACTTATTTGCCCTGTCAGCATCATCKGTGTTGTCAAGGGTTTAGAAACAAATGTGATAAAGAAAGCAGAAATGCAATTAACAGAGACCAATAGATACAGAAGTCCCGAGCCAGTTTTAGCTACTATTTGTCGATCCAGCCTGCCACGGAGTTACAGCAAAGTYGATAGAAGTGGCATGGCTTTCAGTAATGACTTCAAGTCGGTGGTGATCTGCTGCAAAAASTACTGAACTGAAGTAAACTTGTAGTGTTCACTTTTGATGTAAGAAGTTCTGAAGTTGGGTCTTTTCTCTGTGTGTTGCGGTGTGCCGGCTGCTGAAAGCTTTGCAGCCTGCCAAAGGGTGGGTGCAGCACGGTGGTGATCTGCATTACGCACAGGGAAGAGTTTATGCCAGTTGCCAGTTCAGGTATCTTTGTATTGACTAGGAACTGGTTGTTAGAGAATTGAGATGTTGTAATTTTTTTTTTAAGCTTCTGGATAGAGTTTATCAGTTTATCTTTTACCAGCAACTGTTAGATATTTGTCAACCCTCAGCCTAAGGGCTTTTGCTGCTYTTTAGGGCAACCCTATTGTATTTTCATAGGATAGTTTGACGATTTGAGAAAAGAAAGATTCCCCTTTTGGCTTCAAGTGTGGGCATGTCGAAGTGACCTGCACCACACAGTGTGACCACAATGTACAGATCACACTCTCTTTCAACCATGGCCACAGGAGACTGGGTGTGTGCTCGCGTTAGTGGCTTAAAGTTGAGCTGATAATCTCTACACAGGAACAAGGTTGGAGAGCATTATAAGAAGCACCAGGGACTTATAAACATCTTTTTTTCCAAAAGTTATATAGTGTTTTACAATGTTTACAATGCTTGTAGTATGCAGGAGGTACCAAGTCTTCTAAGACTCCATATAGCATGCTTTAGGAATGTCTTGAGAACTGTTATCATCTGTTTATTGAGATTTTGCAAACAATGTCCCCAAGGTTAAGGTTGTTGAAATACTTTTTGAAAAGTCCAGAGCTATGACAGAAAATAATTGTGAGCTGGTTTTCAGCAACAAATAAGCAAAGGTGCAGAAGAGAACAAGAATGCTGCAGATATAGCCGGTATTTTCTCCGTGTTTTGTTGCTCCATAGCAATACAAGGGGCTGAGGTAAGCCTAAATAGTGAAAATATGGCAGCTAAGAAAAAATAAGCTGTGCAAGGGAAAAGATGACATTTTTGATGTAGGGAATTCAGTGTAGCTGTAGTGATGTGATTTATACTGCACCACAAATATATAAAGTCATCACAAATAAGAAAGAACTTTTAATCTATAATATGCTTCCCAGGATGGTAGAAGGAGATCTTGTGAGAGAGATTGGGTCAAGGTTATATAGGACGTGCGGAAAAGCAAATTGCATATTTGCATTGAGAATGAGGGCCAAGTGGAACATCAAAGCTTTATTTTAAGCAAAGACTTTGTAAATACCATTTTTCATTATTTAACTTGCTACAACTTAGAGAGGTAGGTGTTTTACTCTATTCACAGTCATCACAGAGCACCATCTACACCAGCATTTGCTTCCTTGGCAGAGGCCCTAGGGGATGTGACGGAAAAATATTGAACACACGTTGTGAGGAATCTCCTTTCTTCCTCTCAGCTGCTTCAGAGAGCAGCRTGCTCACCACTTAGTCCCGTGCCCGAATGCGGTCAAAGAGGTGCAGGTCTCAGCTCACATAATTTCGCTGAAGATACTTCAGAGAAGAGTACGAATATGGACAGGCCTAACCACAGATTTTCTTATCTCTGATCTTCTGAAAAAGAGTTGAATCAAATTTAGTAGAAGAGGGAAATCTRGTGTAGGAAATTGGGACCAGTCTCATATAAACATGATTTTTTTAAACAAACRAACGAACAAACAAAAACCCCCCAAACCTCCAAACTTTACTTGGGTTTTTGACTGGAGGTTTTAAAATTAGCTCTGGGCAGGATATTCTTGGTTGAGGCAAGTTAATCCAGTCAGCTTGAAAAAAATCCTAGGCTTTTCTGAGGGGGTGGGGGGTGTTGTCTASTGACCAAAGCAGTAGCTTTGATTTTGATGGTGTTTCTTAAGAATTGCTGCTTAATTCTTTTCATTTCAGAGAGCCTTGTTTCTTAAGGAAGTGAGCCTTACATGATCATGTGTTTTGCCTATGTGATAAGACCCATACTGAGTCCATCAGCCAAGTTTGACAGAATTAACAGYGTAAAAATCATAAGTTCTTGAAAATAGCTGCTAAGGTTGGGAATTAGTTCCCCTACTTGCTCCATTGCAAGACTTCCATCAACATTTCCGAGTTTACGCTGTATTAAATTCCAATAAAATCTCACCACAAAAGAGGAACCTGTAGGAAATCTCTTACTCTGCTCACAGAACTACTGGCTTTGAAGAGAAGCAAAGACACCCCTAAAATAATTATGAAATCTCAGAGGTAACTATTGCACTTTTTCAAGCCTGTATCCTGGTCTCCCAGGAAAATTCCTCTCTTGCTTTACCTCACTGCTTTTCTGCCTGCTGAGGATGACACAGGTGTGCAAGAGACATTGCCACAGCAAAATTCCCAAGCTGATTTTTATTTTTCTTTCTTTGCAAGCAAGTATAATCACTCTGCTTCCTAGTTTCAAAAGCCAAATGCTTCTCTGTCATTGGCCCAGAATTTAACATTTACCTTGTCTCTGGAAACCCTTTTCCCACTTGCAGAATTTGGAGCCAGTGTATCTTAATCTCTTTTAAACTCAGATCCRTATGAAGTACAAGTGAGAACACAGGTGTGAGTGCAGCTCTGGCTTAAAATAGCAAACAGTAGTAAAAGAAGCTGCTGATCATTTGGGAGAAGATAACAAATGAGACCTCCCAGGAGTCAGCAGTGCGACTTCACACTGTTTCTCATCTATATAAATGATCTAAATAGAGATAGCAATGGTAAACAAGCAAATTCTACTGATAGCAAAAGTATCAGGGAGTAATAAGCCCAGAGCAAACATCCGTGTGTTCAGGGGATTTTGATCTACTACATCTGCAAATGCATAATTGTCAGTGTTTGCTACAAAAATAATAGGGTAAGATAATAAGCACAAATAAATGCGGCTGAGCAGCAGCATGTTGTATGGACATTTTTACAAAGACCTTGAAATAAAAAACAGAACCTGAGCTGAACTTTAAAATGCAACTGAAGTGCTAACAGCTAGCCAGARTACCACCAAAGATTGCTCTAAAATGCCCACGTCTGAAAGGCTGTTGTTTATAAAGTTGCACAATTACAAATGGGGCCTTTTCAGAGCACCAGAAGCACCATTGTGGTTAAACAGCCTCCCAAAATGAAATAAAAGTTTCCTTTCCTTAAGCTTATTTTCTGCCTGGTATTTAGTTTATTTAAATCTGTGTGGTCAAAACATTAGAACCAGTTCAGACCCACTATGAATGAAAGATTGTTCATTAAATAACTTTTTTTGTTGTTATAACAATACTTTTCTGGAGCTGTGCTTTTGTCATTGCAGGCTCAGAGGTGAAGTCTGTTAACTATTTAAGAATTGATTCTCATCAGTGGTAGTATTGTTTTTGGCTAGTCTTGCGACCCAATGACAAGTGTTCACATATTTYTGCTCAATACCTTTCTTCATAGGTGCACTGGGAAAGGCAGGTGTCATAGCTGAATAAAGCAATAGATTATCTGCAATTATTTCATCCACACAGCTGATTATTGGTGCAAATTGACAGTATATTTTACTAGGGTTTTTGTTTGTTTGTTTGGTTGGTTGGTTGGTTGTTTTTTTTTTCCTTCTCCTTGGTGTAGAAACTACAAAGAACAGCTGTTCTGGCTGTGAAATTCCTGGTACCCCAACCTGCAGATTGAGAGAATAGCTAATTATGAGCAGGGGAGAAAGAAGAATGGGCTGGGAAAAACAGAGATAGCAAGCGCTTATGGATGTAATAATATGAGAAAATATTTTAAACTTCTTAAATTTATTTTGGCACCTTTTAGGCTATTCATTTTCCTTGAAGAGATTTCACTTTTAAACTTTCTTATTTATTTACATTAGAGTATCTTAGACCTACTGCTGTAGACCAATGCCCTGCTATGTTAGAAACTCCRGAAACGTCAAACAGAATAAATATACTAAATATATAAATAAATAAATATACTAAATATACCGAATTCCCATTTATCACCTGCTGATTTTTGCCTAATTGTTTCGCTAGGATGTGTTTCTCTTCTGCTGATAGGGCTSCAGGTTCCAGGAGCCACCCCAACCCAGCTTGTTGGCCTGGCTCCAACCCGTGCACGATGCTCTGCTTTCTCTGCTGCTCTGTTCTCGTGGTAATTCAGCTAGCAGAGGGCCAAAATCCATCAGCTGTGCAAGCGCAGATTTTTACTTTACAAAACTTCCTGAGAAATAGAAAATGTAAAAGACATCTGAGATCTGATGCTACACAAYCTGCGGCAGAGGGAGGAACCAAAATCTCTCTGACTCCTTGCTGTGCTACATATAATTCAATCTTGTGAAGTGTATTTTCCTCTGACATCTATAAAGCCAATCCGTTGCTGTGTTTTCATATGTAAATTGTATTCTCATCTCTGAATTGTCTTTTGCCCTTTGGCTATGTAAAAAAGGGTGGTGTGTTTTCTCTAAGGTCACAAAACGCGGTGCCACCTCTGCTGCGCCCGCTGAGTGGCCCCTGTACCTGACCTGAGGTAGTAGGAGACCCTTTTCTGCTGGCTGTTGGCACCTTCATGAAATCCTAGGAAAAGAAACAAAACCCTTCTGAGTATATTTCCACATTTCTGGAGAGATTCCACTTGTTATTTTTAACTTCCATTTTTTTTTCAGCTGCGGAGAAAGAGCTATACCAAGCTATAAAATGATATTAAATCATCTTCACAATTTTGCTCAATCTTTCTAAGCTTATGGTATTTTATAAAAATGATTTTAAGAGGTTTTTCTCTGCCAATTTCTGTGCCCTACTRCTTAACTAGAGAAAAAATAGCATGATAGATAGCATATCTAATTAGGGACTACGAGATAAAAAGTTACATTTGTGCTCTATATTTGCATCACACAAGGTTAGGCCTTGTAAATTAGATGAAACACCATTAATAATCAAACAAACGAGGTCAGTTCCATTGCTCTTTTCATACTCTCCACTTCTATTAGGATAATTTTACACTTCTCATGCTTTACAATTGAACAATGATTAGTTTGCTAAATACTACATGAGTTTTGACAAAACAAACCCCTGAGGAATCAAAATAAGTAATTTCTATTCAGCAGAAAGCATTTTCACGTTAGTCTGCATGGGATATTACAGAACTTCATTATCACAATATGTAGACATGTATAATAAATAAGATACAAAAGATCTRATACAATATGATGTTATATGAACAGTGCTTTGCAACAGAAACGTGTAGTCGTTCTAATCCATATCCAGTGAAAAGTGGGGTGTACATTAATGAACTGCTTCACTCAGGTGAGTTTTTAGATGATACTGGGGAAGTGCAGCACCATTGGTAGGAATATACTTCAGAAAATATGTCCAAAGCTTCTGGGGTGTGTGTGTGTGTGTTTTATTTCATTGTTTTTTCCTGCCAGAAGGGAATATGCTGATATTTCCTATCACAAATTTTTCATGAATGATTAAATCTACTCTGAGTTTAGGTTGGTTTTTTTGGATTGAGGARGCAGCTGGGGTTGTTTTTGATTGAGGGAGCAGGGAGCAAGAAAGGCCTCATTTAATATTGTCAATAATACGAGGTTGTTTTTGAGAAAATTAATGCGAATATGGAAATGGGAGGAGATGTCTGAAAAACCCAAGCTTGCACCAGGGCTGGGGAAAGTCTGATCAAGCCAGAAAAGTGCAGAGTTATGAGGAGCATCTTCCATCTCTGCACTTGTTATGTCACGTATATAAAGATGTGGGTTATATAACAAATACAAGACAAGGGTGCAGCTCATAAAACTTAAAATTTAAGCAAAAAGAATAGACAGACTAGTACAAGATTGTTTAGGAAGATGAGTGCAAGGATTATAGTTTTAGATTTAGAACTAATAATGTGAAAAATATCATCATCAAAAATCCCCCAAACCTTCTCCACCCTTGAAAAATATTCAGAGAATTTTCAACTAAACTGTTTGTGTTGTGTTAACAATGTCAAAAAGATTAGATTGCTGTAGTTCTTTTTTTTTTCCTCCCCTCCCATCTGGTTTTGTTAGATGCTATATGTTGACTGTCAGCAATTTTTACAGGTAGTAGGCTGGAAATGAAGTTCTGTCCCACTGATCCCTTCAGTAAAATTGTMTTTGCAGTCAGTCATGAGGCTCTGCAGCAGTTCTTGCACATAAAAATTGGGAATTTGCAGTGCAGTTGAAAGGGAATCAAGCCTTCTCTTTCACTTTTCATAGTGGAATTTTGTTTGTGTTTTTGTGCACAAACAACATATTGTAAGGCATCTTCATATAATTAAGCAGGTATTTCTTTAATAAGCCTTCACTAAACTTGCTATGTTGCTCTCCAAATAAGTCTGACAGAGGTGGAAATCCTCTGCTAGGTCTCCCCCTGCCCCTTGCTTTCCTCCAGTGCCAACCCTGTCGGCCAGTAACAACCCTGAGCAGTGGTCAGCTACAGGTTACCGGGGAGTAACAACCCCTTATAGGAAATTGCTTCATTGTATCATACACTGTCATGTAGAGAGTATTTCTAACTCATTGCAAGCCTAGGCTCTGGTTTATATGAGCGTGATCTCTGTTGACCTGAGTTGATGTTGCATCAAATTACCATTTTGGAAAACTGAAGCAAAGTCTATTATTTCTGCTGAACTAATGTGTTCTATTTTATTACTACCTATGATGGTTGCTTTGGTGTGTATTTTTTTTTTCCTTTAGGATAGTAAAGAAACTGCAATGTCTTTGTGTTAAAAAGCATGGAAATGATGACCAGACTATGCCTCRTTATTAACCCGTAGCAGCCAAAAGCTCAGACCCAGCACACTAAGGTCAGAAGTGCAGTGGAAGCAGCGTGTGCCTCTGTGTCCAGGGAAACTGTGCTTCGGGGTGCCAGCACGGCCACCAAACAGGCTCGCTGGCCTCTGTCAGGTCTCTTGGCTGGGTTAGATGGGTTGAACCCGTGGTTGAACCACAGCTGAACCAAATTACATGGTTGCCATGGTTATGTCAGTATCTCAAGCCACATAACTGTAACTCACTTTCTAACTAGAGTTTAATAACAGCCTCAGAGTCAACTTCCCTTGGAACTGGAATACATAGGTAGGGTTTGAAAAGAATATAACTGTGGTTCACCAATTTTGAGCCGTATTATCTTCCCTCATGACAGAACTTGAGAAAACAACTTGTTTTTTGCTGTATGAGACATCCTTGTGAAGTCTACTCCGAACAYGGTGATGCCACGTTCTGCCTTTTCTGAAGCATACAACTAAAAGCGTCTTCCCCTCACCAGCTGAATGCTTTGGAAATTTTGGAGGAAATGGCATTGTACTTTTCTGTCACAGTCAGACTTTCACAGGCAGCTTTACTTTTATCTTACTGCTAATCAGTTATTGTCCATCATCTTAGGAAGGAAACAAAACAGTGGGGTTTGGGGGTTTGCTTGTTTGTTTTTGTTTTTGTTTTTGTTTTTTTTTTAATGAGGGAATTCCCCTCAAACTATGACACGATGGATGGCAATGGAGCTGATCTATCCCTAATACTCAAGTACTGATGGGCTATGGCAGGTTTCAAAAACTCTGCAGCACCACTTAYGCCATCCTTATTCCTGTAGAGACCCAGTTCTGAAGTATATGGCACCTTTTTCACAGCAAGTGGCAGAAGAAAGGCATTATTCCCTTGTATAGGTGGATATGTCATTTTATTTGCATAAACTAGACACATATAGGAAGTTGAATACTTCTTTTCCAGGCCTTCTTCCTTGCCTTTCGAATTAAGCTTAGCTGATGCTCACCTTATACTTTTAATCCTATTTGTTATTTTTCTGTTTTCTGGCTCTGGAGAGTCCTGGCTCTAGGAATCCACGTTCTCTTTCTGGCTAATTRTATTTGCTTCACACATTTTCACTTTTGCCAGTTCAGCACCTCTGGGAGCAAAACTGGCTGTGGAGCGCTCGAGACTCTGTTCTTTCAAGTATTTTATTTAACATAGTTGGACATCCAGAGGACAACAGGAGTGTCAGGATGAAACAAGAAAGACTTTAACGGCCTAACATTTTTAGGCCAGCTGTTCCAGGCTGATACTTCACTTTATTACATGTGATATAAAACAGTGCTAAAGTTAATCTGCTTCCCTTCCTCTTTCCCCTCCCTCTTCCTGAACCCATGTTGTTATGTTCCAATTATCTTTTTCCTCTTGAGAATACCTGTACTGCAAGGTTTACAACAAGCTTGTTTTATTTTATGCTTGGCCTCAAAGATAGTTCAATTACAAGTCTTTCTGGTAATTATCAACATTCTTTAATTTCACTGCATGTTCAGAACGACTCAAGAATAGTAAATGACACAGGACTGAATTATAAAGCAACTATGATATAGTATTATTTAAAAATGTATTAGTAAAAGAAAATGTTTAGAACCCTAAAGCTRTGTGGAAAAGGATTTAAAAAAGGGGGGGAGAGTCTAGACCTTCATGTGCTGTTTCTTCTCCTGATAAAGCTGGACGTCYCTATTTATAGTACCTCGAAAGTCCTACAAAACTATATTTGCGGTTAGTCCTTATGGGAAATATGTTTAGGAAGGAATTAAGTTTAGTGAGTAGAAGGTTTTGGGGACCTTGTAGTTGGGCTGAGAGGAAAAGCACAGACGGGGAGTAATTTAACTTTGTTATGGACGTGCCATATGTATGACTGAATAGTTTCATGCTCTGGACTATAAACAGCTAGAGTTTCAAAGGGAAAGAAAGCTCATTTTCATGCTCTTGTGTTATGTTTCAGAGCTCCCAGRTAGCATGGACAAAAGTGTGACCCTTACCCCTATGTAAAGTGTTTCTGGGTTATCTCATTTTAATTTTGGTTTCCTTCGTATTGCAATAGTTGCCACGAGTGTAAAAAGAAAAAAAAATCTTTCATGAAAAAAAGCATTTTTCCCCMAAAAAACTTGCCAAAATCCTAATTCATCAGTAAAAGACAGGAATTTGAGGGGTCCAGTTTCCGATACTCATCATTACCAGCTTATCTACCTTGTCTAGCAATTCTCTGTTTCATTGTTTCATATGTATGATAAGACAATCCAAACATGATTCTGTTCTTTTCCATATATATACTGTTATATTAGTTTATCTATACAAGCAAGCTTGTACGAAAGAAACAGGTGGTTCTCTGAGTGATGGTTTTCTGAAGCTGTGTGTCTTGAGATTGTCAGTGGTGTGAAGATGATGTGAGCTTCACTGGATTCTGGAGTGTCTGCTAACAAGTAGCTTTCATACTGCAACTTCACACTGTTTGTGTGTGTGTGCCCTCTTTACCCAGCAACTTGTATCCATAAATCWTGTAGGAAAATAATTCTCTCTGCAGTTTTTTTTTAATTTAGTGGAAATCGGCCAATAGGTTCCAAGATTGCTGTGCTAGACAAGCTCTTGTGCAAATGCACCATGACTGCATATAATTTTTTATAATAACACTGATTTTTAACTAATTTCTGCAGGAAGGCAGGTTAAGAATTGGTTTTGAAATGTGCTAGATACCTGGCTAGCCAAGTTAAGTCCACAGAAACCTCTTCAAGACTGAGTTACAAGCCCTCATAGACTAGTTTTATATTGAAAGTGCTGACACAACCTTAACCATAAAAGCCTGAGCAGCGTCGTTCTAATTAGAGTTTACCTTTTCATTTTATCAGAATTCAGCTCCTGAGTACTTTGTGCAAAGATTCCAAAAGAAACAAAGGATTAAATACTCATATCACAGCTTAAAGTCTCTTTAGAGGTTTATTGACTTCTGTTAAGTTCACAGACTATAGACTTGTAGAGGATTCAGAATCTTTAATGACAGCTATGGTAACAAATAATTCCCTTAAGGGCTAACTACTCTAGCTAAGAGGCAGTCCAAGAGATTTAAGGTGTATTTGGTCAAATGCTATATTCTATAGTACAATTTTATCCACGCTGAACATGATGACAAAATGGCACAAGGGACAGGATGAGGAGCGAGGAGATGAGCAAGAAGGGGAGACCGCTCCAAGATTACATTAATTAATATAGCTGGAGATTACATTGTGTGTGACATAGTAAAACTTCTATGAATAATAATAAGATTCAGTGATCAGTTGAAGCTTAGGAATTCTTTTAAAATATCTTGTTGAGAAATACTGTCTTCTCAATTAGAGATGCAAACATTTAAGAGGCGTTAAGTGGCTTTGTCTAGATCATACAATGGGCACCAGAAATGAAATGTCTTTGGTTGACTGTCGTCTTTTATATATCCAAAGAACACTGCCTATCTTAATTAAGCAATTTTTGCTTGATTGTAAAGAAATCACCCCTCTTTAAATAACAACCTAATTTTCAAAGTCATGGCTCTGATTTTATTATGTTAGTACCCAGACTTCACTTTGATTAAATCATAAATTAGAGCCATGTATTAAAATATAAAGTTACCTTTAAATATATTTCTGTTTTTGCTGAAAACTCTTTAAACAAACAAAAAATGAAACATGTTTAAGAAGTGACCGTGTAATACACAATAAATAGAACCACTTTTACTGCAAGTAACTGCATTTACATAACTAGGGGAGAAAGCTTCCACAGAGACTGTATCTCCACTTTTTCAGAGGGGTAGCGTTCAGCTAAACTGTGATTTACACTGCAGGTTTTATGTTCTAATGCTCTAAACCCTCTAGTTTTGTTTTATCCTCAGAATCTGACTGATTCTTGGATGATTTACTCAGCGGAATGAAAATCCTCTGTGAAAAGTAATCGAGGTTGGGGGAACTTGCATAGGGAGTTGAGTGTCCTAAATCACATTCGAATATGGGATTTTTATCCTCAAATTCAGTATAATCTTACCTTACAAAGAACTCCAGTGGCTTACTCTTTAGTGATAAGCCAAGGCCTGCATTTCTTTTTTTTCCCAAGACATGCTACACAATAATTCCCAAATAAAAACAGATGTCTAAGCATGTTTGACAAATTGAACTGTTTTCTTCCATTTACAGTAGACACTGTGCACGTACAAGGCTTCCAAGTACCTTCATAATCATATCTTCTGAGGCATACCTGAAGGTGTTTCCTCGCTGACTTCCTCAATCTATATGCAGATTTGTACTAAGCCAATAAATAATTTGTAACAATTGATATGGTTTGCACTCCTTGCAGTACGATTCTGCTCATTTAACTGTTTCTATTCTTGTGCAAATCAACAGTAATAAGATTGCTAATAAAAAGCAGTTAAAATAATATATCCTGGCAATGCCAAGTGTAACTTAGAGGGGGWGTTTTTGACACAAGAGCTCTTTTAAGCTTTTGGCAAAAATAGATTAATACAATTTTATTTGTTCTTTTGTTTTGCTTTTGTCATCTAAACRCAGCCTTGTGGCAAAACTTCTGTGTCTAATCCCATTTCTCTTTTGCGTACGTATGTTATAACCCCCCCGTTCGTTTCAGTGTTTCTGTGCCTTAACTGTATCTTGAGGTCAGTCACCAAATGTCGGTTGTAAAAGGTTCATGCGATGTTTTCAGTCACCTGATTTTCATTTCCTTATTCCAAAATAGAAGCTACTGAAAACATCTCCCCCGTGCTGGCTCTGTGTGCAAACACAAGTAACCTTTGCGAGGAAGGTGTATGTGTGCTGAGGCTTCTTGCGTGGTGGCATTGTTAATGATGCTGGTGAAATCTCGTCAGAAGAGTCTCAATAAAATCGGTTTATAAGAACATCAGTGTACGCACAGAAGGGAATAATCTCCAGTACTAAATAAAGATGACCTCCGATCCTCCTCTTCTGAGGCAGAGTCCAAAAACTAGTTTATTGTGAGCCATTCGTTAGTCTGATGWGTCCTGTCTGAGTACTAAATTGTCTTACTGCAGCAACAAAAGTGCAGTATTAAAGCTTGAAAACTAACCCYCTCCCTTTTTTTCCCCCTAGCTAGTGCAGTGTGGCCAGGAATAGGCAGGTGGTTTTATGTCATGCTGATGTGGCTGTGTCAAAGCCATTGGAATTGCTTGTCGTCTTACCACGTTGCCACTGCAAACGTCCTGACACTTCCCTTTTTGCACAGCGTTTCCATTCCTATTGGTGTGGCCTGACTGGTTTGAATGTTGTAACCTTGTTTCTCGGGATCCTCTTCAGAGCTCTGCATTAAAACAAAACAAAACAAGACAAATTTTTTTTTAAAAAAATCACTCCATCTAAGACTATACAAGAACTCACCGGGAGTTAGTGTTGTATTAGCATGAGGGAAAGCTCTGTCAAGGAACAGAGTTCTCCTTGAATAATGAGGAACCTCTTTAAGTAGAGCCTAATGATTTTGGCTGTTGATTTCCACTGAATTTAATGCACAACCTTTCACTCAGGGAAAAAAAAAAATCTAGCCTTGATCCTGTGATGACATGTTTATGCTTATATCTGGAGATGCCCACAGGGGCTCAAGGGGGCTTTAAATGGATCCCACTTTCACAAACATAATTATAGGTGTGGGCTTCAGAACATACTCTCGTTCAGTAGCAAGATACCAAGAGGTGCCTGCGTTCTTGCTTTTTCTGTAGTTGTTTTTGTGGTTTAATATTTTCATAGAATAGGGGATGATTGAGAGTGGGAACTGCAGATCAGAGGAGAAGTAGTGAAATACCATTTGTGTTGCATAATTTGTACTATCACTTGTCAACAGTGATCCCCTTAATGCCATCCCTTTGACAGATGAGCAAAGCAAGCTTTTAAAATTCTAAGGAGTAAAAGCTAAGATAAAAGGACAACCATGTTTGATTCCCCTCTGCAGGTCAAAGGATTTAAAAGTCATGACACTGGTTATTACTGTGGTCTTTGGAGAGATGCACAAAATCTTAATCTATCTAATAAAACTGTCTCAGAAGGTAAACCTAACTGAAACTTTTACCTATATAATTTCTACTAWGCAGTTCTTTTTTTCTGATTTCAATATTTATTATTAGCCAAAGGGATAGCACGTGAGGTATATTAGCAACACGAACCAACTTTGCTGCTACGAAAGGCGTGAGGTACGTTCACCTAACATAGGCAGCTTATGCTCCTGAGCACCTTGGGGGTGTAAAGTGCACATTTCCACTGCAGTGAAAGACATCGCCTTGAAGGTCCCGCAGGAACGGTGGAAGTTTGATTGCACTGTCAGATTAAYGGCTCTCTTTCATAAAACGTGACTTATTCCGGTAACCATACTCAGCTAAACCAAATGGGTGTTCATGAGACTCTACGGGAGTTGATGAGAATCTACAGTCTCAAATCTTCATTTATGTTTGAGGCTGTATTGGATGTAGGTGCACATATGTGCATTTTTGCATATATGCACAAAAATAAAGATGGCCAGTGCCATCTGTAGGCCTTGAATGCAGCCCAGACAAATTAGGTGAGCTAATAGTCTATGATTTTATTTCCTCCCCTTTAAAAATTAAAGAGAGTACAGATAGTGTAACATCACTGGCAATGGAGTTTTATCAAATATACATATAAGGCAGGGCTGATCTCTCTTTCTCTGGTGAAGTAACTGACATAGTAAGGATAAACTGGTGGACCTATCCTATCTAGATCAAAATACAATGCTTAAGAATGATATTTTATACATATACATATCTATAAGATAGCTCTAGATACCTAAAATAGAAGCTCATGTATAAACCGAAATTTTAAGGAGAAGTATAGCACCAAAAGAGGCTATCAAGACAGAGAAAAGTTACTGGTGCTCCTTAGACTTGAGTTTTAGAAGCATCGTTTTAATATTTTAAAGATTAGTCTTCAAGTAAGAAACTTAACAGGTGTATACTTAGGAAATTGGAGGCTAACATTGTCAATAGGTATCCTCGTTACTGAGGAGGTCAAGATGAAACTTAAAACTACGAAGTGCTAGGTTGGGTGCTCGTGCCTGAGTGACAATGCTGACTAGAGGACTTATAAATTGAAGGCAGAGGTGGAATGAGAGATCAGGATGCRTCATTCAGCTCCAGGATGGTGGTAAGCATTAGCACAATGCAAAGGTGAAAATAAGATATTGCTTTTCTAGAATGTTGCAGGTCAGCTAAAGGGGGAGAAATACTAGGATCATTATAAAGATGTAGGTAGGAAGACATTCAAAATATTGCATAACATCCTGTACCCTATATTCAGAAAAAAAAATAATAATATAAAAGGAAAGAATACCTTCAAGGCCTGCAGGTTGACCAGAGGAGTGGAGAAGTTATTTTAGTTGATGAGGCTCACAAAGCTCAGTTAATTTAGCTTATCCAAACAGGAGCTGAATGAGAATATAATTATTCTTTTATGAATACAATGAGCATAAAGGTTAGTGCCAAGTTGGGAAGAGAGCCATTTAAATTAAATGGCAATACTAGAAGATCATGTATATTTAAAGTGGCCAAGTTTTCTAACCATCACAGGAGGGAAGATATAGAATAGCTCTACATGGAGCAATGGAGAAGAGAGCAGGTCATGATGTGGGGGCTATGAGTGGCTATAATTTAGCACATTTACTATGTTTCTTTTTAAGTTGGTTCTTTCATTAAATAGTAGATGTTTCTAATGAAGCTGTAATAGAATACTAGAAAGTACAGCTATAGTTTTTTCTATTATAAGAGAACGGACTAATTTGACACTTGATAGAATTATATATTTGGCTTTAAGTTTTAATTCATGGAGTGGTATGCCTAAAATGTTCCTCATTTTTAGCCATTAAATAATAACTCTGGACTGCCTGCCATATTAAAATATCTTCTCTTTGATAAATGGATACTAATGTGTTAATGATCAAATGAACATTTTGGGATCTTGAAGGATTTGGGGAGTTTGAGCTTTTAGAATTAGGAAGCCGGTTTTTTGAAAATGAATTTGAAGAGCCTCAACTGAGTAATTTGGGGAGTTGAATGATAAATGCTGCAAAAGAATTCAAAAGAATTTCTAATTTATATCATTTTTGATTGGTGGTAGTCATGAGGGATATTTTCAAAGGTCAATAGAGAGGTGGAATGCATAATTAAATACAGATTATTCAGAGGAAGATTGGAGGTTGAAATATGAGCAGGTTAAATTTGTATCAATAAATACTAAACATAGGATGACATTATTTAATTTCAGTCCAGATTATATATCACTCCTCAACAAATGAATATGATGTATAACTGCAGTTTTCAGGCTGCGTGTTAAATGTAAGAGAAGTGAAGTTTTGATGCATGTGGTGTAGAATACAGAACGACAGCAAAGTTGAGTGTGGAGAGGACCGGCAGTGTAGGTATGACTTAATCCAAATGTTTATACTTGTGTATTAAATTAGATGTTAAATAATTGAAGTTTTTGGCAGCAGCAAGAGCAGTGGTAAAACAATATATATTGAATATTAGGCAAAGAAATATAGTAGTTTAATTCTGTTCTTTATAAATGGAAAGTATTTGTTTAATTTGGAGAAGTTACACTTAAAAATGAGGGGAAAACAGACTTAYGCCTCCAGTGTGCCATGGACTAGGGTGCTGCTGCATGTTAAAATTTGCTGATTGGTAATGCAGTAGGACAGGCCTTTAAGAACAYGTAACGTCAGAACGCATTTTTAAATGCGTTACATCTGCTAATGATTAAGTCAATTTGTTGGTAAGAAAGACTCCTCTCTGATTCATCCAAGCAACAATGTTCTTTTATGTGTAGCAGTATCACTCCTGTAGACATAGGGGTTGAAGAGCAGAAGTGAGAAGAGGCTTGTCAGGAGAGGCAGTATCTTTTACTGGACTAACCGATGCGGCTCTCTTGTGTGCTTGACAACTAATAGCGCCGCTTGCTAGAAGCCCTGCCTCATTCTTGCCCACACACAGAGAGGGGATTTTGTGTGAAATTTTAGCTAAACAAAAATTAATGAAATTCTTAAGCATTTAACCTGAAAACTTCTGATTTTCAATTATTTCACAAAATTCTACCTTAAAATCTTTCCAGAACAGCGTATAGCAAACACGTATACAGACACGTGACAGGAATGGTAGTAGCAGAAATTCTCCCTGGCTAATGATTCCCTAGGAAAGCTGCTACTYCAGAGGTCTCCCAGGCCACGTAGCCAGGGGCTGAGCAGCGTGTCCAGGAGCCCAGGTAGGCGTGTGCTGACCCTCTGCTTCCATCCTCTTGAACCCTCTCGGTGCTTGGTGGTCTGACTGTCTTTTCTCTGCTGAACTGGAATCTTTAGGTAGTGTTTGGCTGCAGAAATAATCTCACGTGTTAAAGTCCAGTTTGTCCTCATGCATAAATCTAAGGAATTCATTAGTCTTTTCTTCTGGTAGTGGGGCCGTAGACACCTCTCCAGGTGGTCACACCCTGGGGGAGTGTGTGGCTGTGCCATATGTCCTCGTAAAACTAACGTAGATGGCTCTGTGAAGTTCATCTGCTGCTGCGGAGAGCTGGACCATCTGCTCTGGAGGAGGATGGCCCGGCCCATCCAGGCCGTGCCGGTGGCTTCCCCCTGCAGCTCGGCTCTCCGAAGGACAGGAGCTGGGGAGCCGCAGGGCTGCGTGTCACTGCGCCCAAAGCCATGTCAAGGCAAAGCCTCGCGCTGGTTTGTGTTCTTGTGCCTTGGTTTTTAGCTGGGACTCTAGCATRTATCTACTTTCTGAAATTAGTATAGGCCTTTCATACCCTTTTTTTTATCCTGCTCTTCTGCCTGGACCTTCAGGCTGTATGTCCAAGGTGCTTTTTTCCCCCCTCCTATGTTCTTTTTATAAAAGCAAAACCACTAATTTCCTATATGAAGTATATAAACTTATACACATAATTTGTAATATTTTAATAAGACTAGTATATGGCTAGGAATGTCTTACTCCAGTAATATACCATTTAATTGTAAGTGCTTCTATCTTATTGATTTTTTTTTTTTGAAAATAGTTTTACAACAGTTCAGTAAATATCATAAAATGGAAAAGGATAGATAGTACAAGATGTACAAATATTTTTAAAAATTATCAATAAGAGCTGAAAAAATGGGAAGAAACTCCTCCTCCCTCCCCAAAAGGGGTCAATATTCAGCCTTTTTCCTGAAGGTAATGTTCTGGGCATTACGACAAACTACTGTTGCGAGAGGTATTTTTCAAGGAAATGCGAGTCTTGAGACTTATATCTTTTTGTGTCCTAATCCACTATTCCACTCCAGAAGCCATCCTGCTTTCTTCAAACATGTGTCTGTTATTAGCTGTTACAATAATAGCAAATACATGCCCTTACCTTTTCTTTTTGATTCTCTCTGTGTTGAAGATGAGTTCAAAATCAAATCAGCAACTGATCCTGAATTGCCCTAGACAAAATTATTCTTGCCCTATTCTTTCCTCTTGCATCTGTGTTGGATATATGTGCCCATCCTGTGAAGTGACTGCAAGCTTGGTTTTGAAATGGTTTTTAGTGCCTCATAACAGAGGTTTCCAGTTGGGAAGGGAAGGGAAGGGAAGGGATCAAGGCTGAGTTGACCATTCCTGTTAAGTACAGGAATTCAGCCATCAGCTCCACTATCTAATTGTACATTGCCTAGTTAATTGATGAAATGTAGTTAAACATGGGTAGGAGGTGAGTGTGACCAGGAGGCAAAATCAGTTAGTATTTTCCCTCCAGTTAATAAATGTTAATAAATTTATTAGGTGGAATAAAATAGTCTACTCACTGGCTATAGCAAAAAGTTATGAAATTATAAATACTCCCAGTTGGCTCTGTGTGTATGTATGTGTGCATATACACACATATATATARTTCCTCTATATAYTCCCTCTATATTTGTAATTTAATATTCYAAATAATATATAAATTGCATGAGATATGCAAGAACCCCAAAATGGTCCACCAGATTCATCCTTCATGAGGATGAAATTCAACCCTAATAGACTAAATAGTGACATTCAAGTTAGTAGAGGGAATAATGATATTAAGTGACTTATATAACCAATCATAGTGGAGTAAAATTGCTTAATACTGAATAATGAGAGTCAATGCATAGMATAATGTATTCAAGACCTGGAATTGGAAAGCAGCTGTATAATACTCTGCAAGACTGGAGCCAACTTTGTTACATACTTTCAGTGATTTATGAAAGCAATCCCTATTTTAAATTAGTAGTTACAACAGGAAGAAATTATATCCTCTGGAAGGAGTTCTGTAAATAGGAAAACATTTATGTGAGCTAACARCTGTGAATGATTCATTCAGTCCGTATTCTGCTAGATTGTTTGATATCCTTTTTATTTATAAAATTTCAGTCATTTTTTTTAGCACATTATCCTGAATTTACTCCAAATCTATCTCCAGATCTGTGAAAGTGTGAAAGTCCTTCCCGTTATTTTTTAATCTCTGATTATGTTTTGGCTCTTGGTCTCATTACCTTACATTCCTATACACTGCCTGATTCAGTTATCACAGCATAAGCCTAATCCATCCAAATCATTTTGAATTAATTTGCAGTATTCCTCTTTATTTTCTGCGTGGCTGACTGTATTTGGGCTGCTCGAAGAAGAAGTACCAAAACTAGGCATCTTTTTTGTGCAGCCTGTTTGACATTAGAGCCCTGCTACTCAAATGAAAGCATACAAAGCAATCCAGTGCAACTCCTCAGCTGCTTGTATGACATTTGAATCATAAACAAACAAATTAGGTATAATTCTCTTTTTACACTGTGTAGGGGACTAATGTGCACCCTTTAAAATATAGTTTAAAATGGACTGCATGGAGAAGTAACACCTCTAAATGGATGTGTTTAAACATTTGGTATTCACGTGGATTTGTGAACAAAGATGGAAAAATCAGGAATGAAGAACAAACCAAATGAATACAGAAAAAAGGGGAAAGGGCAAAAAGCATGTCGTTAAAATGCTGTTATTACCATAAACCAGCAAAAATTCCCTTAAATGCTTCTTTGCTGTATATTACTTTTATAGGCTCTCATGCTGCTTTTCAGCAGTTTCTGATGAAAACTCACTATGGTTACTGAGTGGTTGAAATGTGTGCAGACTTTGTGAGCCTCCGCCRGGAGAAGTTCAACGTCGTTCTTAGGAAAGCCACGCACCAACAGGTATTCGACGAGCTTGCGAAACGCAGAGCGTGTAAGACTTGCCGTTCGGGAAGCGATCCTGCGGCTTTGGTTCCCCGGTGCGGTTGTACCCAGACCGCGGAGAAGGGGCCGGCCCGCGAGCCGCGCGCCTCGGGAGCCGGCGCGGCCGAGCGCGGCCTGCCTGCGCAGCGCGGTCGGGCGCCCGCTGAGGCGGGTGTGCTCCCTGGGAAGGGCAGCGCTCGCGCTGTGCGGAGCTGGTGGAGCGTGCTTCCCAGGACGGCTGCGCCAGGCTGGCCTGGCGAAGCCCGGCAGAGGAGCTGCACAGCGCTGGGCTCGGAGCGTCGCGCAGCGGATGAAAAAGCCTGTCGTCTTGCAATACCTCMGTAATTGCAAGTTGTTCAGACCAAAAACTTTGCCTCGAAGAAGCTCAGACAACCCGTGAGCATCCTCCTAGACAGCTGCTGGAACAGCTTCTGGGAAGTTGTTGGTGCAGCAGCGCTCTGTAGTCTCCTCTAAAGCCCAGTCGTAGCAGCTACCAGTTGCCAGCTCCCGAAGAGCGCGGGCCCCCGGGGAAGAGGAGCTCTCACCCCGCGGCGCTGGTGCTCGTCGCTTGTCAGAGGGAACGTATGCAGAACGCGGTGCCAGAGATCCTCGGGTAGGTAGGGTGGGAAAGCAAAACCAGCGCAGGAGAACTCTGTCGGGATCTTACTGTTAGACAGGCAGACAAATGAGTGGATAGTTCCTGCTTGTTTTTTCTTTTTCTTTTTTTCTTAAAAAAAAAAAGAGTTCTCATCAGTGTTATCAGCTTAGCCTCCAAATGACTTTCCTCCCCATTATTGCTTATAAACAAACCTTTATCACAGATAGCTAGCCTGCTGAATTAAGACGCTGTATTAAACAGTATATTGCTTCTGTCAGGGCCGATCGGCTGTTTGTGCAGATAATAATGCCAACTGCAACAACAACAATCAGCTAGTGTAAATTAACTTAACTGTGTGAAATAATGCCTCCTATATCAGATTAGCTTGCTGAATGACTTTATCCTTAAATTAAAGCTTGCTGGGGCGTAATAGTAAATCATTTAAATGGTGCTGGGCTTTTCAGGTAATGTCTTCATATATTACTGTAATTTCAATTCGCCAAGGCATGCAGATGGCTGCAGTCTCGAGCTCGGCGTCTCCGAAGCCTCTCCCAGGCTGCCATTTTGTAATTACAGCGCAGGCACGCTGCCTGCTGCTCCGAGATTTCCCGTGGTGCACCGGCAGCCGAGGCAATGTATTTTAGAATTATTATTCTTGTGTGGCCCTCATAACATAAATGTAAATCTTTTATGCTAACGCTGTCAGGGGTTTAGCACTAGGGCTCCAAGGTGCTCTGATGTAGAAATCACCAGCAATCCATCAACCAAATACCATTTGGGATCCTGCAAATGACTTGCATTTTGGGAGGACTGTAAGCAGAGCGTTATTGTAAGGTTAGAGAGTGATTTTTGTTACTTGGTGCTTGGAAGCCTTGAAGGTGTTCTTTATTTATTTATTCTGCTGTTGCACATGGGTGTTTAAGTAAGAAATCCTACCCCAGCTCAAATGCCCAGCATATGACTTGATGAAAGCCTACTGTACTTAATATGCTGCAGATAACATCGGAGCAAATAACAGCTTCCAAATTAAAAGCCTTAAAATATATCAACAAGACCAGACTAGGATAGATAGCTGTTATAAAAGCAATATAGAGAAACAAATTCTCCTGGGTCTGTGCTGTGAGAAAGAATGGGATTATTTAGTCCTTCTTACTCACATGCAAAGGTTCAGTGATTGCTTGGTATTAAAAATTCAGGTTTTACTGCCTACTGTTTCATATTTTTTTTAATTTGCATTTTATAAAAGGGCRACAAAACCAAATGGTTTGAGAAAGCCTGGTGATCGCCACTAGCTCCACGGGCGAGACAGCCTTGCCGTTGAGCGCAGTGTGTGATGGAGCAATTCCTCCGCCGAAGGTGGTGTCTCCCAGCACAGCACCCCAGCAGCTCCTGCGGCGCAGTCACGGGATAGAGGGCCCTGAGGGTGCACTCACATGTTTCTGTAGTGGAGGGGAAAGTGAGATTAGTGGAGAGCCTTGAAGGCAATAGCTGTGGAGAGTGCTGCGTCCGCATGGCTCCCGGGTTGCTTAGGCTGGCTGTTGCCAGGTCAGTGTTAACTCAGGTGAGCTGCGCTACCCTGCGCGCTGTTTTTCCTGACAGCTTGAGCTGACAATATATCAGTATATCGCTAGGTGACTGTTATACCGCCCAGGTGTGCGCTTTCAGACCACAGAGTTTGGCCATTCCCATTTTCTGTGCCCTCTTGCAGCAGGGTTCATGAGAAGAGCCTGCTTGTGGAAACCTCCTGGCCTTCAGGTGTCCCCCCAAAACAGTTAGGTTTGGAAGCAGTGACCAGGCTGCTTAGCTCTGAGCTTGTGTAGAACACTGTGCATAAATCGGTCCAAGATTTTTCTGATACTGTTAGCTCTGGTTGGGTCTGTGTCCAAGCAAAGATTTAAGAGTATAGCTTTTGTGGCAGGGAGCAATAAAATTCAGCTGTTTGCTTTTCTTCCACCTGAGCACTTCTGAACCTAGGCACTAAGTTTTGCTTCTCCCAGGGCAGTTGTAACCCCTTTGCAAATTGCAGGTCAAAGCACATTAGTCTCTTTACACAATGCACAGGTAGAGAAAACAATCTGAACATTTGTAAGCAATTGTGGCATGTTGTAGCTACGCAATTCCCAGGGAAGAACAGAAAAGTGCTAGGTCAATTGCCTCTTGTCTTTTGGCTTCTCTCCAAACTTTGCCGCTCTTGTCTTTTGGCAATCATCCAAAGCTGCTTGGACAACGCAGAACGGTGTTTCAGGGCTGGGCACACATAGTGCCACAAAGCGGCGGTCCTCCAGTTTTATATGATGCTGTATGTGCAGTCTGATTCTCGAGACCAGATCTTCACCATCCCAGATGGACGGTGAAGACGACAGACTCTTCAGAAGGGCCTGCTGAGCCCARTCTCTCTCTAGTCATGTGCCAGAATATGTTAAACTTGCAGTTGGTTGAAACAGTGGGCTGTGCTAACTAGCTGGCTTATTTAAAAACAGAGACATGTACCAATCAAACCTTCTCACTGTGTATCTCTGTCAGAAAAACAAGGGATGGGGATAGCATCTTTTCTAACAGGCCACAAGGAGTAGCAGAAATCTCTGTTACAGATAAGACCTACCACTCTCCTGGCCTGATGCGTTTTGAACATGGAAAGTTAACTATAGTGGTTTAGATCCACTTATCTAGCCCTTTAAAACTCACCAGCAGAGAGCTATGGCACGGTAGGAAAAAATCAGGAGTCTCACCCATCGGTCTTGCCGTGCTGTTCTTCAGTATGGTAACAGCCTTTCCTGGCTTYCCTTCTGCTGACTCCCTATCCACCAATGGGTTCGTGTTACGCTGTCTTCATGTGAATGTGGATTTTTCTCTGCATATTTCACCAACTTTGCCTTCTCTGTTTCTCTTCTGGTGATGGGCAATGTACCAACACGAGGCTGGCATTCTAGTTCTGCTTGTAGGGAATCTTACTGGAAGTGTGCCTATTGAACCTGCTAAGGGCCAGCGTTACCAGGGTATTTGTGATACCGTTTTGTGGTCCCACTCTGACGCGCTCTATTTCTGTGCCCCAGGGCTGAACCAGCGCTCTTTGCACAGTGTCATCCCTGCGGCAACAGGAAGTGAGCTGAACTATTCCCATCTACTCAGCCTGATACTTTTCCYTTTGCCAGCAAAAGGGTAGAGCAAAATAGAGCTGCTGTATACTTGGGGTCTGTGACTGTGAAGGACGGGTAAAAGGAGGCTCTGCAGTGAAGGGCTCTTCTGCAGAGAGGGGTGCAACAAAGCAGCAACGGTGCTTTGTCTTAGCATTTAATAGAACTGTGCTACATGGCAGCCAAAGCAGTGATGCTAATACTGGGAAATGGTACCACGCGTCCCTGTTCTTTCACCTAGCCCAGTTTACTGTTTCTTCTATGAAATTCCACAGTTGCAACTGTTTCTGTTAGCTTCACCTCACTGCTTATGATGCTGTCCTGCCTTGGCACTCCCTGTAGCCCTATATTTTTCAGATTAGACATTCACAGATCCTGTTGAGCTTCTCTTTTCTGCGTCATTTAACTCCCTCCATATGTTTTTGCACAATTGTACGTGATTTGAATAATGCTGCCTCCAATTTTTCACTCAGAGGCTTCATAAACTGGGTATGGCTTAACCTCAGCAGTTCAGCTTGTCCTATTCGTGTATGCGCAATGTCCAGACTCTGTCTCACACCTCCATCACTGGCATTAACAAGCATGATTTTGTCTTTTCCGTATCYATTCACAGCAGTGTCATGGAGAACACTTCCAAGTTCACTACTTTAACTTGTCCTTGCATTAATCCAATGATTTTCCYCTTGGGGGTGGCCACGAATTTAGGCTGGGAATGAATTAAATGACTGTCTCTGGCAGTGTGACTCCAGATTCTACACAATATGTTTCCAAATAAGTATCTTTGGGATTTCTCCTCATTAAAAGAGAGCTTTCTGCACTGCCTTCCTTAAAACTCTGTGTTCTTGTCATGTCTGCAAGTCACCTGAGACTGTTCAGGGAGCCAGCGTATTTGACTGCTGTGTTTCATGTCTCCAGCAAATCTTGCACAACAAAATACTAGACCCAGGTTTGGGGAGTTGGGGGGTTAGAGGGGTTACTGATTTCTATTAATCAACTAAATAATAGCAATAACTCTATCTCTTATGGCCAGGCTTTATAGCAGAACTAAACTGTTCTTGCTATAAATAGGTACTGCTTCTCCAAACGAAAGAAGCAAGAATTTCTCTTTTTAGAGAGCAGTGGTCTGCACTGGATTAAAAAGACATTATTAACCCAACCCTCTACCACTTGTTCTGTCACGGGCAATCTAGAAGTAAAGTCAAAGGAATCTGTCYGGAAATGCTGCACATGGCACGTTGGAAGTGGCATGCCGGCTTTGTGTTTGCCAGGAAGCAGGGAGGTTAATTTGTGTGATGTTTCTTGCAACACCAGGAGCTGAGCTGAACAGGCAGTGGTGCCAAGGTATGCTCTTAAGAGAGGCGTTGCCGTATAGCCGCTTGCTGCTGTGTGATGGCTGGGAAGCATTTCTCTCCCCTTTCCTTGTTACCTTTCTGCAGGAAACAGTGGCGAGATTGCCGTAGGTATTTTTCAGTGCACTTCGAAGTAGAACACTCTTTGGTTTCCACTAGCTGTTTCAGAACAAACTGAAACAGGGAAACCTGTTTGATTTAACTGAAAATAAAGTAATATGTAATAGAGCAAAAGAAAAATAAAAACACACATTGTTTTAATAATGATAAATAGAAATAAATACACAATGATAATGGAGATCCAAAAGTATGTATGATTATATTATGTAAGCGCTTGCGATGTGCTACCCGGTTGTGTCACCGTGCTCGTGACAGCACCGCAACTCCATCCTTTGTAACTGGAGGTTGAAGAGGAATTGGTGTTCTTCCTGGAGAAGAGCATGGAAGAAAAGGCTTGCTTCCTCAGAAACTATTTGGAATTTTTTGCTTTAGAGTCACTACTCAGGAAGTATCCATGAGTATTAAGATTTGCATTTTTTTTCACCAGCTCTAGCTGAGTGCACTATCTGTTCACTGTAATTTAACCATAGCTAATTAGAGCTGGGAAAATGGGAGTTTTGTTGTTGTTTTCAGTGGAGCCAGGATTTCTCCCAACCTGTTTTTCTGCAGAGATCTAATACTCCCTTAGTGGGCTTAAGATTTTGATAATGATAATGACATAGCTATGTTACATCTCTGAGGGAGGAAGATTGCTAATTGTCAGCCGCGACAAAAGTGTGATTACTCTTTAATTGTGTTCTTATAAAAAGGCATTAAATGTATTTCCTGTTAATTGCTAATCACAAGAACTTTGCTCTGAAATATGTAAGGTTTTTACTTTGGACAGCCATAATAAAGGGCTGTATTTGGAACAAAATCTTCATCGTAGCACGAAGAAGTACCTAAGGCTCAAGTTTCACAACAGTTTGTATTTTTTGTGAAAAGTGGTATTAATTGTCATTCACCGTAATCAAATAGGACCGCAGATGTATTTCAGACCTTGATATTTTTATCGTATCGATATGTGAATACGTCATAACGTGATGTGTTGATATGTGATGTCATAAGTTTGCCATAAAGTTAAGGTCTATTTTGTGAGTACATCAACCGGCTGAAGAGGATCTGACAGATATTGTGTCCTTTGCTGGTTTATTTTGAATTACAAAGTACTAATGTACTCCTTAGGATTTTATAGAGGATAACAATAATCATTGCCTTTATGCAATCTTTTGAATGAAACTGAAAGGTCAGTCCTAAACAGAGGTGCTCACCGTCTCGCAGATACTCATGGCTTATAATAAACAATTAGATGTCTCAGTCCTGGGCTTCATCTCTGTCCAGTGCGTGCAGAAAAATTATTTTCTTGTCTTGCTCTAATTACTTGTGGCCATCTCAGCAGTATGCATGGAGGACTCCGGGGTACTGACTCTGGAGCTCCTCTATTATCTCTAGCTGTCTCTAGACTCAACTTTAGATCTTTCCCAACTTGCTTTTCAGGTTTCCATAAAGTGAAAATCCAACATTCCCAGGCCTATTTCACACAGGTTTTCTAGTAAAATGCTGCGCTTCACACCTCTCTTCCAGTAGTTTCTGCAAACATCTACCGCCAGAACCTATGGCGCTTCCTAATGTCTTATGTCTTACCGTTCTCAGCCTCACAATCATCACCTGACCTTGGGTAGATAGTTAATCCTTCAGCCATTGGTATTTTCTCCAGGAAGTCAGAACCACACTAAAACACTCGTGCAAAATTTTCTGGCATTCCTATTTCAGATTTATTTTTATTGCTGCTAACTGCACTAAAATCATATGAGAAAGTTACAATCCATTGTTTGTAAAATTTAGGATTCAGTATGTGTTTTTTCCTATTCAAAATATAATGTAGGAACTTTTTGAACATCTTTTTAATCTCACCTATTGTGTACATAATGAAAAACTGATTTCTATTCTGTGTCCATGGATCTTTTAAAATCTTACTAAATATGAAAGAAACCCTCAATATGTCAAGTACAAATCTCCTTACTTTCCACTGCCTGAGCTAGTACTACATGATATATCTGTGATAACATTTGATAACACAGTCTGTAAGGAAAAGTTAGGGTCCTGGAAGAATAATGGATGACTAAAAAAGCAATTTATTGAAAAGTTGTCTTAAATGAGAATTATGATAAAAGGAAAGTGGTGATGAAARTTAGCTTTCTCTCTTTCAATTTGCAGGGACATGGAAAAAGGGAAAGTAATGCTAATCTGTAATTGAATATTGTRGAAGGCTTTATTTATAGCTAAAAGATTTTGTTTTGAAACTAAGCAGGATGCATTAAAGAGTATTCCCTGCTGACTTTTCAGTGTGGGCTGATTGATCTTGTTTCCTTCCAATGTTGCACTGATGCAAGTGAAGGTAATCCCAGATTACAATGCAGTAAAGGGAAGRAGAGTCTGATCCTTCACAGTCACGTGTAGTGCACTTAACATTTTGCTCGTATTTTTGTAAACTTTCTCTTAAAGAAAGTAGCACRAGCGTGCACGTGTGTGTACACCTTCATCTTCACCTGATGATTCTTTAAAGTTTCCCCCCTACTGATGTACCCAAAAAGAACTGGAAAAAAGCAAGAGGAGGAAAGAATCCTGTTGAAATGTGTGTATATTTGATTTATTTACATCGCTACTTGCTAGGGAAATAGAGAGAGCAGTTAATGGAAGAACACCTGCTATTGGGTATTCATACATCCTTAGTAAGCCTTCTGAAGCTTAAAAAAGATTTTATTATCATTAGCTAATTGAAACAGAGTTCAAACTAAGAAATAATGGCTATCATTTTTCCTAACACTAAAGCTTGGATTCCCTCCCCAGTCATTGCTTCTAGTTGTAGCCTCATCTGCTGATTACATTTTTCTTCTTTTTCATAAGACCTGCTGGAAACACTTTTGTGTATAGTGTTGATGGAAACTAGATCGATTGTAAATTACTGGAAGCTGATTTTGTGTGATAATTGCTCTCCATATCTACTTCTTATTTTACTTTTTATTTTTTAGAAAGTAGACTGATTCTATGCCTTTCTTTAAAACCCACCACCCCAACACATGCACAGGCTTGTGCACGCATGCATGCACCAAGTCCTGGGTCTGTGGAAGTTGATAGAGTTTCTCCATTCATTTTACTGGGGTCAGAATTTCCCCTTGGACATTTTATACAGGTTTTAGAAAACTCTTTTCCTTTATTATATTTTTTTTCTCTCTTTTGTTTGAAAATGGGGTGGGACCATCAGCCTGTGAGTGCTTTTGATGCATATATGAGTTCCTCCTAGATGGGGTAGAGGTTTTGTGGATGGCAGGAGTGACTCCTGCTGATGACCAGTCCTGAACATTAATCTATACTCTGGCATTTTGTAATGTTGATGTGCAGCCGTTTTTCTTAGTCTCCAAAACCACCTTTCTTCCTGCAACTTGGTGATATTTTACAAAATCTATCACATACAACCTCAGTTGCTCTGGACATTTTCTTCTAGGTCTAGAATGCAAGAGTCAGCAGCACACTGCTATCAATTGTTCTAAAAGATAGTGACAAGTCACATATTATGAGATTCGACCTCTAGCCATGATATAAGAAGCCTGTGTAATGCGCCTCGAACTTCTGACCCTGAAAAACAAATAAAGAACAGAGAAAGTGTTTCTTTAGCTCCACTTCTTCTAGGAGTGAGGAGGGAATAAGTGCCTTCTGGTTTATTGTGGGTAGCGGTGGAACTTGCTTTTTCTGTGCTCTCTATCTCTAAAGTCTTAAAGAGGGTGTGTCTAGACTACAAAGAAGCAGGGAAAAACATGAGGAACATCTATTGTGTTAATTCTCTTTACTGAATATACTGTGAATCTAGATGAGCATCTGGAGAATTCTAAGTGTCTGATAAAACTGAAATGCAACTTAAGGTTAATCTTTTTAAAAAGAGTCAGTGTTATAAAAATAGTTTAGTGACTTTAACACTAGGATGAAAACATTTATCCTGTATATGGGGTGGTCTGTCAGGGTGTGGGCTGAAAGCCTGTTGCTGTGGTTCATTCAGGATACTGGAATTTGAAACTGTTCCAAACCAGCACTTACCACAGCTGGAGATAATCACGGGTGAAGTTATTGCTGTGTGTAACAGATTATCTCACATGAGAGACGGTTTCAATAATAATTTTGTTAGTAATGAATCTTTGATGTTAAGTACGCGTTTATCTGGCTGCTCAATTTCCTTCAGCAAGAGAAAGAAGAGGCATTTGGTATGGACTCCGACTTGTATTTGAGGGATCAAAGGTTTAGGCCCAATGTCCAGGGGACTTTTACGTGCTGCTTTTTTAATTCCACAGCGAAGAGGGATGGTATAGGATTTTCTCTGTTTTGACGTTCCTTCTTGGCAGGAAGAAGGAAGCCTGGATGAACTTTACTGCAGACTCCTTTTGAGGGCTTKGTGCCAGTTGTGGATGCAGTCCTGTAGGTTATATAAAATGAAATAGAGAAGATTTTGGCCCACATTTAACATTATTGTATGGTGAAAATGGGAAAACAGATGACTCTGTTAAGCAATTATTACACACACATTAATTTTACAGAACTCAAGGATTGCAGAGTTATGCTGCGCTGAAGTCCTTAATAGGCCTTCATTAAAACTATGCTAGACTATGTAAAGGGTAAAAGTGCCAGAGCGTTCTTCAAAAAGTTGAGCTGAAGAATAATTTTACTTGGTTGCAATTTGTCTATTTTAGAATTTAAGAGTAGGATAGACAACATTTCTTGAGGATTTGTGTTGAATTTCCGATTTCACCAATATTTTCTGTTAACTTTATTAGATAAAAATGATTTAAAGTTGCAATATTTTGTAATGGTCATATGGTACCAAATGATCTGTTAAATCCCATGCAAGTTACTTATGTGAACACTGGYGCTGAAGTTAAAGAACAGACAAGTTTAAGCAGGGTTTGATCCTACTGGTAGCTATGTATTCCACTATAACCTGGACATATCTCTATTTTATATACTAATCTGCTTTTAGTGCAGTTAGCTCGCAAARGGAGAATTGAAAGCAACACATGAAGTCAAAGCAGAGTGCATTAGTAAGGCTTCAAGTGGAGTCTTTTCTTTCTTGTGAAGGAGTCAGTAGCGAGCTTTCCAGTTCTCTGCATTACTTATGTTCTACCTTTTCTATTCGAGAGAATAAGGACTCCTCATGCCCTAGCTCTTCAGGCATTCCCTGCCCTAGATCAGTGAGACAGTGGAAAGCCCTTGTGTCCTCTTCCTCCTCCTCCTCCTCCCCTTTGCCCCTCAAATTACAACACATTTATAGCTAGATATTTCCCCTATTGYTTTGCAGGAACATGAGCGTACGTAGATGCAAACACAGATACCGGTTCAGTTTGGCCTGGTAGTGTTCTTCAGTTTCTTCACTGGCACTGCTACAGGAATTTCTTTAGGGGGAAAAAATATAAAGAGTTTAAAAGCAACTTTGTTTCGAGGTCTCTCTCAGATATGAGATGCAGGAAGTGAAGTGAGATGCTTATAGATCTGGCTCACAGTATCTGTGTTAGATGGTTTAGCATCTGGTTATGCAAAGGAGTTCCCAGTGTCTCTTTAACCTCTTAAAGACAGCAGTCTGCACTCAATTACTTTTCTCCAGTCAGGAGACAGGAAAGCTTGCTTCTGATATTTGTTTAGGTTGTTGCCTGAGCATGACTTCTGTATTCTCAGAGTTGATCAGAAAGCAAGTGCTAGCATGGGCGATCGTCAAGGTTGCATTTTTCTAGTGTGCTGCGCGGGAGCATGGCTTTGAACTGATCCTCGTGTGCAAGCATAGTGTTCCCGTAACGATCACTCCTCCTTTCTTTTCCTTGTTGAGATTTCTCTGTGTGATCATCTGAAACAAAATTAAATAACTGTGATATACTAAACYGAAGTGACAGCACAGACTTAGTGTTCGCAGGTACTGTACTCTTACCTTTACTTCTTGAGATRAATTGGTTGTATAATCTCTTTATATAAAAAGTCAGCATAAGATACAGTTTCTTAGTGTAGTTGGTAAACAGCTTCTCTTTTAGTCAAGCACACCTTTAAAAATATGATGCATTACCTTACTAAAACAGTTGAAGATTTTTCCACAAAAATCCATACCTACTCCCATAAATAACAATGTTAAATGATGAGCACTTCCTGCGTTACACACATCCCTGGATGTGATGTCCTTTTTGGTGAATTTTTGTTAAGAAACAAAATACAATTTTTATTGAAATCAATAAAAGATTAAGGTGACAAAATGATTTATCAGCTGTACTGAATGCTCATTTTTTCCCAACAATAACACAACCAACCAAAAAGGAAAAAAAAAAAAGAGAATGCCATGAAGTGTTTTGTGTTTAGCTTTGTTTTTACCTTTGGTCCTTGGAAAACAGGGAAAAAGACCTAAGTCATTCATCAAATTTTAAAATAGTGCTTAAAATGAGTAACTGCTGCTCTGGCCCTCAGACTACAACGTATCAAGGAGCTTATTATATGACCCACTACACACCAAAGTCCATGGAAATACTCCCATTAACTTCAATGAGCATAACTCCGGTACTGCATAAAGAAAACCAGAGAGAAACCGATTTATCTCTGCCTGAGAGATGATGCTCTCCGTCAAGTCTTTCTTTTGATTGCTGCAAGGCTGCAAAGCCAGTGTGCCTCCTTGATGTATGATTTGATGTGCCTCTGAAGAAAACTTTATTTAAAAGCCCTCAAAGAGACCTGGATTAACTGTCCCTAGGATGTCCCCTGTCTCCAGTGGCACAACACCTACGTAGCACAACGTGTCTTTTCCCTTTAGGTTTGACACCTCATGATGGTTTCTGCTTTTGTGTATTTAGGCAGGGTCTGCAAGGAAGCACTATTACATTTGTTTCCAGCTCCTGCAGGTCCTTCCCAGCGTTGGCAGAATTGATTTCAGCGCCAGATCCCCACGGATCAGGGTACGGGGAGCGCAACGGCGCTCTGCTCCGTTGTTGCTGAGGTTCCCGAGGAGCCGTCGCCGCCGGTGAGGCGAGGTGCCCGGGGCACCGCAGCGGCAGCTCCCCGGGCCCTCCGGCTTGCTCTCCCCGGGCTCCTACGGCACAGTTTGTGCACTCTGTATTGATTAAGTGGCGGATACCTAAATCGGCTTCTGTCTAGTCTGGGAAGGGAAATCCTAGAGGAACTGGTTTGTACCTTAAGCAAAATTGTTCACACTGCACTTTTGCCTGACCGTTATTTATAGCCGGTCCCAAACACCTAACTTCCCGAGAATGCCGGGGGGAGGACTGACCTTGGCTTGTATTTCTGCAATTGCCGTTGACTTGAAAATATATATTTTGCATATACTCCAACAGACAGACCTTAGTGCACTTGTAAAAGTATGAATGAGGTGGGAATTTGGATTGTTTACAGTGGAAATGTTCGCTTGAAAGGTTTTGTGTAAAGTGATATTATACCTGATATATCAGGCTACAGGACTAATCCCCTACCTTTTGTGTAAGCAGTAAATTGTAAAATTTAGCATAACTTTTCATGAGATGAGAAACAGTAATAAGTAACATCGTACGTAACAGTAATAAGACATCTAAGATCCTAGAAATGTGATGGCAACTCCAAATRTAAGTAAAATTTATACAAGTGGTGATCCACACCTCATTAAACACAGGTTCAAACAAATATATAGTGAAAAATCTACCCATTTATACTCATTTATGAATGCAGTCATTACTTGGCTGTGCTTTTAAATGATGTTCTAAATGTGTACACGTTTTTATTGCAATATATTCTTTATCAACTTCTCGGAGCATCATTGCAACAGTTTATGTTAAATTTAATGTTAACTGTAATTCCATTTTAGTTTTTAACRTCAGATCATTTCCATTAGTTAATACTTTTTGCATGTTTATTTTAACTGTTGCTACAATGTCTTAGAAATTGTTGATACTGTTAATATGAAAGGAAAATACAGCATTTCACAGGAAGTTCTGGGCGAGGCGTGGTGTAAATGAGAACGCTCAGGCCCATTTTTGTTGTTGTAATCTTCTGTCTGACTGTTGCAGAGCAGAAGTTCTCCTCCCTAAGGCTAATCCCTTTGAGCAGCGAGAGGCGCAGCCAGGGAACCTGGGGCGCAGTGGTGCCGTCCCTCCGCCTATTCTTGTCCTTTCCTGAGTTTAGTTTGGTTTCTTTTCTTTCCTGCTGGTTACGCAGATTGCAACCGGCTGCGGACTCTGCGGCAGTCAGGGAGGGTCGTGCAGCATGAGTGGTGCCGACGAAGCAGTCCCCCACTGCCCAAGAAGGGGTGCCTGCTCCATGCTGCTCCTCTTTGATATTAATTGTTGAACAATTAGTATTTTTAACTGGAAACAACTATACTCATTTGCCATAGCTGTGCATGTAAAACTGTGGGCATGCAAGCCCGTGCCATATCGTTTCCTTGTTCGGCTTATTATTCTGGTTAAGAAGCTGTGTCAAGCATATTTTCGTGTCTTAACACCATGTTGGAGCACAAGCAGATAAGCTTGTGTCTTCCTTCCTTCCTTCACTGGATAAGCAGAGGTCATTGTGCTAATAGTGCCGGGTTTTGCAGTAATGCTGGGCAAGGTTTGCTGTGCTATAAGGAGGTATATTGAAACAAGAGGATACCTAGGAAAATGTCTTTCACATAGATTTCACAGTCAATGAAGAGAGGTGTGGACCTTGTACTAACAAACAAGGAATTAGTGGTTGGAGATGTAAAGGCTACAAGGAGCCTTGGCTGCAGTAATCATGAGATGATAAGAATTTAGGGATCCCACGTGACAGAAGTAGGGCAATAAGTAGGATCACAATCCTGAACTTCAGCATAGCAAACTTTGGCCTCTTCAGGGACCTGCTTGGAGGAATTCCATGGGTTAGGGCCCGAGAAGGAAGGAGGGGGGCCATCAAAGAGAGCTGGTTAATGTTCAAGCATCACTTACTCTAAGCTCAAGATTGGTGCATCTCTATGAGTAAGAAGTCAAGCAAAGGGGTAAGGAGACCTGCATGGATGAGCAAGGAGATTCTGGGAAAACTCAAACAGAAGAAGAAAGAATACAGAATGTGGAAAAAGGGACAGACTACTTGGGAGGAATATATGAACGTTGTCAGTATGCAGGGATGCAACAAGGAAGGCTAACTCCCACTTAGAATTAAATCAGGCAAGGGATGTCAAGGACAACAAGAAGGGATTCTTCAAATACATCAGTAGCAAAAGGAAGTTCCACCTGAATATGAGGAAGAACTTCTTTCCTGTGAGGGTGACAGAGCCCTGGAACAGATTGCCCAGAGAGGCTGTGGAGTTTCCTTCTCTGGAGATATTCAAAAGCTGCCCGGATGTGATCCTGTGTAACATGCTCTACGTGACCCTGCTTGAGCAGGGGGGTTGGACTGGATGATCTCCAGAGGTCCCTTTCAACCTCAGCCATTGTGATCAGCCATCACTTACGTGCACTCCAYGCGGCCACCTGGGAGACAGCGAGCAGCAAGAGTGCCAGGTGTCTGCTTTGGGCGGGGAGTGAATTGCAGGGTTCATGCTCTTGATATTTCTGTGCTAAGTGCCCAGCTTTGCATAGAAGTAAACCAATTTGAAGCAACTCTTGTAATAACCCTATAAGCAAAAATGGCTGTTGATACCAAAGATCCATCTGCTTGTGGTCTCTCTCTGCTCCTTTCTTCCCATACAAAATTCCACCAACTCTTCCTCAGGGAAGAAAGCTGCCACTGTAAAAAGATGAGATAAAGAGGGGAGAAAAATAATGGCAGCATTAGCAAGAAGCTCTGCTTAATACTACTGCTTCTGCCACGGTACCTCTGTCCTCCCGAGCAAGTTCCCTGAAGCAAGATGCAATATATCTCTTAGTTTGAATATTTCATTTCCAGAGGTACATCTGCTTTTCTTTCATGTTATATTCAGCGTTACCTATTTATAACACTTTTTAAAACCGATTTTCCAGCTTCTTGATATGGTACATGAGAAACAGAAGCTCTGTATCAGTGTAAAGATAAAAGGCATGAGGAAAAGGAGCAAGTAATAATTGGTTGCAAATCAAGCTATGAACCTCAAGCAAAAATGAAAGTGGAAGAAAAAGGGAAAAGAGTTTTATAACCTCAGTAATGGCAGGAATTACAATGCGCTGTGTACATTTGGTTTATACTTCTATACTGAGTTAGTGGATAAGGATATTTATCTGATGTTGTTTGCTCTACACATAAACTCTTCTGATTTAGATGATAGATAGAAACCATTTATACAGATAAACACAGTAGGGGTCTAAACATGGATCCCTGTGGAACACCAGATGTGAGTAAATGAACATTTGATTTTCCTCTTGTCTGCTTCTGACAACCTGATGGATAAGAAACCATCCTCTGAATTCCCTTAAAACCTGATAGCACTAATGCAGATAATAACATAGAGTGAGATACGGTATTTATTAAATCTGCTCTCTAAATATTAATACGACAGCAGCTGTGATCTTTCTACTCTTTAACTGTACTCTTTAAGCACCGTGTCACTTGCTAACAAAGATAAATGCATAGGGCTGATGTAGAGGGTTTAGGACCACAGGGGTATTCAAATACTTAAGATTCATGCAATTTAGAAATTAATATTCTACATCACAATTGATTAAATAAAAGGAGTGTGAGAAATTTACCAAATTGCTTTTAAAATGGAAACAGATTGTGTGAATGGAATAAGAAGCAGCTATGTTAATTCTTTTTTGTCCATTGTCCCAGGTGGATCTAATGCTAACCACTGAAGAGTGTATTAGCAGAAAAGAGCTTTAGTATTTCATAAGTTGGAAATATCATCTCTGAAGTGTCAGCAGTTTTATAGCCATTTTTCTCTCCCTCTCCATTTTCTCCATATCTCAGAGACGAAAGTCTTGCAGAGGAAAAGACCACCAGGGGCCATGTCTTGGCCAGATGCTTTTATTCAGTAAGTCGTATCTTTTCCGTGCTTAAGAAGCTCAGGGAAAGCAGCACAAGAGGAAAGGGGATGGACTCCTGTGCTGAAACTTCTTATCTAAAGTTGAATGCTCCAACTGCCCTTTGCCAAAAATATTTAAAAGCCCATCACCTTTCTCTGCTCACACGTGCTGCTTATTTATGAGCCCAGTTTCATTGACCTCAGCTGAACTGGGCTGCGCATTACCAGCGGAAGTGCAAAAAGGCTCTGTGCCAACTTAGGCTCGGGTTACGATTCTATTTTCTTAGGTAGGGTAAATCCTCAGCTAAGGAAATGGGGAGAACTGAAACCACTATCACTTGGACTCTTAGGAAAGCAGGCAAACAGTTGCCTTAAGCAGTTAGTTTCCTTACCTCTCTGGGAGGCAGTTATAATGTCAAAACACAACCATGGAGCTGTGTCCTTCACCCACTGGGTTGGGTTTTGGAGGTGCTGAGCACATGCAGTTTACATTAGCTACAGGCAGAGCTTGAGGTGATATATAATACTGATGTTCAGGCAGCTTTTGAAGTCCAGCATTGTGTGCTTGTGTTTGGGTGGTGTTATTTGTGTTCAACTATTTAAGTACAAGATGCATGGAAGAAGAGGCCCCATTTGTCTCTTCTGTGGAAAGAAGCTCAGTCCACATGCAAAGCACCACAAGTTATGTTGAGACTAAGTTGTTGTGATGACAAGTTTGAGACAGAGATTTCWGTCTTGGAGACTTTCTCACTAGAGCTGTGAAGAATCTCAGCCTTTTCCTGCGTTTGCCCTGGGAAAGTCCCGCTGTCAGGTAGCTGTGAACACATCAGTCTAATGTTCCCAGGACTGCAGGGRGGGTACAGCTAGCCTGTGCTCCAGGGCAGTGTAGGACTCTGGATGAGAGAAAGCAGTTTTAAGGCTCTTCTGCATGAAGTCTATTGGTCCCAACTTGAATATGTTGATTAGCAATTTCATACTGAATTCAGTAAACACAATAGAGGGTGCTTAGAATAATTCTGCTGTTAGGAATGAAAAGCTAATTGGCTTTGGAGAAAATAACCCACATACCATTTGTACCACTCCACTGGCTAGAAACTGGACCATGGATAATTGAGATAGTATGAAACACCAACTGCCTCATGCTTACAATTTTTGGATCCATTAATTCCTACAGTGTCTTGTGCCTACCTACAGGAGAATGTTACAACAGCTTAGTTCATTATAAACAATTCTGCCCCATTTGCTTTAGAATTTTGTGGTTAATCTGTAAACATGTAGAATGTAAATTTGCAAAGAAAGGAGCTTGGGTCTAGTGATCCATTTCTGCAATCCACTGCTTCAGTAAAGTGTTAAAGATTAAAATTTTATAAAAAGCACTTCCACACAGATGCTTGTATAATTATACTTGAGCTAAAATGTGAGGGAAGTTTAGGATGGTAGGTGGTTTGTTTGGAGCTTTTTTTGTTTTTGAGGGGTTTTTTGAGGGTTTTATCACAAAAAGACTAATCCTAGCTCACGTATTCTATTCCAAGATGAAAAAGTTTGATGTGGATTATGGGAGTTTAGCATTTTTGGTCAGTATCTTCATTACAGTTGATTCTTCAATTGCCTTTTACAGTTAAAGATTAACCAAATTTTATTTCACTCATTAAGAAAGTTTTTCAGCATCATTATTGTTGTGCCTGTTCTGCTTTTTGGATAGGGGAAGAGGAGTGTGTCATGCCGCTTATGATAGAAAAAATTGACCTATCATTGCCCCGTGTTCTTTTGAATGTGGTCCTAACAGTCAAGCGACGGCAAGTTTTCACAAGGTGAAAATTTTGTCTTATTCCAAATCACGCATTTTGAATATGTTTTTCTTCTCCTAGCTTTGTTAAATGATTTGGTTTTAGGTCTTTCCACGGTGTTTCAGGATGCTAATAGATAGTTTAGAAGTCTGACACCTAAAGGATCCCAAACTCTCTATCTCACTGTTAAGTAAGCAACAGATTTAATAGAATATTCTGTATGCTGTGTTTTCCAAGATTAAGATTTTTCAAACATTTCTGGTATATCATACACAAAAACTTTGCCCGCAGAGACCTAAACTCTTATAAGAAAATTTAAACCTACTGGAAGTAGGTTTGACTTTCTTAGTKTCCTTTTAGGGACTGCTTAGAAATAATCCTCAGATACCTAAGAGACCACAGCTTGAAAACCTGTGTAACCTGTTCTAACTGTTCTGAGTTAGAATGGTCTTCGAACAGGTCAAAATATCCTATTCAGAAGGGAAATCTCTTTCATCAGATATGATAAGTTTAAGCTAATCTCAGTTTTTCATCTGATCTAGCAACAGAGTAATGGCTAGGATGGGAAATAACCAGGGTTCTGATGTTAGTATTTGGAAAGGAAACCTTGTCAGCATATTGCAGTGTTTTATTTTCACCTAGCATTTGATTTGGTTTCACTTTGTTCACTAGAACAAGTCTAGATAAGAAATTGCTCATTGGACATGGCGTTGTGATCGAATAACAATTTCTGTGAATGAACCGGAGTCACCATATTTTTCTGTCTAGGCCTGCAAGAAGCTCATCCAGTGTGATGGGTAGAGAGAGCAGCAGCATTATTCATAGCAGCATGTAAAGTACCCTCTTGGGCTCGCCATACATTTTATCTTTCATTATCAAATTGACACTCCTGCATGGGCAGATTCATTTTCTGGCAGGGAATACTACAGGCTATATTTCTGTGCTTTTTCTTCCTCCATCCAGACTTTCTCTCAGTGCCTTGGTAAATCATCGTGTTAAATCATTAATACTGAAGAAAGGCATGCTACGTAAGCAATTATATGCTGATTAATGTCCAAGTTAAATCCTTCTCCTCAATGATACTGCTGACCTGATGAGCATCTCTGTCACGCTCATTTCCTTTGTTCTTTGGTCAAAGCTGATGGCTTAGAAGTTCAAGTTCGAAGCGGGAATGTTCTTGATCCCAAGTCGTCCTGTGCAGCACGACGCAAGGGTGAAACTTCATCAACAAGGCTTTATCTAACTAGCCTAAATCATTGCCTGCCTACAAATCTTCCATCCCTGTTCACATCATGGCAGTTCCACTGGTACTAGTGATGGTGGAGCCCTCTCAGAGATGGGCCGTTCGGGCTCCAAGTACTGCATCAGTTCAGCTTGCTGAGAGTAGACGTAGATGATACGATGCTTAAAAAGTGGGCGACTGTCAGTGCTTTTCTCCAGTGGAGCTCCCCGTGTTAATGTTAACATGAGAACCAAACGGGCATTGGCGAATATAGGAAGGGCTTGAATCGCTTCGTTATCCGGCCTTAGGGAAAAGATGCCTGTGCAACGTAAGCAGGGAAACAGTAGAATAAAATGTTGCCTGTGCAGAAGGGTGGGATTTAGGGGAAAGATGCAGTATTTTCAGTGCTTTCTTAATGATGCAAAAATAGCGTCTAAAATATAGAACCTTGAAATTCCCAGTGACTGTCTCTGATTCTCTGACTGTACAAATACAAATTTGAGCTGTTCAGTGGCCCAATTCTGGTAGAATTTGTAAGATTATTTTACAAGAGAACACCATTCTGAAACAGAAGCATATTTTCCTTCTATAATTTCCTGTTAGGTGGTCTTTCGGAGGAGAGGGGGACACCCTAGGCAGTCACCCACTACAGTCATAAGCTGCTCTTGCTGCATTGCGCTAGCAGTAAATGCACTGATTTCCCCCTGCTGCCTGCACAACCATTTAACCCCTTGCACTCGAGTGTGCTCGCAGTGGCAACCTTATGCCATAGAACTGCAACTCGGTGCTGTTAGCTGTTTGCGATGTAGATGATGCTTTCTTTTTGTATTGAAGGACAACTTACTGATAAACAGCATTCGACTATTTAGTAGCTGAAAAGAAAAGGGAAATAGTAGCATTGTGCATCTGCTCACAGAAAGAAATCTTTATAGGRTATTTCTGCTGATAGTACATTTTTAGACATTTTGTTTTCAAATTAATAATAGATATTAGGTGTGCTCCTTATTCCTTTGCACTGGGGTTGTGTGTTCTCTACTGGACCAAAGGCTGGACAAGAGAATGTGATTCAGCGCAGCTGTGCTGGAGTCACGATGGAAAATGCTGCAGAGCGCTAAATGGAGTTTTCCGCAATGTCAGAGCCCACTTTGTCACTCTGTGCGAGAGAATGGTAACATGAGAAAGATGGCTGTGCAAACTCTTCTCATTTAAATCCTGCCCCACCGGGATTCAGACCTTTCCCTTTGCTATGCAGATAGCAAACTTTGGTTGCTGGGAAGCGTGCCCAGCCTTGGCATGGGGGACAGACACCTCCCCAGTGATGTAGCAAAAGTGTAAATGTAACTTCTGGTGTGATCAGGCGTGGGTATTTGGTGTGAAGCTATCATTTCAGAATTGTTACTCAAGCCACCTTTTGTGTTATTTATTAGTGCTAAAATATTAATTGCATGTTAATTTCTGATTATGCCACCATCCTGAGCTGGTTCTGTTACAGCCTAAGGACCACACTGCATTGCCAGGTTAAAATAGAAGYGGAATTTGTCTTCAAATGCGTTCAGATGCCATGTTGAATGCAAGCCAGTAKAAAGGGCTCAGTTCCTTTAGCTTTCTACAATGGATTTGTATTGATCCACATGTTCTCGCCATTCTGCACACACTTAACAATATCCACTCTGCTGTTTTAGAGGTACCAGTGTTAACACTATTTGTGAAACAAACTTTTCGAATGGAATTTGAACTTCTTGCCACAGTATTTGAGCTGCTGTTGTAGTCCCTGCTTTTTTGGCAGTGCTGATTACATGCAAATCCTCTTGTTTTTCCAGTTGAAGATGCTCAGCACTTGACAAATCTGGTAGAGGGGATTCCAGAAACTTTGCAGCTATTAGATGTTTTACATGATACTGTATCTGAGTAGTAATTTTCAGCAAGTCATCATGAAGCACCATACCAAATTGTGCTAAGTTTGCACTTCTCACAAGTGCCACTACTCTCTCACTCTCTCGTCTCCTTCCCCCAGCACCTATTAGTGCTGCATCCCTGAGAGCGGGCAGAGAAAATCTATACGCTGTGCAAGCTTGACTGGACTAGTAATAAACACTACAGTATTGCAGGCAAAATTGTTCAAGCACCTCATGGTGGTGCTCCCAGCCCTGCTCCTTACGCTCGCCCTGAAAAGACTCGTGCAGCCCCATCAGGCAGCCTGGTGAGAAAGGTCCCAGCTGCCTGCCCGGGGGCAAGAGCTGTGCCCTGCCAAGGTCCTCCAGTTCCCCAGCCGGTGGGAAAGGAGGTTTTCTGCCAGCTCTTGCCCAGTGCAGGCACACGTGCAAGAGGAGGGAGAGAGCTGGCCCTCTGGATGTGCTCAGTTAAAGTCAACAGAGAGTAGAAAAGCAAGCACTTAAAGTGCTACAGTATTTGGGGGTTCATGAGCCTGGAATAAATGACAGTATGAAATATTCAGTTGCTGCAGTAAGAGTTTCTGCAAAGACCGTCCTATTGCACGTTCGGTGTTTCTTCCTTTCGTGTTGTTTTCTCCATCTCCACTGTATACTTCCATCCAATGCTTTGGGGTGAARAGGTCAGTTAAAATAAATGAGGTTAATGTTTGAATGTATTTTTCCTCCATTCGTTCCCATTCCCTCTTTTTCTCTCCYGCTCACACGCACACATATATCCCAAAAGCATGGACCCAAAAGCACAAAATAAAATCACCTTCCAGATGAGCACCCCTGAGCACGCCAGAGTTTGAATTACCAGCTGGGTAGGTGTCACTGCTCTTGCTGCTTTGCAGACAAGGCTGGCTGACTTATAGGGAAACTAATAAGTCTATTCAAGYTTGCAATGAAAGGTGAAACTATAGGGAAGTTGCAATAAACAAGTAAGATTTTAGGAGCTGCCAGTATTCTCCAGGGGAAAGTGTGGCGAGGGAATAGAGGAGGCAAGAGGATGTACTTGTGCTTCATGAGAAAAGCAAACAGGCAGTAAAGAGTCCAGAGGAGGCATAAGATTAACAGCAATTGAGGCAAAATGTTCTCTCCCGTGAGGYGAACAAAAAGCTGCCTGTAGTTGGAGAATGTTATGCTGATAAATTCGGGGGGGGGAGGTGTTTGGGTTTTTGAGTCTGCTAATTTCATCAGCTTCTGCAATGATTTGAGAAGCAGGATGGCCCGTAGCTAGTGCTGAAGTTCAGGACTGCTGTGATGTGCTCCTTTTATTGGCCTTGCCTTTGACTGGCTGTTTCACCACTTTTCACCTCCGTTTTCCCTTCCTTTCATCTTTCCTGGTGTAGATTGTGCCTCATTTGAGACGCAGGCTCTTTGCACTGCACGCCTGCTCTGTGGGGCTTGATTTCAGCTGATACCTCAATGCATTAGTGTAGTGAAAAGTCAGGATTGYGTGTCTTTTCATTAGGACTAGTACTAGACCTTCTAAATTCTGATTCTAGTGGCGYTCCGCTTTTTTGGGCCTCACTTGCAAATCGGTGCCCACCCATCCCTTAAGTTGCCCCCCTCCTTAATGAGCTGTTAATATTACAAGGGAAGAAATCRTTGTTCCTACACAGACTTCAGAGTAAGCGAGTCCGCGGCTGGAGTAGACGTTGCGTCGGAGCGGTCCAAGGACGCCCTGCTTGCCAGGAAGGAGAGCAGCCCAGATGCGGGCTCTAAGCTGAAATGCAGTCGAGAAGCCTGAGTTTGCCGCTGCCCATAATCACATTAACCTTTCTGATGGTGCTGAAAATTCGGTAGGCTCTGTCGCACAAGCTGTCTTGCTTCCAGGGATGGATAGCATTTACAAGCATCTCTATACTTCCCTGCTAAATCCAAACCTAAAGTGTCTTCTGGGCTGAGATGTAATTTATATTATCAAAACTGCAGGACCTGCTAAACCTAGAGCAAATGGAAAGAGATTCAAATGGTCCTTGGTTAGAGATGCAGTGCAAAGCAGAAATAAAATATAGATTATTAGTTGGTGATGRGCATTGAAGCTAATGCTGTGCAGCCACAACCAGAGCGGCATGTCACAAGAATAGAAGGAAGATGTGTGATTTGGTAAGAAAGTAAACAATTACAAATCTTAAAGATCAAGGCATTAATAAAATGAATGAGTGAGTGGTGTAGTWGTAGAACTGGGTAAAGGTTTGTGAGATGCTGATAGTTTATCTCAGGGTCCTGAAAATGTAATTTTAATGTTGCCACTGGTTTATTGCTTGTGCTCAGTAACRGGTTTTGATAGGCAGGAGGTCTTCCAGATCTCCAAGGAGTGGTCTAGACTTCACGGTTAAAAATAGATGGGGAAAATATTCAGGGAACATTAACTTCGAACAGGTCTTTCTGCTCTGATTGACAGAATTCATTACAGAGGTGTATTAGGGCTTTTCGTGCTCTTGCAGCTGCTCTGCTGGCCTTTAAACCTGACTTTGCCAGGCRTGATTCAGCCCACGTCCCCCTCTATCCTGTATTCATAGGGGGTTTTTCTAGTCTTTAAGTGGCAGCACAAAAACTGATTTTAGTTAGTTTCTTTAACAAAACCTATCTAGTTCAAGATGTTTTATAGTTCCATTTAAATATAACCGGATCTGAGAAACTGCCGCTATTGCCCATCGGGGCACCCCTCGCGCTCGCTGCCTCGGCTCCTGCCGCAGATTTAGCTGCGGGAACAGACAGACCTATTCAGGAATCACCGGCGTTTCCAACATCCGGTAGGGGCTGCCGCAAGACAGCGCTCCAAACCACGACAAAATCGGCCGCTAACGGGGCGAGGGGGGCACTGAAAGATGCGGTGTTTGGGGAGGTCTCCCGAGCACGGGCTTGGCCTACTTACCTAACGGTGCACATCCAGCACTTTTCCTGGAGCGCTGGTTAGGAATCTCAAGAGGTTCTGTGTTTGTCTACAGGCTYTATTTAAAAAGGGAAGCAACAAGAAACTTCCCCATGTGTTTCCGGAGGCAGAGATTTCTGAAGTTTGGCTGTATTTTGAAGTTGTTTGAAGCTGATAAATCTTCTTAATTGCTTGTTACCCACTTGTTAGGTAATCCTTCTTAAATGGAAGGTAGGTTGCTAGGTCAGCTTCTGTCAGCTACTCATACCAGACTGCTCCAAGGTGATGCTCAGAAGAGAAGGTTCACACATGTTAATGTTAATTTGGAGGTCAGCCTAGATGATCATAAAGGTCCTTGTTGACCTTAAATCTATGAGTCCATAGCAAGTGCTGGCAAAAGGTCACCGGTCACAGATAAAAGGCTAACTCTCAGGCCATCTAGCAGAGCTGCTGATGCTTTTTGATTTTAAGGTGGTTAAAATAAATCCAGCTTTTGGTTGTTGGATATTGTTCAGCTGCTTTTCTTCCCCTTGAATATTGCAGGCTGCTTCTGAAAAACTATCGGCTGCTCCCAAACACTACAGAGCTTCCTGCGAGCCCATCCCAAATGATTCCCAAAGTGTTATGCAGTGGAGCAGCTCCTCCAGGCTGAGTGCCTTATGATTTATGGAGGACTAGTTGCCATGAAGCTGCAGGAAGGGGATGGCGTGCTTCACCTGGTGCGCCGAACCCCATTTGTTTCCATCCCTGTCAGCGGTTTGCATAAGTGAATGATTTTATTTCATGTGAGAGAGAAGGCAAACACGCAAGTTATCCCAGTAGTGGAAGATTTGTCAAATAAGCCTTTTAATAATGGTGTTATTTGACAGTTTTATAGTGCTTCAACTATCGAGCAGTTTGAAGGTGGTAGGTTTTCAATAAAAATTAAGTCCTTATCTAGAGGAAACTCGGTCCCTGTTGTTTTAAAAGAACTAGTCTTGGCTGCATTGGAGCACCTTAATCTACTATTGAAAGTAAATCTCAATCCTTTTCTGTATTAATAAATCCTGCAATCCATCATCAGTAGGTGTTCTGTGTATTTTTTTGCCCTAGTATATCAAGGTGGCCTGATAAACCACCTTCTTAACCAAACTTGTTGGGTGATCATTATGTTTCTCACAAGAATAAATTATCCAGTGTAGTTCTCTGCAGCTTGCTTAAATAGTCCAGCAATGTTCCCAGTCACTTTTACTTATTTCTTTAATTTGTTTAAGGGGTCCAGTAAGTTATTCAGGTGAGGAAAAAAGGAAGAGGGAAGTTGCTGATTTTCACAAGGTCAGAGTTAATCCTATCTGTGTTCATAAATCATTGTACATCATAGGACAACCACATGGTAACTGAGAACACGTTAATAGAAAACTGGGAGTTCTGCCTTAAAAGGAGTGCTCCTATTTAAAGGAATGATTTCCAAAAGAATCTAAGAGTGCCTGAAATTCCCTGCTAGCTAAATAAACGTGAGCCTGAAGGGTTAATAACATATTATTTATAGAGCTCTTGCTTTTGTAACAGAAGTTAACTGATCTTTGCCATCCTACAGAGAAGTTAGATTTTAGTATAAGCTTTTTACCAGAACAATTCTGAGATGGAAGGAGCTCTATAACCCTTTAATCTGGAAAACCAGAATAATAGAGAGTGGTGGCGYATCTTGGGTTTACGTTATTTGCTGAAGTCTCCATAGAGAGATGCTGTGAGAGCTGAGATTTGAAGCGAAGGGGTCCTGCCTCCTGGCTGTCTTACAGATCACCTCYGCAATAGCTGTGCAGACACACAGCTCTGCTCCACTAAGCCCAGAGCCCGTTATCGTGCTTAGGAATTCAGCTTAATTGGTGTTTACAGGAAGAGTACGCAGCTGCTATATACTTGGCAGATCTCGTCCCCATCCCCTGTCCGAACATCAGACAGGACACCCTGCATTCCGGTTGTTTCTTTTAAGCATTAGGAATCATTAGCTGAAGCCTGTCCACTGCGTATTCGCATTAGCGGTGGCGTTAAAGCCAAACCTGCACAAGGCGTATTTTCAGACACGGTGCCACAGTCTGCGCTCAAACAAAATGAGCGTCAGAGAGGAGCTGCCGGGCGGGAGGACGAAACCAGCGACAAGGCTGTTAGCTACTGCAGGGAAGCTCTTCTTACAGGCTGGTGTCTCCCCGAAGGGGGGCCGAGAAGTCTTTCAAGCCGCTCTAGAAGAGGTTAGCGGGGGAGCGTGCTGAGCCCTGTCCTGTGGCCGCCCCTGCCCGGGGTGCTGCGCAGCTGGGGCTAGCGCCACGCGCTCAGCCGGAGAGTGGCCCCGCGCGCTCRCGTGGCTGGGGAGCCCCGCACAGCCAGGAGCAGCCTCTGCTCAGCTTGCGGGGGCTCCTCTCGCTCTTCCCCGGGCACTGTGGACGAGCAAGGAGCCCAGACAGAGCCCTTCTGCGGTCACGAGCCCCTTGCCATCACCGAGCCCCGGTGCAAGGGCGCCAAAGGCCGGCTTCTGCGCCCTGCCGGCGGAGGCAAGGCCAGCAGAGACATCGGGGAATCTTTCTGCTGGGTCTGCGGGAGCTTGATAGTGCCTTGGGCTTCTGCTGTAGCCTAGCTTAAACATACTGTTTTTTATTTCATAGCCAGTCAGCTGAGAGTCTCCCTCATATCTCTTTCTCTCGCAGTGCTCAGTTCCTCCCTCTCATCATGGAAGACTCTGACAGCACCTTTTCTCTGTTTCCTGCCTCTTTCTCTGTGCTCTCCTCCCCCTTCTTCTCATTCTTCACCTCCCTCGGTCTCGCGCGCTCTCTCCCCTGCTGCTCTCAGATGGCTGGCTTTGCTCAAGATCTGTGGGCTGGCATGGTGCGTGCATGGAACAATATGTTCCCGTTAAATTTACCCCCTCTCCTTGCTTCCTGGAATTAAACTGAATTTTACTCTCAAGTTTGTTTGTTGAAATCGCATAATAAAGACATCTCTGAATGCCATCACTTTTAATCAGAGTGTTTTCCAGCATTTCTGATGGTAAAACGTAATTTAAAGAGGCTTATTCCAGCATTTTACAGAAAAGAATAAACACRTTTCTCATTTACAGTTGAAATGAATGTCTAAAAATCCCTCTGAAGTTTGAGCTCCCTCCATGGCTTTCACAGCACTTTGCAAAGGTGGGGCAGGGATGTTACATAATTCAGCACAGGTGAGGGTGAAATGGCCGGTCCCGGATCACCGTGACAGACAAGCAAACTCAGGTGGTCTCCGTCTTAGCCCTGTGCTTTATTTTGTAGGCCTCCTTAAAATTCAGCCAGTTGATATTAGTACCTTGAATACAGTTAACCAAACTGTACCCTTATGCCAACAGCTGAATTATGCTTGTTTTGAGACCTGCTAGGTTTGAAACTAGACAAAGGCCTCGCAGAAAGCACAGAAATGTTGTTCATTGGACCTTTACACTGGTTAAATTCAGATCGCAGTGCTGGGTCACTATGGTTGTGTTGATGGAAGTTAGGGGTTTTCAGCACTCCTTAAATGCTACTGCTTTGCATGTTCTGGGATCAAGTCTGTGACAGCTGGACAAGAATGYGTTCACAGTTTGGGGAGATAAGTATCTAGAATATTACACATTGCACTGCTTACAATTGCTGTGTTGTTAAATGTCACGAGAATATTTTATATCCTCAGAAACACTCTTCTTAGATCTGACTACAATTTGAAACAAGACCATAGCAGTATCACTTTGGAAGTGTAYGATGGAATTTCTTTCGGAGAGAAAATAAGATACGTAAAAATTTTTGATCGCCTTGGAAGTTCTTGTGTTTTTTTTTATTATTATTATTATTGGTAATTCTAACATCTCCAAAAGTAGAAAACCTCTGCAAAAATATGCAAAATCCTCAAGCTATGCTGCGGCACTCTCTTATGTATTCCGCACTTACTTTATATGCTGAAAACATTTTGACATCAATGGGGTGTTTTCAGAGCAGGATATGTTTGAAATCTCAAATAGAAATCCATTGCAGAGAGAAGAGGAAGATACAAATGTTGGCAACAGTTTGACAGATCTTTTTCCGGTTGAACTTTGGAAATTCCAGTGCTTGTGTTTTATTACAAGTATTGTAATAAATGGTGAGTAGTGCTCACCAAAGCAGTCTGATGAATCTTTGGGTAGTCTTGATTTTTCAATAGCTTGTCTGGAATTTGTACCCATCCCCTGGTTACACAAAGCAGGCACCACAGGACAGAGGTAGCTTTCACCGTTTCTGTCCCGTTCCCCCCAGGATGCACATGCTCTGCACAACGTTTCCTGTTAGTGACTGTCTCAGCCTTTTCAGGTAATTAGAAGGATTTAGTTCCTTGAGCTAGATTTGGAAGTTATTTGGGAGTGGGCTTTTGTTTTCAAAACATAGAATAAAGAGTATTTATTGCACAGTCAGTGCCAACATCAGGAGGCAATGAGGAGAAAGATTTGGAGAAGGAGGATTGGAACAGAAATCTCCATTTGTCCCTAAGACAGGGAAGAGGTTTCCTGGTTTCTTCTGCCTGTCCTTCTCCTTTCTTAAGCCTGCTCTTCTAAAAATTACRGAACAACCTGACTTTTTACACAGTCACCTTGCCCCCAGCTTTCCCAGCTGTCAGTTGTATGTTTTGGCCACATGAGAACCAAGACAAGGACAGAAAGGTGTAAAAGAGGAAATCATGTCAGGAATGTCTACAGGTTTTGGTCTTGACTAACTGAAACAAATAACATGCAAGCACAATGTCTCAGGAAATGCAAGAACAGTATTTAATGATTTTTCTGCTTGGAATATCTTTGGTATTTTGTCACTCACAAATGCACTTTTAGAATTGAACAGGCTAATAAAATACTTGGCTTAGACCACAAGAAAACAAGAGCAATTCCTTCCTGTTAACTGACTATTGAATAATCATAATTACATTTCAGGCTGTGTTATGAACTCAGAGAAAGGTTTTCAGCATCATTCTGATTTACTTTTACATATCAATCAGATGTGCTCCACAAGAGGAGGAGAGTTCTCAGGTGACACCGTAAGCACAAGCATTTCATTTAGGTTTGGCACCTTTAGAAATCAAGGAGGATTTGCTAGTGTAATTAACAGAGCACTCACTGAAAGGAAATTGGACAGCTATACTGCGGCTTGTTTTCCAGGAAAGAGACGTGTTGAGCAGCATTTTTCCCTATTCAACAAAATCCTATGAAAAGCAAGCATCTATTGTCTATTTCTACTGCGTCTTTTTCCTCAGTTAAACCGAAAAGCTTGGCAGCAACCGAGTACTGCTCCAGAAAGATTGGGATAGCTTCTTTTCTCAGCTACTAGAACAAATTTCCTTAATAAAAGTCCCAAACAAAGCAACTTTCAGTGGCAAGGCGGCTGATTTGCATTTGGGAGTTTTTATAGTTTGCCCTTATTTTAATGAGAGGTGGTAAGCTACAGTTGTGTACTTGCAAAAATCTCAGCTGTAAATAGGAACAAAGTCAGCAGGGCAAGCCCAACCACTGCTACATAGCTCAGGAATGAACTGAACAAACCTCTGCTTGGAGGAATCAAAGGATATAATCATAAACTGCTGTTGCAGGGGACAGGCTAATGATGTGCCACTGATTTTTATTGCCTTGGGTTATAAGACCTTGAGGGGCCTTATGGTCTTCCCTTGGACCTGAAATATTTCCACAGTTCAGTGCTAGCCAGTAGATATAGCATGGCAAAAGATTACTTCTCCATCACCTTAAAGATAAATCTTGAGACCTTGGCAACCTTTGGGAGAAAATATAATTGTCTTCCTAATTAAAATTGATTTTTTTCAGCGAATGTGCCCTTCTATCGCTATCCCAGCTGTGTAACCTGGCTGTATCTCCCTTATTACAGCAGATATTTATGGTCACCAATTGACAGCGTACTCAGCACAGTATGCCGTGTGTATGATACTGGCTTTGGCAATGGATCACAGAGCAGTTAATCCTTTTGGAATAAACCTATCTCCCTAACTAGTGCTAAGAGTGGCAATATGATGCTGTTTGCATTTATTGGACTATACCTGAGAGTGTTTTAGGTGACATGTTAAGTAAAACTATCAGCCAAGGGACTGGGTTCCTGAATCCCCTTGTCAAAAGGAATTAGGTACCTGCCTCCTTCAAACTTCTTTGAAAAGCCTGGGATTAGTAGTTTGAGTATGAATGCCAGCCTTGAATAAAAAGATGTGCAAAACTATGATGTTAGCATTCTTCAAGGCTTTCATTGCTTTATTAGTTCTCTCCAGGGTATAACTTCATTTTTGCAAAGGTCTGCCTAATGCTATTTGCTTTCAAAGGGCATYGTAGAGGTGCAAGTGATGCTTTGGTTTGGCCTTCAGTGTCTTCTGTGGTGTAGTAGAAGTAATGGATGTATCTGTATTGTACATCTTACTGTACTGCGAAGGTTAATAAGGGAATTTCTTGTATATATTTATGGGGCTGGCACTTTTTTAGGAGGAGACTGGGGAAAGAAAAAAATAGGGAARCATTTTATCTGTGAACTGAAGAAAAGTCCTCTGGAAACCCTGAAGTATAATAAACGCGATAGCTTAAAAGGCATTTCACAGTGATGTCTCAAAATACAGTACAAGTTTAAAGATAATGGAAAATGCAACATGAGAGGAGAGAGAAAAGTCAGAAGGAAATGCTTTAGAAAGTTTCATTGAGTAGAACTAAAAGCATCAAGCAACCCAAAGAAGAGTTGTGCTTTCAGTGGACTTTTTTCCTACTCTTCCTACCACCGATTTCTACACCCGAGATGCCTTGAACTCAACATGACTAAGCCGAGTGCATAAAGGGATCCCAATAAATGCTGGCATTATAGAAGGCCCCATGTTTTATGTCACGGTGGCCGCAGGTCCAGGAACTTTGAGGGCTGGTATCTGAGCTCCTAGAGTTGGAAATGAAAAGCCAGGGCTCCATCACTAGTACTGTAATAATTCATATTGTATGAAAATTGGGCACAGAAGAGGATGCATACCTTTCTGCTTTGTGGATTATGCTCTGGTAGAAAGAGACGCCTTTTCCTTATCCTTTATTGTTTGAATGTGCCTCATTTTAGTGTGGAAGTAATTATTTAACACCCTTCCAGTAAGTACATTTGAAATCTTCTTTTCAAATTCTGGTGAAAGCCATATTGATACTCTCAGATGTAGGGCAGTGGAGGTGAGGGGGAAATAACTTAGTAGCTTGGCTTAAACCTAACTGAACATATTAGTCATGAAAATTTAAAACATCAATATCACACATTGATGTGCAAAATGTTTAATTATGTATCATTTCAGTTATTATTCATGTTGGAGCTTAGACCTTAAGATGTACATACATTTAAAAAATAGCTCAGGAGATATATCAGGAGTATAGAGCAGCATGAAAAATATGAAGGCTAGCTGTTCAGTTTCGTCTTGAAAGTATATATCTGAGGATTTTTTTTCTAAATTACTAAATCCTTTTATAAGTCTCAGTACAATGTTTCTGCCTTTAGTAAATGTCTGTGGTAAAACAAGGCCATTTCAAAGGAAGAGATTCAGAGTTTTAAGCTTAATGCCTCTTCTATTCTATTTAGGTCCATATGTTGCTTCCGTCACTGTATCTTAAGTGTGTGTAACTAAGTGTCTTCCAGTATCACATTAAGCAGCACGACTGCCATCTGTCACAAATGGTTTCTTCTCTCTTCCTAACCGGAGAATTGTATGTACAGAGTCATGCTTCAAATGTACATTTCTGCTAAGTGTTTGCTAGAGAAGGCAGAATTGAAGTGGCTTGTTTAGCACTTGTAGTAGAAAATGATGAGGGGTGTGTTTGGTGGTCCTTTGGCTAATGCCTGCTGATCCCATGTAGAGTGGTGGGATCTTTGCCTTCCAAGGACACGCAATCACAGCCACAAATGTTGAYTACTGGGGCAATTTCCTTGCGGTCTGTAGGACTGTTCTTGTGAATAATCTTAATGAGGGAAAAGGTTATATGGTTCTGGGCCGGAATTCTTTTGTTGCTTTATTTTTATCACAATAACTTCAGAAATGCTGCAGTGAAAAGCACTCTGTTTCTGTAGCTACCTGTGGTGCAGCTGCATGAACCTAAAAATCTGCATTGCCAAACCTTATGCTGAAGGTTCGTAAGCCAAATGAAGGACAGATCAGGAGCAYTGGTGAGGAAGGCTGACATTTTTCTAGAAACTCCTGAGATATTGGGGAGAAAAACCATCTATCAGACATTTATTGTTTATCATTTTTTCAGTAACAACAAGTGTGAAGTAGCCAAATTCCAGACTGTTGGGCTTGAGACTAGAATTTGTTTCACAAGGCAGAATCAGGTCCTTCTGTCAGCTTTATTGCTGCACACGAACAGCTTTGTTCAGTCTGTTCATATGCAGCAATAGTGTCAYGCAGAGACTATTGGAATGAACGCTAATGAAGGTATCTTTTGTTTTCTAAGAGATTAATACGTTATCTCCTTCTCGCCTTTAGAAGGCATTCAGAAAGACAGGATTGCAGATGCCTGGATCCAGTTTCATCTTTCAATTAGCATTTTGATTTTCCTTGCAAAGCAATTGCTAGTGGAATTAACCTAAACTAATTATCACTGCTGGACTGATCTTCCTGAGACACCTACCAAGCAAAGCTGCCCTATTTAGTCTGCAATTTGGACACATATCTGCTTTGCAATTGGATTGCTCATTTCTGGAAGTCTGTGCTAAGGCTTAAACAAGCTTGACTTCTCAGAAGTTTCACAGATTTCAGCTGCAGCAACAGTATCTGTATAAAATAAGCATTTAGTTAGAGACCTAAACACTGAACCTATCACATTTTTGGACATTTGTTAGACGTGGCTTGAAACTTTGAGTCTAGACTGATGCATCAGTCTGGTATTGCGATTTTTTTCTTTCGGCTTTCAGTGGCTGCACAGCGGAACTGCTTCCAGTGCGGACTGTATACCCTGCATAGCATAATGAGGCGTGGGACAGAAGTGAACCTGCAGCCCCAGCACAACCTGTGCGGGTTCATTATCTTCCATAGGAGTAGAACAGCCTTGTCACAGACATGGTCTATGTCACAGCACAGAACAGACGCCTGCTACCTCTGTGCTGTCTCCCAAGCTGTCTCCGGACTCTTTCAGCTTCTGCAGAGACATAAGGTGAGACTACAGATCATTAGGGGGGCAAATTAGCCCAACTTCATCTTGCCTTACCTCCCTGGGAGGGTAGCGAGATCTCCCTGTTACACACCTCACTGGAACGAAGCAGCCCTTCCTCCTTTGGTGATGCAATGTTCAGCTAACGGCAGAAGTAAGACAGTTTGTGTAAATAATGCATCTGTGAGCTGTGTGTCATGCAGTTCTGCAAACTATTATTTGCCTTTTATTTGAAAATACAGTTTGTGTTGAAGGGGGCTCACTTGCACATATCACTACTTTGAAGCATTTGATAGATTCAGCCACATTAGAAACTAGCTGTGGGGGAAAAATTATGTTTTAAAACTCTGTAATTTACACAGATATTTCCCAGTGAAATGACATTTTCTTATCTGCTCAGGCAAGATCTGCTGCCACTAAAATCTATCCATAACTATTGCACTGCATACTGGTTGCCGACTTGTAAAGCTTTCCTGAGCGCTGCTGCTTGAACGGACGAGCTTGTGAAACCCGAAAGCTGCAATGCAAAGCTCTCACAGGGATGATTCTGCTGAAAATTCTTTATACAAACTTGATCCTCTAGGAGCAAGCAGGGCATTATGTCCCGTGAGCCTGTAAGAACACTTTCCCACCCGGGAGTAAGCTGGCTAACAGAAACATGGTATGCGGGAGCAACCTGGCTTTCCAGTGTCTTGTGCACAGTTACGTTGTTTAGCACTAGAGAAGATGGCTGTACATGATGGATGTACTCAACAGTGAATGGTGCACATATTGGTCATAACTATATAGACACATTAAGACTTTTCCATTTGATTTCAGATGTGTTAGTGGCAGGTGGAGATTCCCTTCTCTCAAGTGTTAGCAGGATAAGTCCGTCCTTTTTAAGGGGATACTGTTAACAGTAGTAGACAGCACAGGCCATTTGAACAGAAGCCATTTTTATACTTTATTTGCTTATCCTTGCTTTGTCTTGACAGTGATATTTTAAGAACAAGTAGCTGTTCATCCCAAAGGAGATGAAGTAGTGTCATGCTAGACTTGGGGTCCACAAGCATTTGTGATACTCTTATCCTTGACAAAATYGTGTGGGTAGGTTTCCAGTTCCAGTACAATTTGTTGAAATTGTTCCGTTATACTTCACTTGGACCAAGATTTCACCTAATGAAGTAGCTCTGAGATAATCTGGGCAGTTATAGACTTGGACTAATCATGTGATTGGATTAATTGATACACGCATTAATTGAAATGCAGAGGACAGAGTATTACAAATTATGTTAGTGAGGGATGCTGAATGTATCTTGTTTTGGTTTTGTGTGCAAACAAATGGTGTTTTCAAGATCTAAAAATGCTCAATGCTGAAAGCTCAAACCAAAGAACATGGATGGCAGGGTGTAGCAAGGGGCTGCTTGGTGCAAACGTGTGRCTGTGGAGCGTGGAAAGGGAGGCAGGACCAACGCAGACATGACTGTAGATACGTCGGCTACATGCCACCCTAAGGCGCTGACACTACACAGACCTGTAAGGCTCTGTATGCAAGCTCTGTATTGTCTTGGCCACAGCTCAGCTGCATGCGCTGCTCCGTGGCGCCAGATGTAGCATGTGGCAGTAAGCCTGAGCAGCAGCACTCCGCGCTCGATCAGATTGGAGAGCAAGATGYCCCTAGATGCATCACTCTGGCGCTAGATACGGGACAGAGGGCTGTTTCACCCTCAGTCCGAAGGCTCACTTCTACTTGGTGGGGTTGCACGTATAGGAAGGGTTCTCWACCCCGGTGCTGAATGTAGGACTCAGGCATACAGATTGCAAAGATTCAAAGTGAAGCCTGGAGTAAGCCCTGTAAAATATGCCTGACTTGGGGAGGGAACGGAGGAGGAAACCTTCTGATAGTTTTAAGGTTTCTTTTTTTCTTAAGAAAAAAAGATAAACATATTTTTTCCCTGACCTTCCCACCCTCTCCAGCAATCAAACTAACTTCTGTATCTCTGCATGCCTTTTAAGTTGGCAGTTTCACTGCTAGTATGGTGCAGTCAGRGTACAAAACTCAGCTGAGACACAGAAGACCATCTGCCAGACGCCAAACYGGGGGGTGAGTGGCAAAAAGCCGGGAGCTAGTGGAAGGGGTGGGACCGTTACTGGTTTGCTGGAGTGCAGAGCTCTGGCAAATAGTGTGTGCTGCGGTAGCTCTTGCCAAGAAGAGGAAACAAGGCAGCAGAAGGGCAGTGAGTTGGATGGCTTGGAGAGCAACATCCTTATGTGTCAGAAGTGGTCAGTATTTTACAAGCTGAGTTCCATAAATTGGCCCTGGGCTGTCAACGCCAGCGCCAGCTGTTAACTCTGTAGCAGCTATAATCTCAGCAGGGACAAATAGGGCAAGATGTATTGACAAATGGCACGGAGCATAATAAACTGCTCATCTTTATGAATGCTGGGATCCAAATGATCAAAACAGATGTACAGTTTCCAGATCTTAGCTGCACTGTCAGAATGTTCCTGGTTTCCTCTTGCATAGTCATCCATAATGAAAAGAAAACAAGCAGATTTGCCTTTCTCTTGGGTCTTTCTTCATTGCTCACTCAACATTAATTACAGAATATTGTTGGAATAGCAGACTGGCAGGCACCAATTGCAACAGATCCTGAAGAGAGGATGTAGCTTCCCCCTCTCACTTCTGTGTATAGCATATAGCTAAAGTTATCTTCAGAACAAGCTTAGCATGGAAATGGTCGTGTGGGAAAGCATCGTTTTAGTCTACACCTTCACAAATTGAATTCATCCCACGAAAAAAATTTCATGTTGTAAAGCAGAGGAAGAGAAAATGAGTGAAGGCTGCCATTTTCATGTTGAAGCCACGAGAAGGAGGGAGGGAGGGAAGGTGATCAGTTAACTTAATGCTTTCGTATATTTTCATGTCAAGGGAATTGTAGAGGGAGAAAAAGAATGAGACACAATGGAAATATATACCTTTAAAAATATTTGGACACAATAATTCTCTCCTGATTTATCTGTGATTTGCAGGTTCATCAAAATGACTTTTATATTCAGTGTTGCCTGAAGTGTTTGAGGTCATTAGGGACTTTTCAGCTTATCAGATAAATCCTATGTATCCTGCCTTGCTGTTTGACTATAGCATTTTTTAAAAGACTTGTCAAGTCAATGGGTTACCACATCCCTAAGGCAGTGCATTTAATAGTTATAAAGTGCTGTCCTTTGCTAAGTGAAATACTGAGTACTGAGGAGAGAGTATACAATTCTTAAACCATAAGCAAAAAGATGAGTTCTAATACATTTGTCATATACAGTAGCCATGAGAAACTCAGAACACTGCCCATTTTTGCTCTGCTCAGAATAAGCATATTGCTTATTAAATATTAATATTATCAAGCTGATGCATTGAGTTAGAAGCAGAAATGAGTCAAAATCAGAATATCTTGAATTTTAGACTCCTCAGTTAATTGAAACGTGCCCTCAGACAAATGATGTGACTACAGCAATTTCCAGGTGGACTTCAAGCCATGTTCCAAGGGAGTTCAGCCTCTCTGTGTGCCTGTAGGCTCCCAGAAAAGACCCAGATTACTGACAAGGACTTAGTGCATCCTAGGCTGCCTGGGGCCATCCTCAGCAAGTCACAAAGGTCACTGACATGGAACGAGGGATTTTAAAGCCTTAATAGTCATGGAGAGAAACTTGCACAATTCTTATCAACTTCACTTCTGCCAACCATCCAACAGTGGTAATGAAACTGAAACTCTCCAGATTTGTCCTTAGGTGACTGATATTTAGTAATTGGCTTAGAGGAGCTGACAAGAACTGTGCATTTCTAAGAACTGCTGAGGCCCTCAGCAGCATCCTAGGATCTASCTGGCAAATGGTAAGACCTTGAAAGGCCCCTTTCCACTAAGAAGCTCCACAACGCACAATCTCTGAGATAGTATTAGTGTGGAATTGAAATCCCCTGATCTTCAAGGGGGAAGGGTTCGTAAATCATTGAGAGAAGATGCTCTGCARTCTACAAATATTTCCTTTTTCCACTTTACTTTGCTTTCCATAGACAAACCTACATACTGGGAGCCTGAAAATGATTTTATAACAGTTCTCTCCAGTTTCCCAGAATCAGGAGCTGAGTAGCAAAGAATTAGGACTCATTTTACAAGTGATTTTGTTTTTTAACCTTCCCTGTATCCTCTGGATAGCAATGTGAAATATGCCTTAATAATTGAAATAATTCTAAATCTGTGAAATTAGAAATAGCAACTATACTGTTCTTTTCTGGGTAACCACTGGTTTGGTTTAAGAAGTAAAATCCTTAGAACTCTCTCCTGCAGCCTATCTAGAGAAATAATATTTACTGGGCATTGAATTGCATATAGTTCAGCTCAGTCTTGAAAACTGGCAAATWTTTTTATACTCAGATTTAAAATCTTCTTTCTGTGCCTTATTCTTCATAGACCTGATTTTTAATGGAACCCAGAAGCAAAACCAACATTGACCTCCACAATTAAGAAATAATCCTATCGTTCTTCAGGTAACAAAAGTCTCAGCTGGAACCAAAGCATTTGTGAGCTCAGCTAAACAGTGCAGAGGTATGACCTTTCAGCCAGAAATACAGCAAAAAGCATTACAGAACAGTAACTTAACTACCATATTGTTTAAGTCAAGCATGCATGAAGCTACATGGAAATGCCATCAGACTTTAATGCATTCTCTTAGTAGTTATCTGAGTAAGATAAAGTTGGCGATAGCTGAGATTATGTTAAGACAGTGCACAGAATGATATTACTTGTATTTTTGATATCCTGCCAAGTCAGGATATCCTGCTGTGAAGTACATTGAGTTTTTTGCTGTACATGAGTTATTTTTCTCTGTTTTCCTTTATGTTTATACTAAAATTAGATTTCAGATCTATGAGTTCTGTTCCTGCATTATACTCTGTCTTAACATTTCACTTTTTGTCCATTTGGCGTTATTCTCTGGGACACGTCAACTGAAACACTGGTTTAACTTTTCAAAACTGTGCGATAGAGATGGAAACTTCAGTTAGTGTCCTTTCTCTTTTCTCTTTCTTTTCTTTTTTCTTTTTTTTTTTTT
>NW_028185039.1:9376242-9528487 GCF_003343005.1 Rhea americana | reverse complement strand
GTGGGGGGGAGGGCGCAATGGGAGATGATCCTCCTTTTAACTTCCTAGCCTCTTTATTTAAGTCTTCCCAAATCAAAGTCATTCGCTCATCAATAAATCTTAATTCCTCCAACAAGAAAAATGTAGAAAGAGATTTGCAAAGGGCTTGGGTAAATTGTGAGATTTGACACTGTGGAAACTGGGTTTGTGAAAATTGTCCTAACTTTTTAATGCTCCTTGAGCTCCTCCAGAGGTTATAAATAACACATGGGATCCTGCAGAGATTATAAGCCTTGGAACATCTAGATTTCACTCAAGACCAAAAGTAGAAATGACTTATCTCCTAGATAAAGCTGTTCTCGTAAGGTGTCCAGCACAATTTTAGAAACCTAAGAAATTCAATTTATACAGCTACGCTTTTTTAACACATCTTCAACTTTAAACATTTAAAAGATGTTTATTGCAATCGTAGAACATTTATGTGGGACATTTTACCAGCCAAAGAAGTAAGTGTTGTCTCGAAAGCTGAATGGATGCAGGAGACGAAAACTGGAAATTCGCATCTCGTATGATCTCTGTTTTACAGTAGGAGTGAAACAAGACTAATCTCTCTGCCCCTTCACAACTGGGGACAGAATCCTTTCATGACTAAGTCAACTATCCTAAGAACAAACCTTGTTTTGTTTATACTGCTACCAAAATTCTCAGTATTTTCTGGAACCACTGATGCCGCAGTGATGTTTTTATTTTTAAACAGCCAAATAACAAACCAGATACAGAGAACATAGAAATGTTCAGTACTAATCCCAGTCTGCTTCCGCTGGCTGTAATCAGTGTCCACTGTTGATGTTACAGAAGAAGGGTTTGGTCAATAAGTGATCTATTGCAAATTGCCACTCCTAAAATCCAATAAAGTTTAATTCATGGGCAAATTATGAGATTTTTAAGATATTCAGCTCTCTTCTAAACATTTGGTTTTTCCCTTACATTTCATTTTAGTGTGAAGAAACCTGTTCACAAGTATTTAACTGTTTCAGAATATGGCTTGCCTGAATTTAATATTTGAAATACATAGGAATGTGAATCATTGTGGAGTTATTGCAATGACTTTCTGTATGTACAGGATAGCCTTCATGTGACTGGGTATTTTGTTTAGTCTTATTGACAGCTCTGCATTTCCTCAGCATTTGTTCTGTGTAAGTACAAATTTTCTGGTGTATTGGAAGTTGATTTTCATTCTGTTGAGTTATGTGTTAATATATGATATTTATTTAAGATTGTTGCTGCTGAAAATATGAAAGACTATAAGAAATAGATAAACCCCAACATTAAGTCAGAAGTGCTCCTTTCTTAGTACCTATGGTGATTTACAGCTATTTTTTCATGGGTGGGGACCATCATGAGACCGAAAAAATATCATGATATAATTTGAACTTCCTTCAATGTAGTTTTGCAGTCTGGAAAAAAAAATAGCATCAGTGAATGGACCTTACCATAAACAGTTGGCAAATACACTGTGGATTGCTATTTTTTTCAGCTCAAGAGTCCAACTTCATCCTTTTAAGCCTTTTCCATCTGCCCTGACTTTTGGTGCAGTAGCCGTGCCCAAACTCTGCTTAGATCAGGAGTGACTTTACTATAACCAGGGACAGATCCGTCCTATTTCCTAAATCGGGTGTTGTGGGAACTTCAAGGGCCAGACCTGGCGCGTGAGACCACTCCTCTTCCAGTGCTCCACGGCTTCCACGGCACTGTGCCCTGACACCRGTGAGGCTCTGGGCTGGGCAGATCTGTGGTGGGGTGAGCTCTGCCTGAACCTGCCTGGGCAGATCTCCTGGAGGCCATGGGGGCGCGTGTGGCAGCTCTTCTCCCAGCGGCCTCACCCTTCTGAGTTCATGAAGTGTTAACACGTCCATCCAGTTTGGCTGACATCAGGCAGTGAGYCCAGAATTCTTCCAGACAGAGGCAGACAGACCGTAGGGTCGCCCGTGCCACTGTTCCCTGGCAAAGAAAGCTCCGGTGTCCTTCTGACATTGCAGGGCGAGAAGTGAAGCTTATGCTGCTGGGGTCATGCCAGCTCCGTAGGCAAAACTCACGGTACGTTTAAGTACAGACTCTGGAAAACAACTGCGTGAAGAGATGTGTTCGTTCAGAAACCTGAACTGGGGGGCAACGTGGGCGACGTGCGTTTATTCTGTCCCTGTGTGCCGCTTCAGCGGTGAGGGCCAGGAGAGCGAGGCTCTGGGGTTCGACGTGACCCCGAGGAGGAGGAGGAGGACGAGGAGGAGGAGGGAAGGCACGCTAAGCAGGCACAGATGGCGTGGCGCTGCGGGACCGCCGGGCTTGTTGGAGGCAGCGCTAAGCAGGCAGCTTGGGAACTGGCTGTGACTTTTAGCAGCTGATTCAATCTAGCCACCTGCAACATAGCCTGGTGCCATCTTATTTTGCCTACCGTGTTTTGAAAACTAGAAAGGTTGCTCTGGAAGCATATATCTGGAGTATCTGAGCATATGCAGGCATGCAGGTTTACATATGTGTATGTAAAATAAGAGATTTAAGGTATGTTACATAAATACAAAGAAAACTTAATTTTTCTCTTTTTTTCATTCTGTGTTCTAATATGATCCCAGGACTATTTTTAAGGTAGCAAAGTAAAGATGTTCAAGGCAAAGAGATTTGAAAAAAGTAAAGGTTAAGGCCACGATCATATCAGTTTTGGTTGTGGAATATTAATTAGAGATAAATAAGATGGATATGTGAGAGGCATGATCATAAAGCTATAAAATTTCTTAGAAAAGATCAGTGCCTTTTGTTACTTCAGAAAGTATTGCTGAGTCTCAGATGCAAGGAAAAAAAGAAGCCTGTATAAGTCTCTAGTAATTTGGATAAGAATTTGGCTTCTTACCTCTTTGCAAACTCTCAGGTGGGTTTTGCTTGTTACAGAGTGGGATGCAGTGGGTTTCTAGGAAGCTACAATTGGCTTTTTTGCTTCTTTGGGCAAACTAACCATTCAGTTAGTTGCCTTTTCTCCCCACTAAATTATTTGAGTGTATTAACAGTCAATTTTGTGTTGACAGGGCATGAGTTTCTACTGATGGGAATGGAAAGCTTTGTATTATCTCAAGCAAAACATCAGTCTACACTTTCAATTCTGAGAGTATATCATCGGATCAGGGACTTTGTAGGTGATATATTACAGATAGGAGAAAGAGATCTTACTTTAGCAGAAAAAGGAGGCAGTGGATTTAGCAACAGATAAGCCATGTTTCTAGCTGGAAGTGTTTCTTTTAATCCAGCAAAGCTTCTGATATAAGCCACACTTTCAAATTMGATTGTTAATTTTTAATGTGTGTAGCAATTACTGATGTGACAGATAGCAGACCTGCTCTTGCTCCCATCAGGCTTGGTGGGAGTTCGATCTTTGATTTCACATGGGGAGAGAGCAGGTACAAATGTAATTAAGTAACAACAAGGCATGATGTGTGTCACCCAAATATGTCTATACCTATATGTGTGAGTGCATGCAGTATGTACTGTGCAATTCTCAACATTAGAAGGTCATTTTGAACCAGTCTGAAAAGCAGTTGTTGAGCAAGTCAATACATTTCATAGTGTAGTCATTCTTTGTTTCTGATCTGACTGCATAAGAAAATTTCAGTAAATGCACTTTTTGGTGAATACAAGGAGCAGGCAGATTGTAGCCCACATTATAAGTAGATTCCTGTGTTCATGCTGCCTTTGTCAGTCTTTTTGACAAGAGTTCATTTGACAAGACAATTTCTTCTTCCTAGAATAATGTTCTAGCTCATTCTTTCACGATTACSTGTTCTTGATGTCTTCCTTCTGCAGCATCTTCAGATGCTAGTGGCAGCTCTACCCTCTCAATCTAATTCCACTTCTTTGGAATACAGACAGCGCCTGCTTTTTACTAGTTACACGTAATGGTCACCACCTGCCCTCTCTGATGTCCAGAAGCCCAGCCATTTCCTGACCTCATGGATTCATCACATAAAGATGATATTCAAACTAGCCATGCAGTCTGTCTGCCAACAAAGTGAATGATTTCAAGAGCTGTTATTTATCAGGCAGAACTGCTGCATCTCAAATCTGAAAGCAATAAAAATGTATGAGTAGCCCATAAATTTTATCTGTTCTCCTTCTTCAAAAAAAAAAAAAAAAAGAAAAGAAAAAGAAAAAAGAAATGGAGAAATTATTGTAATGTTGACTTTATTGAGCAGTCTTGTTTCTATTTTGTCAAAGCAAACTGTTGAAGGGAGAGAAAGAGGCTCAAGGTAGAAACCCCACCTGACAGATTGAAATTCCATGAATCAGTGTTCAGTTAAGTATAAGGAGTGATTGCTTATGAWTCTGTTGAGATTATGTTTGAATTCATGTAGCACTAAGCTTTTAGCTGCTATTTAAATAGTGCTTCCTGTAAAATAAAAGTAAAAATAGTCACCTTCCCTTTTGTTAAGGATTCTTGCTAGTACTACAAAATAAGACTAAAAAAATTAGGCAATACCACAATAGGAGTTGACATTCATTGTCTGAAGCAATAATTTTGTGCAATAGGAATTAAAAATACTTTTACAATTAAAACTGTATCTTCTTGCACTGGGAAACAGATTCAAAGTTGCATATAATTTGACAGATTCCTGTTTGGAAGCATTAAGTATGATTCATCCCAAACTGAGCTAAGTGTTTGTCCTCCCTCCACTGTCTGTGAAGGAAAGGACATTGCCACCCCTACTCGATTCTAAAAGACTTTTCTAAGATATGCAGTGTTTATAAAACTGGTAATACGGCCAGTTCCCAATTCCTGACTGTTTATTGCATTGCAAAGCTCTGTTGCAAATCCTGCTGGATGTGATTAAAAAAAAAAAAAAAAGAAAGAAAAAAGAAAGAAAAAAAAATTAAATGCTTGTTCTCTTAATAACTTTAATATTTTCATAAACTGGGATTATATTGTTCACAGCATGTTATATTAGATGGGTGTAGTGTCAATGGAGTTTAATTATGATTGCTCAGTTTTTAGCTGAATATAGATATAAGCAGCAGCTAAATGATGAGCAGCAGACTGTCAGCTTCTGTTTTTACAGAGGGGAGTAGTGTAACTTTTAACACTAAAGGAAAATTTGTCACACAAAATACTAGAGACACTGTTTCATATTGTGAACTTTAGTAAATGAACTTCTGCTAGACAAACTGTTGCTGCACCGTATGTCCAAGCCCTGTGAATGTGGATATAAGACTGTATGCAAATTATTAGTTCTGAACAGTTTAAAATTAAGTAGCTGGCATAAATCTTAGATCTTCATTCATATCTGGACCTGAATGTTTGATGGGTAACTGGAACTGAGATTTTGTTGTGGACTCCCCTCCTGCATAAGTAAATGAATGATAGCAATCAGAGAAGCGCTCCTCTTTAAGGACTAGAACTATATGCTTTTATAATGAAAGGTAGGGCCATGTTCTGGCAGCTCTTTTTAGGCATTAGTCACCATTGAATTCACTGTGAAATTCTGCATAAAACATGATAGCATGCTGTGGCATACAGCAATTGCTGTGATGGGATAGAAGTGTATGGAGAAAACATATTAGAAATGCAGCGGGTAAATGAAGTTGACATACCACATGGGATATTTTGAGCTACATTTTACATTTCAGAGTAGAAAAATCAATGTAGAGGGGAAAACTTCTACAAAATGAGCATCAGGGGTTGATCATTCCAAGAACTTCTTTTTGTTCCCTGTTATCTAAATTCAACTTAGAGTGAGTGATGTATTTTATATCTGTAATGTATTCTGCTGCTGTCTTTATAGTGAAAGAACAGCTGTTGAGCAAAAATTCTGCCTTTGGCAATATCTGTTAATTGATGAGTTTCCTCAAAAAACCCAACCCATAACAAAGATAAAACACAGTGGAAGGGAAGTACTGCAAGGTGGTTAATTTCTAAATGTATTAGGTGACCCTAAAATATGTTTGAAGTGTTTAAGAAAATAATTTTACTGTTGCTGTTTGCCAGAAACAAGTTCTAGTTTGTGTTGATTTTACAAGGGGGAACAAATGGGTCATGGCAGCCACGGGGGGGTCCCCTCAGTAGCAGAGGCACCGGGGTGCTGGGAGCCCAGTTTGCTCTGCGGGAATCCTGCACCCACCCGTAGACTCGCTGGTACCGCAGAAAGGGAAAGCAGGTTTCACTGGGCATCTGATTTTTCAGTTCTCCATATCCCTGCTAGCTTATTGTGTGAGGGGATCCGAGGAGCTGGAAATGGATGCTTACATCAGGTCATCTTATTTGCCCTACAGCCAGTTTGAAATTGTTCTCCATATTCAATTTTCCGGTGATTTGTTTTGTCTAATTTTAACTGACCCAAATAACCAAGCTTTTATTTTCTTCTCTTTTTCAGTCTAATACTTCTAAATGTTAGCAGCTGTTTCCTGTACCTAATCTAAATTTATTTTTTCTTAATTTCATGGTGTAATTGGGGAAGAAAATAGGGGGAAAAAAGGAGAGAATCAATTGACTAAAGTTGTGGGCTTTTCTATCTGTTTCTGATTTTCGTAGAAATTATGAATAGATTTATTTATTTTTAAGAACATCTTGTCAGGGTGCTAATGTCGCATCCACTAGGTCACTTTAGAAACAGATGAAATAATTCAATGTGGTTCCCATACTGTCTGGGCCGTGACAACAGGCGAGGTTTTGAGTGCTGCCGTAGGCGAGCTCTTGCAGTACCTAATGAGGAAAAGGAAGACCTAGAAGTCACATGAGAAAAAATGTTCTTGCGAAATTCCCTTCCCTATTTTGCTGATACAAGTTGTTCAGATAAGCTCCAGATAACCATCCAAGCTTATAAGTACTCATTTGCACCATCTCCAGGTGGTTTTGAGGCTCAGTCATCACTAATGCAAAAATATGTTTGACAGCAAAGGAAGATATGAAGTGCCCTCTCCTCTAAACCAGGAGCTATCATTCACTGTAACAAAACATTGCAGATAACACTGCTGGCAACTTTTCTCTATCTCTTGCTTCAGTACCAAGGATATAGAGTGAACTATCTCTCTGATTCTACTGTCAAAAATGAATATGATTCATTTTATCATTACTTACCAATAGTAATTCATTTAAGTCTTGGCAAAGGATGATGACAGAATTCCAAGCTGATGGAAGAAGTTCAAAGCTTTACAATGTGCCATGAAATCTCATGCGGAAATTATGTCCTGTGAAATGTTTTGCCACAGAAAGTTCAAGTGTCACCCAGCTGTAATTATAGCCTTGCTTTCTGAGAGGTTTATAATTCAGCAGCAGAGATGATGCCAGCATTAACTGAGCACGCTGTACTGGGCATGACTCTAAATAAAACCTCAGTATTTTTCTGTCAGATTTGTTCCTAAGGAGGTTTGGAGGCTTGTTAGTTTGTTTGCTTTTTAATGAGGGCTGCTTTCTTTCATTATTTGGTGGAGAAACCACTAAAGAATATGTGGGAGTTTAAGTCTGGTCTCTGTTATACATCCAGAAGATACCAAAAAAAAAAAAAAAAAGTGTCTTCAAGTCATCTTTGTATCTTCTGGTATCTGAAATTTAGATTTCTAGTATAACAACAGATTTCTCGCTATGTTTCTATTTAAAAAGAAGAAGAAGAAGAAGAAGAAGAAAATAAAAGGAAAGAAAAAAGTCTTTTGTTGCTTAAGGCTTGTGCAGCAGACAGAGCTTACCACAGACCCTGCCTTAGGGACTGCTGTGTTTCTCTCCCTGAATTGCTGTGACTCTGGAGTTTGCTCAAAGAAAGATCTCATCACTGTGCCATGCCCTTCCAGCTGGGAAAAGTCCAGCCCCTAACACCTAGCTCGAGTCTGAGCCAGAGAGCAACTGCATGTAGCAGCTCAGAGGCGTTTGGAGCTACTACAGCTACTGCTGCATGATGTCACCTCTTGAGGTGCTTTACTGAAGGAAAAGCTGTAATCTTTCTGGTTTTTCTGCAGTGCACATTGTGGCACCTGTAATCTCTGTTTGCTCTGTTCTTTCAGCCTGGGAGACCACAGGTTAGTACCATATTAAACCTTGCTGAAGGTGGACTTCCTCATCTGTGGCTCTACAGGCTAGTTTTCTGGAAATACTAAATAGCAAATAAATCCTGATTAGCTTTTAATTGGATTTTCCTCTTCTTTCTATGGTTATGTGCCAACATATTTATTAGACTGAGCTGGTTTCTGAAACTTGAGAACAAAGAATTCTCTTCTCGGATTCCTCTGTGAGTTCCTTTTAACTTCAATGAACTAAAACAAAATTGGGTTCCAGTGTTCTACGCAGCTACAGTTAAAGAAAAATGTTTCTTTACATTGGCCCGTCCATCCTACTCAAGTCACTTAGCACTCGTCCTCCTGCTGATTTTCCCCTGATGGGGAGGGGCAGACGGTTACTCCTGGTGAGAATCTTCTCCTACAGCGACGCTTCCCWGCCTCTTCCCAGAGCGTGATCATATTTTCAGAGTATGTCTACCTATCGATTTTTCTACCTGAATTGTTTCARCAAGTATACGCTCCTAGGGATTTAGGAAAGGTCTCTGAAAGAGTCTGTCAGGTTGGGTGAGGGGAAAATTATCTWCGCTTCGTAGCGCAGGGGCGTTTGCTCCCTGGGATACCAAATGCTGGGAGAGGCACGCATCGTCCTGGCCTGCCGGGGCAGGTGGGACAGGCCGACCGCTTTGCACACGCYGGTGCTTAAAATCAGCAGGCTCCAAGAAACCTTTCTGGAAAACATCAGTCTGCTGAAAGCCTTTCTTTTTAAGCAAAACACTATCTGGAGATGTGGATATCAGTGGATACAAAAGCACTTCTCTAAAGGCTTTGTGATTAAAATCTTCCATGCTAATTATGTCATTTAAAGGGTAACTATGGGTAAAATCACATATGTGGCCTTTTTGTGGGATGCTGGTACAGGTTCCTGTTTTCTTCCATTCTGACTGAGATGCTGCATGGGGGGTATAAAAACTTTGTGTGGCCTTTGCCTCCCTCTGCTCACCCACTGCTCCTCGGGGCAGCTCCGACTTCAACGGGCGGCTTGAGGCTCTTCCCAGTWATGTTTGGATTTATTGGATCCTCAAAGATTGCACTGAGAGAAGAGAAAAAGGAAGCTGCGGCAGACTCGCAAGGGAAGGAGTTGGGCAGGCAGGGGCTTCCTCGGCTCCTGGGTTTCTGAGCACCTCCACATCCTTCGTTACAAGGGCACTGAGAAAACAGTGTCTCCAACTACACGTTTTCTTATGCTTCTGCCACTGTTATGGGCGTTCAGCAACTGAAATTATTCTTTTTTTTAGTTATGCCTATAGACTTTTCTAGGAATTCTGTAACTTTCTAGAAGAAATTCGGGCGGCAGAACTTAGGGATGATTTTAACTACAGTAACACTTATTATGTGGCAAATAGTATAAATATTTAGACTTCTGCCCATTCAGGCATGAGAGCAGGAATAAATTCCGTGCAGACATTTTAGGTACGTTCTAACCTCCAGTCCTCAGTTTTCAGAAAGCAATGTCTCAGGAAGAATTTGCTGATAAGTTAATGCAGGGAGACGTATATTAGATTAATGTCACAGCTTATGTTCCAAAATACACATCACAAAAAATAACCGTACAAGTGTTTCATCGGGCTCCTGTATTCTTGTGCCATGAAAGAAAATACATAAGCGGAACTATGCAGGAAATTTTTTTTAGCCTGTGAAAATTGTCATAATTTACAAATGTTCTCACTCTATATTAGTATAAAACCTTGAACTTCAATCTTGCATGTTGCAAAAGGAGAGTCCAAATCACCAGATATTAGCTCTTCTTGAGGAACTGGCTGTTTAAGAGATAAGGCCGTCTTCATGGAAAATTTTTAGTTGTGTTTGTAAAATGTTATCACCTGGTGATTTCCACAATAACAAAAAAATTGAAATCTCTATTCAGACAAAGATGCCCGTTTCTCCATTGAAAAGCAGGAATAGTAGGTCCTTCTCAGACTTTGTTATGTTCTGTAATCTGATTTTTAAAATAATTGTGAAGGTTCTTCTATTTCTCTAGAATTCCTATATATAAAAGCCTAGTGTGATGCTTTACAATAGTAACACCTAAAAGCACCTATTTTTCAATGAAAAGTAGCAATAATGGTATCAGCAACACTGTACAGCTGGTGCATGCAGACAGCACCACCAGCGTGCTCTTGGAGGGGATCTGCGTGGGCCGAGTGGGATGGGAGCTGCCAAGGTTACGGTGAGAGCTGAGGAAGCCCAGAGCGTGCAGCTGTCCCCAAGTCTCACCAATGGCAGCTTTAAAGAGCAAGACTTTGCTTCAGCCGCGTGCAGTGGCACTTTCTGTTACGTGGTGGTTCACATTAGATTATTTTTCTTGTTACTGTGAAGAATCAATGCGACTATTAGACTGTTGTGAAAAGCTTTAGGTGGAACCAAGTAGTTTGCCAATGAGATTTTAAAATTCAGTTGTYATAACTTAGGTGAGGTGTCATTAGCGATATGGCAGGTAATATTCCTTCTCAGAGAGATAAATGTAGCTTTAATTACATGTAGAGAATACACACTTAAACACTCTAGCTGAATTTCATTAAAATTCTGGTGTTCTGTCCTCACCACTGCTGACCAGGAGCTGCCCGCAGAATACAACATGCCCTAATCAGCATGAAGACGCACTGAGGAGTTTGTTGCTCTGTATTACTAATATAGACAAAAAGTATGATTGCAACTAAAATAGACCCTTTTGGAAGTATTTATCTAGGAAGTAAACAATTTGATTTAACACTATAAAGATAGATCTGGAAGCAACCCAAATAAATAAGTGTATTTGATAAACCTGTGTGGTGCATTATACCTGCAATTTCAGTCCAGGCCATGAAGGCAGTTTTGTAGGCTGATGGAGCAGAACTGGAAGTGGTGCTAGTCTACAAAGTGGGTTTTATTAAAAATTTTGCACCTGCTTTTAAACATGAAGATAACAGCTTACATGCCTCCAGGGAGATGTGCAGGTACAAGCAGCTTTTCACTACACTGTGTCCTCTTACTACAGTGTTGGGCACTGGTCCAGTTCCCATTATAAGTTAGATCCATTTCAATGCGAATCATCCCTTAATAGCTTCAGAGCTCTTCTGCCAGCCGAAGCTCCGCTGGGCACAAGAACGCTATTTTTTCTCCCTTTGGTGTAGTGGGTCCTTTCTGGGATGGAGCAGCTGTTGCAGTTGCAGTGGGCTTTTCCCACCAGAAGATTCACAAGGAATTGCTCATCAGAAYATTTAGTTGCACTGAGCACTCTCTCCAACTTAAAAGGGTTTTTTTGTTGTTGTTGTTTTTGTTTGTTTTTAACACTGGAGAGCCTGGTCTTGTGCTAGTTCATTGCACACAGAGACACATAGCAGTTGCTGAAAAAAAAAGAAAAAAAAAAAAGTAGTTGCTACCTCCGTAGATGAAGTATAAGAAATGACTGCCATATTTCCAGATATTTCTAGAGTAAACATTGAAAAAAACTGACATTTTAATGGCAACCACTGCTATAGTCATCGGAGCCCTTGTACTGGAGTCTGCTTGGTGCTATGCATTCTCTCACATCTTGAGGAAAACTTTATTTTGCCCCTCATGACCTGAACACAGCCTAGAGTGATCAAGGTATCCCAGGGATAAAGCAGCCGATGTGGATGGCTAAAAGAGAAATTTCCCAGATTTCGTTCTGGATTGCAGCTCTCTCTATAGATGCTCCCTAGCATGCACTGATAATTATAATTCATTCAGAAACAGTTATTGAGATCTTCATGATCAGACAGAGGTGAACATTAATGCCAGAAGAGCAATATCCCATTCCAGTTAGTGATGTCCTTTGAGGAGCGAAGCACAGGAAAAAAGCAGAGAGATGAAAATAGATATGTGGTATCTAGAGTTTTTAATTGCTGGTAATCCTCCACCAGGACGAGCTTGTGATTGTACTGTAAAAAACAAACACTGACTCTAATGCACGTATCTAGGTGATTGTTCCATGCAGTGTCCTTTTCCATAAGGATTAATGCACATTTTGTACATTCCTTAGAGTGTTAGAATTCACTATAATTTCTTCAGTGTTTGCCAGCCACTCACAAGCTCAGTCCTTTCTCACATTAAGAAAAAAAAGAAAGGGTCGAGTGAGCAGAGCTCTTTGACAATATTAACATTTGTCCCGTGGGATAGCTTCTATATTATAAAGTGAAAATTGACTCTCATGGAGGTGGATATCAAGGTTTATCAACCCTAGAGGTACATATTGACTGAGACAAACTAGAGGTCACTATAACGTCAAGAGTAAATAAATCTTAATACTGCCCAAGCAGGAAATCAATATACATATTTTTCCATTTATTTCAAATGTTGTGGAACTATCTGGAAATCTCTYGGTTATGTGCCTGAATTCTGAGATAACAGGAGATTTTTTTCTCACCATGAGTAACTCTCTAAAGCAAAGTCAAAGCTTGAGCAAGGATTCAGGAAAAACCGTGTTGTCTGGTTCTGAATCAGACAGGAAACAGGATCTACTTCTTACAGAAAGATGGAATTTTTTGTGTGACCTGTGTTGAAGGAAAAGTACTCAGCTGTGCTGAATTTCACTCCAAAGATAAAATCTTTTCCCACAGTCAATCCAATGGTAGTTAAATTGTCGGAAATCGAGTTTACACCATAACCTGTAGTGACAAAAAGCTGCTTTGTAACACTCCTGKAGCCTGACTTCAAATGAGTAAAATCTGGAGGCTGTTGCTAGCTGAGATAGTTACAATTTGGGGGTCTTAAACAGCACTGCATTGGTATAGTCTCTTGTTTTCCTACGAATGGCTTTTACATTCATGCAATCTGAGGAAATGTAACATCTTTTTGAAATTTTGTGCATGTGGATATGCAGTATTCAAAAGGCATTGAGCACACTCCTCCAGACTCCCCAGCAAAAAAGGCAGAAAGATGGCACAGAGCTCTGTTGTCTCGCACCTGAGTACCAGGGTGTGAATTAGCATCTAAAATTAAAAACAGGTGCAGGCCAGTGGACAACTAGATTGAGAAGGGCAATGGGTGACTTAAATAGCAAGTGTTTTGTTATGTATTTAAAGACGGGTGGGACAGATGAATATATTGAACGTACTTTTAAACTTGCAGTGAGTATTGGGCAAAGGAGAGGAAGGGGTAGGGGAAGAGGAGAAAAGATGACCCCAACTAAAAAACAAGSTTTTATAGTTTAAAAGGTCAACTAGAAAAAAAAACAGCTGTAACAGTGTGCAAGTCTGTCACTGAGGATTTCAATCTGATTGTAAATACCTGGACAGAAATTGAAGGGTAGCAGCACAGGGGGGTTTTGATTTGGCCAGGATTAAAAGAAAACAGGAGGAGGTGGAGAAGAGACTTGAGATATTATTTGCTTTGTTATTTTGAAGGAAAACACAGAGTCAAGCTCATGAAACTAGCTGGTCTAACTCCATAGCACAGCTCCTAATAATAAGGTTTTGTTTTCATGTGCCTTTGCTTTCAAGGATTTACAATTATTAAGAGGCAAATTTCAGCAAATTATCTGAAGGTCAGCTGCAGAAGACTTTACTCACCTGTGTTCCTGAAAGCACCTATTCACTTGCTTAACCTTCAGGCTACAGGCTGTGCTGAGCAGGGCTCTTTGGTGGCTATTTAAATCTCATTGACCTTGTTGGAGTGGAGGCTTGGGTTTGAGAGAAGGAGTTGCTGAAGTTTAGTTTATATGCTTGAAATTAGGTGGGTTTGCTGTTTGGTACCTAAGGCAAATGTTCACTGAAAGTGAAAAATGAGCAAGTCTGATCTTAATTTAAAGCCTGATGAATCTGAAAGAAGTCTTCGTGTAGGCCATTGGCACTGAAGGATTTTTACATCTCCGTGGTTGGCAGCTACTGGACAAGGCATGGCTGGATGCTGTGTCCCGTGCGGCTCCTCTCAGCTTCTGCTGCTCCCTTGGTGACAGCGCATTTGCTTCTCTGACCTTACTGGGAAGGTGCTACCATGTGTACTTGACTTCACCCGTAAGAGCCGCTCCCCAGGAGTGCCATGGAATGATCCCTCTCACCCAGCTTGCCACCTTGGTGGTGAGCAGAGACCCCAGTCACGAGCTGTGAAGGCCCTCAGTCCCGTACCTCGCTCCTACTGCCCTCTCCGAGCTGTCTTAGATACTTCAAATGAGAACCATGAATCTAGTTATTTACACAACTGAAATACAAATCAAGTCTATTTTTTCCTCTGTGTATATTTTTTTCCAATTACAGCCTTCTGCTATCAAGAACAAGCCACGTCTCTGAGGACTTGAGAGGAATTTTTTGAATTGGGAGAACTTATTTTTAAAGCCAAAGTAATAAGTTTGTCAATCACTTCTTTATTATCAGTCACTCTCTGATGAACAACATTCAGACTTTAATATCAGCAAAGAGACAATCTGAGGAATGAATGTTCAAGTAATAATATTTTATGATTTGACTCTGTTTTTAAAATGTATACGCAATGGCCTAATTTAGCATCAGTGAATCTAACAAATTCCCTGTGGCAAATGCAGCATATGGGAATTAGTTTTTATTCTTTTCTTGAAGTGTGCAAAACTCCCGTTAGTGTCATGCATACATGTCAGGAGGAAAAGCCCCTTCACTTCTGCTTGGTTTGGGGTGCTTTTTTCTTAATTATTTTTAGAGCAGTCCTACATGCTTCTAGATAGGTTCTTGTGCATGACTTTATCGAAAGAAATCTCATGACAATACTATTGAAATGAAACTGTTGCAGAGGAAAATCTTTTAAAATTTTTACTTAGTTATATTAGCAGTTCAAGTTCCCAACCTCCTTTTTTTGAGCAGATGATTATTAAGACAAAGTAGTTTTGCCTTTACATCTTGTAGGTATCCTTCCTTGCAATGGTGACCTGACTATTGCAGAGATGCTATGGAGCATGTGTCTGCAGCTAGCCATGGATTCTGTAATATCTGCTTATTCAAGCAGCACCTCTAGGCAAGCTACAGATGTGTTCTGGCTTTGGTTTTTGTTGTTGTTGTTTTTGTTTTTTGGGTTTGGTGTTTTTTTGTAAGTAAGTCTTGTTAACTGATGGTTCTGTGAGAAACTGAGAGGAAATTTAGGAGGACACGTAGCAGTTGAAGAAAAAAATCTTTTTCTTTTCCCTTATGGCTAGAATAACACATGGTTTAAAGTACATTTTATGGGGTGCCTCCATGAACTGTGACATTCAGAGCCCAGAAAGCATTTCCAGTACTGGAGCTCTTTCTCTGAGTTCTGAACCGAAACAAGTTTGACCCAGGTAGACAAAATTCCTCTCTGGCATAACTGTGTTCCTAGCAGCTATCATACTTGAATTTGGTCTACTCATGCTCACTTAAAAGTAGTGGAAAATATTTAGTATCTTATTCACAAATATCTGGAAATGGGCAAAATAATTGCGTAGAAAAGATGTTGTGTCAGTCACAAATTGATGACTGAGTTCTTATGCAACAGTACCTATTACATCTGGCTTTTTAGTGCCTTTTGAAACTGATTTCAAAGCTCTAATGAAAATGTACAGAGAGTATTCTCACATTTTTCTTAGAAATGAGGACTCTGGCATAGAAATTGCAACTCCAGGGAAGGCTTGGTGAGAGAAAAAGCAGAGATTTGAAGACCAAATCCAGGAGCATCACAAATTTGAATTGTGAAAGAGTCTATCTTCACTGTCATGGGTCTTTCACAGGAATAATTAAAAAAATGAGATTCTGTTCATGAGCATTAAAGATCCACAGAGTGTTTTGTAAGACGGAGGGCTTAGCAGCGCTTTCTCTGGCCAGATTTTTCTCTTCATTAACTACTTGGCAGTGTGCTAAACATCCAGAGGTCGTATGCAACCTTCCAGAATCTATGCATTTAGTATTGTCTGTTTAACTATAATGTGATTTGACACTTACAGAAATCTTGTGGTTTTTGTCCTTATTTGATTGCCTCATACATTCAAATTAGCAGGCGATTGTATCATACTGTATACAACTTGATGTTGGGGGTGTGGGTTGACCTCTTGTGCARAGAGAGCAATTCTCTTTGTATGCAATCAAATCCTGAATATGCAGAGTAAGGGCTGCTGCAGTAGTTAGCATAATTCTGGCTTTATGGACGATTTTGCAAGGCTTTTCCAGACTCGCTCTGTATTTTTAATGTGCCTTTAGCAATGCAAGTCTGATCAAAGGGAATAATTTGTGCCTGTTTCTAAATGGCTGGCAAGAATTTTAACAGATATTTTGAGTAATAATTAATTAGGGATATGGTATGATAATTACTACAGAAACACAGGTCTTTTATTTAAATAGGATAATAATCATTGCTACAGTGAAAGAGTTATTTGGATTATTCTGAGAATCTCATTTCTCAAATAAAAATTTATTTTATGGAATTAAAAAAAATCACAAAGGGTTTTGAAACACTCTATTGTCAGAGTAGCATTTCATTTTAGTGCATATTTTTTGTAATTATCTCAACATTTTTTTTCTGAGTTTCTCTCATTTGTTTTCCTTGCTCCCATAGGGGATAAGTATCCACTTTTCTACTTTTTGCTTTCACGGGGACTCCAGTGTATATTTGGTGTTGTTTTAATAACTGTTTAGGTCTTGATCTGAAATCAAACTTAAAAAGACTCTTGTTTTCCTTGAAGAACAATATATCATATAACAGAAGTTTTAAATCTGTTTATCTTTTTCTTTTCTGAGTTCTCAGTCTCAAGTCTAAACCTGGTTACTATTCCTCATTGGCTGAAAGATTTTTAGACAGTTATATTTGTAGATCATATACATTTTCCTACTGCTTCCATCTCTAATAGCAAGACACTTCAGCCTTGTCTTTTTATTTATATATTTATTTATCGATAGGCAGCTAGGAATTAGCTGGAAACACTTTGGTATAGCCATTTTCTGCTGGAGTTTGCATTTCTATCAGAAGCAAAATGGTTGTAAAGCTATCAGTTGTGCTGAAATTTTGCATCTGCAAAAATTAAGGCAAGGGAAGTGCTGACAATGTTAAACCATCCTGKTTTGGTAGTATAAAATACTTGACCCTGAATTCTGAGGTTATAATCTCTTCAGAGCTGTAGTCACCTGTGGGAGAAGTAGAAAAAGTGAAGAGGGAACTCTGAAAGTTAAATGTTCCTCTGGGTGCAGTTGTTGCACCTTCTTGCTCTACTGCTTATTCTTCTTCTGCAGCTGAAATGTTAAATAGCCAGTTTCTTCATCATATTGCTATACCTAAAGTGTCAGGAAGATTGGGTGTCCAGCTCCGAAGTGCTATATGGTAATGCCTACAGTCAACACATCATGGTGACATTTAGCTACCTGACATCCTTACAGGAGTCATAATCCAATAACATAGAACATCTTCAATGGAGCTTTTCCTTTGGCAATTTTTGAAAAATTGCTAAAGCCTGAACTATCAAAGTCAAAGGTTTTTATAAATCTAAAACATACTGGGTTTTAAAATTTTTATTTCATTGAGGAATCTGAAGAGGAAGCAAGTTTTTGTTAGTTTGTTTTTTACCAAATCAGATGTAAGGTAAATACTGTAATCTCAGAATCATTTTCAAAATCTTTTTTACATCTTTGCCTGTGCTGCTGAGAGTGCATGCTCCATGGTACTAAAGGGGAACCATTTGCTCACAAGGCAGAGGAACGTAGAGGATGAAAAACCTCAGTTGTGTCTCTCATGACCAATGGCTACATTGCCTTCTGCCCAGAGTCTGCTTACCATTTGCCTACCATTAAATTGGCTTCTGGTAGCCTTTGTATACTGCGTTTTCTGGTAGCCTTTGTATACTGCGTTATAAGTCCTAATTTCCATCTCTCTTCCTAAAATTCCCCTATTACTTGGTGCTCTGCCATTTTTCCTCTCTTTTGAGTAATAAGGAGTATAGCGTTGCTTGCAATTTTGGTAGGAAGTAAACAGAAATTAAGTGGCATTGGTTTTGAGGCTACCGTTGTGATCCATAGCCTAAGGCCAGAGGGAATGGTTATGGTCAGAAGACCAGAATTTCTCTAAAGAGCTGCTTGAAACTACAATTCCTACCTAAACTTAGACTGYGACTTCTTTCTTGAAATGTCATAGAGTCTACATAGAGTCAAGGCCTCCTCCAGCCCTCTTTTCAATTATTTTAAAACCTCTCCCACGACCACGAAAACCAGCTGTAACATAGTGGTCAGAGGATTTCAGACCTGCATTTTTTGCTGACTTAGTCGTGTAGGGACTCCGTAGTCCTTCCCTTTGGGCTGCTGTGTGGCGGCAAGCACAAGAACTCAGCTGAGGGTTTGAGCAGACAAGAATCAGCTTTYGATGTTCAAATGTAAGCTGCTTTATTTTTCTCCCAACTGAAGAGGCAGTATTTATTTTCTTGCATGAGCCAGTAGACTGAGCAAAGATGAGTTTTCTTTTAGCATCTCAGCACATTTAAGCAGCATAATGTAAGCGCTGAAGAAAAGACAACCTTGAGCCGAGAATAGTTTGGGTAATTCTAGTTGAAGATGGCTGCTTATGGCAACGYGCTAATCGTCTGGAAGCTGAATGCCTAAATCAGGCAGGTTTTTAGACTCTGAGAGACAGCAGCTTGTGCTGTGTATGTGTGTAGTGGAGATTCCCAGCTCTCAAAGACTGTTATTATGAGGCCAGACTTTCTTTGAATGCTGCCTGATGCTGGTGCAGATGAAATCAGCAGATTGTAGTGTAATATGGTAAGTGCTTACAGAAACTGGTGCAAACAGGGAGGCGGCAGCTAATCGGATTAAGGCAAAGTCTATCACAGCCGCAGCTGTCAGTGGATTTTAGCAGATTTTTTTATCACTGTTTGTGTGGAAAACACATGATAGAGGGAATCTAATGAAGGAGATTGAACTAATAAGCAGAAGTGCTTTTGATCTGATAGTTGCTCTTCTGAGTAAAGTACTCTGGAGAAGCTCAGGGAAAGTTTTGATGTAACTCTTATGTGGAAGAAATAACCTGCAGACATTTTAGGAGAGAAAAGTGATTGGATAGGAGATGAGATAAATTATCAATAACTGGTTTAAGTGTCCTGTTTGGTGCACTCTGGGAAGAGGCTGACTAGTATAGGTGGCACGAGCACGGCACAGGGCGAACCAAGGTACCTTGGACTCAGGCCAAAACTGAACTGACAGCTAACTTGTCATATTCATGTGGGGCTTTATTTTTCCAGGAATATCTTGTTTATATTCAGGGCAACAGCCCCCACTGACTTCAGTTCCCACCCTAAAAAGGAGAATATGTCATTAGTGATGACTGAGAAAAGTTGTTTCCAAAGCCTTCCTCTCACGCCACAGAGGCAAGGGCAGGGGGAAATCTAGTTACTAGGACAGCTGCTGTAAGCCCAAAACCATCTTTCCTTCTTTTAGCTCATTCCTTATGCACTTTCCAACTTAAACTGCAAAGACTGAGTTTCAGGACAGTGCAGACTAAAGCCTCTTTGGCTGTGCCGGAGAGGCTGGGGCCAGCGTGTCCTTCCGTTCGTGCCGGCTGAGCGCGCGCCCGGCCCTGGGGGACAGGACCTTCTTTTTCTTTGAAACCAGATAAGAATGGGACACCGGAGCTGAGGCCTGGCTGTGCTGGGAGGGCAATACTGTGCGAGCTGCCAGGCCTTCCCGCGAGCCAGCCGGGGTGCCTGGGCTGCACGGGGCAGCAGCGGCACGAACTACCAGCGAGAAAGCCGCGTTTTGCCGGAGAGAGGGCCCGGGACATTTGTTCTGCTTCCTTGCAGGACTGCTTGGCTCAGGCATAGCTCCCCCAAGGATGCCTCCACATTTTGCAGTTTCAGAGGGATCTTGAGTGCTGCTGGAGCGCTTAGCATCTCTGTCACGGCTGCAGCGTAACAGCAGTCAGTGCTTTGCTCCGGCCTCTCTCGCAGGCACGTACTCAGCACCTCTTACAACCCAAAACCCCAGGGTATCTATTTCAGGTCTTTCTTTAAAACAAATGGTGCTACTACTAATCTGAGTCAATGTAACTGAGCTGGGAATCAGAGCCTGAGTTTTAATAATTAGAACATGATAGAAAAAGATCAAAGTAACATTCACTGTTTTGTTGGTTTAAGCTGTARCCTCCATACTGAGGGAGGTTTGTATTTCCTGCAGATTCATGGCTGTATGCAAGTTGGGGGGACTGTACTTTAACCTTCCAGATTCTGTCTTCATCATATGTTTATATCAGAACTGAGCACTAACTAATTGAGATTAACTGAGGCAGAAAAGTGGCGTGGATTTGTTGGGTATTTGCTTGTGAATTAGATGTTTTCTTCTAAAAGTCATGGCAGAATCCTTTAATCCAACTTTTTGGTTTTTAATGCATGCAAAACAAACTGCTGTATCAGTGTGTTCTGCTCTGGAACTAACTGAAGGGAAGAGATTTATTCTGAGCTACAAATGAATTAGGAGGGAGAAGAAAAGCCCTTGTAGAACGCATGAGGTGTCTTAGACAAAGAATAAGCAAGACCAAACTGGAAAAATGCAATTTTCTAAAACTTGTTAAATGTGTCAGCTGTTTTTTCTGGACATTTTTGTAATTATGTTTAAAGGAAGTTATTCTGAAAGCCTTAAACTAAATATTAGTCATTTTWCTGTACTCCATGTTGCTCTGCTGAAAGTACAGAAATCACTATAGGCCTTGTGGCCCTCACAGGTAAGAGAAAGACTGGAGCTGCAGCTGAAGGGGGCTGAAGAGGAGACAGTCTTCCTCTGAGCTCTCAAGGTTCCTGAGCACTGCTGAAGTGCTAGTGTCAAAGAGCAATAACGTGGTAAATCAAAATTTTATGCTGTGATTTAAGTTCTGACATGCAAAAACCCACAGGATTTTTTGTACTTTGATATCTCTGTGCTTGTCATGCATTTTTGCCCCTTCACTTTGATGTGAATACTGGGGTAAGAAGAAAAGACATAGCTCAGTACTCTGAGACCTTATTTTAATCAAACTCCTGTACCAAGGGTAAAGCTGGAGATTTTCAGACATCTTTACATCAATTAGTAGGACCCACTTTGTAGGATTTATTCTCAGGAGTCCATTTTTTCATAATGAGAACCCTTTATGCTGTCAAAATGACAAAAATTTCTTGGTGTAAAGGCCTGCTTTTCAATTAAAATCTCTCTTTGCTGAGTGGAAGAGTCCTTTGGCCTTGAGGACTCTTCTCTCTGTCTGCTGTCTTTTTCCCTTGCATGTATGCTCATCCTTTCAGATCTTTTTTTCTATTCTGCTCTTCAAAACAAGAAAATTGCATATACTTCAAGTAAAAAATGTGTGAGAGTAAACAACAATTCACAGCATYCAGTGTCTTTGATACTAAAATATAACTAGAAATGCATCGTTGAAATAACTTGCAAGTGCTCCTACTGGAATAATTTCCACATCCTTGGTTGGAGGAGGAGAGTGGGGAAGTGGGTAAAAACAAAAAACAGCTAGAGTATGGAACAGCATCTTTTCYTTTCAAATGCTTCGGTGCTCGGCAYCATTGCACTTTAATCCCTGCCCCACCTGAGCAGTGCTGCAGCTGCAGCAAGTACTTCACAGCCTGACATTTCCATAGGTAAGGCAGATACTGCATAAGAAAACGCTTTCACACATTGTACTGTTCAAACATAGGCTTTTACTTTCTAAATTTTCATTCCATCACTGTAACAATGTATTTGGAAGAGATATTCACTGACATAAGAGTAAAAGTAGGCACTAAGTTGATTACAGAGATGTTGCCAGTATGGCCAGGAATTGCCTGTGATGAGTAAATTGATCCTGAGTTGAGTTAATGCTGGATGATCCATGACAATTGAATTTTTAACCTAGGAAAATAATGTTTACAGCTGAATAGATCTTCAGGAGACGCTGATAGCACAGCATTGTCACGCAACGCTGTTCATGCTGCTCCTGACACAGGCAGCTGTCATGGGTCCGTAGTTGCTGGCCTCAATGGAAACTCGTGRATCTTCCATACGTGTTCAGTGCACAAGAATGAATTGATGTTGATAAGCAGAGACCAGCAAAAACATTGCATTAACTAGAGATTGTTTGCAAAGTGTCATGTGAATGTTAAACACTGCCGTTTCTTCAGGTCTTGCCCTGGTACGAGCCTTTTGCGTGTGGAGGCAGGTTCAAGCTTCTGTGGTTTCTTACTCTGCAGCATCACTCAGACAGCCTCAGAGCCCAAGAAACTTTGTTCTCTAATAAGCAGGCTGGGAGACTAGAAATCCTGGGGAGCCCCCCTCTAAGATGTTTGCTTTGAGCGGATTTGAGGGCTTTGAGATGTCCTTTATACTGCCTAGCCAGTGATTGACTACTGGATCAATTGTGTCTCCAAGGCAGCTAACTTCAAGGGCACTTGGCTCTGGGAGCTTGGAAATTCAACTTCTTGGAGCCCGTAGGGTGCCCAGTTCCAACACATTCTGCACAGCAAGTGTCCAGGAACCACAGACGTGCATTAGCCATGCACAGGAATAGCGAGCTGGGAGGAGGAAACTCTCCTGAACTTCAGTGGAACTGTGGAACCTTCAGCTGCTCCCATAAATTGTCAGACTTCCAGGGAATCAATCAATTTGATTTAATTTTTCTGATCTTTCACAGGTGTTTCTCCAACCAGCTCCACTCTGCATTAAATATGTGCAAATTATTACACAGTAGTTTGAGTACCTTGCTAAATGTTATTGCTTTCGCTTTGCTAAAATCTGCTTTGTTTTGTGGATTAAAGCAATGGCAAAAATCTTACTGTCTACAACGAAAACAAGCTGAGCTTTTGGTACGTCCGGTGGTGCTCCCCTTGAAGAGCACTAACTTGCAGGTTCCAGTGAATGCTGGAAGTTGCCCCGACACCCTCCTGTCATTCTTTCCTTTCGTTATGCTGACATTGGATCCTACGCTTCGGGACCCGGGGGAAGCTGCCGGAGCCCCTCAGCGTGTGGGGCACTGTCGCGTGCGAGGCCAGGCCCAGCCCTGCTGACCTTGACCAGCCTCAGACTCGGACTTTTCCTGAGATCAGGACCACCTCCTGCGTGGTGCCCCGGGTGAGCAGCTGTCGCAGGACGGCTCCGTCTCCTCGCGTGCTCAGCTCACAGGGCGCTACGTTCAACCCTGTGCGCAAACCTGCGCACTCTGTGTGCGCGCTCCAGTGGACGTAGGTAATCTTGTAGATTTGTGTAAGGCTTCAGAGAAAGAGGTGACTTCCTTGAACTTGTGCATGGACATTTCGTGGATGCTTTTTCTGTGTTTTTCTGTGGAAGAGGAAGAATCTTAGTAGTCCAGCATCGCTCGAGCAAAGCTGCATGAGGAATTTACCGCCGAATTTGGCCATTCACATGAGGTAAGAACGTAGGGTCAACTTTTCAACTTAACACTGTAAGGCAATCTGTTTGGAAACAGCTGCATTTGTTTAAGAAGTTACAACTCCTGCTGTTTGCTACAGATTGCCAGACTGGGTCAGCCTGAGCCGTGAAGGAGGTAAGTTTAAAACGAGGTGCCTGACTTTGCACTGAACGAGACTGGCAGCGCTGACGCAGGCACCAGCTGAAGAGAGGCCTTCAAAAGGCCAGGGCTACGCACGTTTACCTGTCTTTGCCTTATGTGACATAGATACTTAAGCATTATTTTTTGAAAGTGATTCAAGGGTTTTCAGGCCTATGTCTCATTTTCCTCTAAAGATCCAAAATGCTCTTCCCTCTCTTGTTTCTCAATAAATAAATGATCAGTTCTGACTACCCATGCCAGAGCAGATAGCTGCACTCTACATGCTTTCCTCACTCAATATTTCAGGAGATATCCCAGAAGCGCTTTGTTATTAAGCAGTTTTGTCGTTCTGTGAACCATCAGTTACCAAACAGTAGCTTAAAATAAACAATACGTCTTCTGCAGTAAACAACGTGGCTGTTGTTTTAACTCACAGCTGCATGACCACATCTCCTTTCTGTAGGCGTCACCGTTTGCCCCCCACTGTCCTGCTTACTGCTGGCAGCAAAAGGACATGGGGGTCTCCCTTCCTTCCCTATGCACGTTTGCAGCCTTCAGTGTTTAAAAAAAAATAACTTGAAGTGTATCAAATTGAACAGTATACKAGCCCATGATCATCAGTCCAATTAGTGGACTCTTTCCTCAGATAATCTGGACCAGAGCGTGAGCTTGCAATGCTTTCCCTGCCGGACCACAGCCAGGCTGACCTCCAACCCCTCTGCATAACTCTGTCCCCTCCTGCAGACAGCATCGGCTGGTTGACATGGAAAAGCCATTCGGCGCTCAGCAATCCTTCAGGGCACAACTCATTCAATCAGGATGGAGCGGATTTATGGCTCCTGCGCGTGGGTCCCAATTTCCTGCACTGACATCCTGATTTGTTTCTGTGACATTAGGGGTTTGCCAGGAATGGTGTTTGTTCACTCGTGAGGTATGGGATGGAGGTTGTTATGCTAACGGTCTGCAAAGGGGCAGCAGAAAGGCCCTGCCAAGAAGGGGCCTTCTTGAGTCTTAGCCTTCCCTGCRTTCCAGATGTATTTTGTTAATCTGCTTTTCCATTTTCTAACCAGAAAACCAATAATACAACACCAATAAAACTGTTTTGCATGGGGCAGCATTAAGCTAATAATAATACAAAAAAGCTTGCTTGCTTTCTGGTATCCATCATGCTTGTCAGATGTGTGTAAAGTATATGCCATCTTGTGTTGACAAGCCCAAAAAGCAGCTGTCGTTTTCAAAACTGTTTGAAATTGTCTTCTGTTTGCTATTTGAAAAACAGGAAATATGAAGGATTGCAGAAAGGTTTGATGCTGCCCAAGTTTCATTTGCTGGCCTTCAGATTATCCTTCAGATCACCTGGGAGAAACATGGGTTTTAGTAAATAAAATTTCTGAATAAGGTTTCTGCTATATGGGGCTGTACGGCTAGGAAGAAAAGAGAACCATGGTCTCCCCAGAATTCGTAAGTTAAGCAGTGCTAATTCTGAGTTACGAAAGTCAGACCCTATCGTTATCTTGATACCCCAAACCTGTGGCTGGCCTAGCTTTTGTTCACGCTTTAAAGATCCTTGATCATGGCGATAGATGATTAACAGTCATTTTCTGCTATTTGCTGCAAAGGGCAGCAAAACCCTGCCTTAGAGTCATACGAAGTTGTAAGCTTAGAAAGGCCTGTTGCCATGGCCCTGATCTGACCTTCTTCGTAATTCTGGATATAGAACTTGGTCGAATTAATTTTTGTCTGAGGTCCTGTTGTTGTGGTTAAACTAAACCTGCCAGACTAAATCAGGAGTCAGTTGAGGCAGTTCTCCATCTCCCAAAATGAGAACAGTCCTTGAAAGCATTTTCTTCTGTCTCTGCAACTCACGATTCAACTTCTTAATGCCCAGTGTGCTCTTAGTGGCTCTAAGGTCAAAAGTGCTCTGCAGTAATTTAGGAAAGAGACCTGCCTGAGATGGGCTTTGCTTCTTTTCTAGCATTTTTGTTTGTACAATAGCTTCTTTTTATCTTAAAAATACAGAGTGGGGAGATGTAAGTAATGCAGCTCACATATCATAATGTGCTTCTGAAAACAAGGGAGGCTGGTAATGTCTCCAGCTGCAGCCGTTTTCCTCCTTAGCAGAGGAGGCAGGTAAGAACTCGCAGTGTTGATTTCCCCGTGCAAACGGCAGCTGAGCATGCTCCTGGTTTTACATCGTGGGGCTGTGATATACTATCTTTCCAGAGTAGCTGCAGTCAGAAATGGTGTTGTAGGTGATAGCTCCCTTCCCTAGTAAATCTTCACTCTTTGCAGCATTTTTATAGGTATTAATTTGGGGTAAAGGAAAAGAAAACACCTTCCTTWGCTAGGTCAGCTAAGGGATTCTAATATTTTAAAATTTTTTCCCTCCATCTGGATACTTTCTTATGAGATTTGAGTGGACAACCTGTGCGTGATTAGAACAAGCAGTGAGGTCTGGCTTAGACTGAAACCAGTTTAATCACCCTGATTGGAAGGAGAAATGCAATTTGTCATCAGGTACGTGAGTCTCTGGGTCGGGCTCGCTGTCTGGCAGGGACGAGCCCACGGCAGCGCTGGAGAGCGGAACTGGGACACGAGGCCTCAGTGCAGCTTGCCCTGACGGCAGGCAGCGCCTTGGATTTACGTTGGACTAAAATAACCCAGGGCTGAGCTTTTGCTCCTACTGTAGGCAGGTATCTTGCTGCTCTTGCCCGGCTGTGCTTTCTCCTGGGCAAATAAGCACAAACTGCAGAGAAGCAGCTTTGCAGTCCTCCGCCTGAGCCTGACCCCGCGGCGGGCGGGAGTCCCCGTGCACCGGCGGTGGCAGAAGCCCAGTGTTCGGGACAGGGCTTCTGGCTGACTCGAGGCAGCCGGCTGAGACGCGGGGGCTGCTGACGTGCTCCCCTGTGAGCAAGGTAAAGGGCTGTGGTCCTGAGCGATCGCCGACGGGGTTAGCCCCGTTCGAGTGTGTCGGCCGTTCRTCCTCCCGTGTGCTGCTAAGGTGCAGTGGTTACTTGTGCTCAGGAGAGTTACCACAGAAAACCAGATGCTTACTGTAGCCTTAGTYGCTTCCTTGAAGTGAACTCTGCACAGTTTTAATTATAATGTAAAACCCAAGTCTGATACTTTTACAGCAGAAGTTTCCTTTTGAGTTAAACAATGATGAGGAGATTAATGGAGCTCTGTGGGAAGAGGCTTTTTGATGGAGATGAAATACTGTCTGCGCAATTTCAGATGATTGATTTTTGTTGATGAGGTACCCATCAAAGTGCAGTCAGCAATGCTCAGGGTATGATCACAATGCAGCAAAGGAAAGGGGCAGCTCATTAACTGCATACAACCGTCCTGCCATCCCATCCTCACCAACCCACCCTCGCGTATTTTCCTGTTATTTCTTAAGCAGCTCAGGCCTCACAAGACTCCTGTGCTGTATGGAAAGGCATGTGGTACCTGTCACAGGCTGCTGTAAGGTAGGGTCCTTGATATGGAAAATGAGGCGTGCAAAGATTTCTAGTCACTTACTCATTTTTAAAAGTTTTGAACAAGCAGGTATTGTCCTGTGAATATTCCTTACTTTGTGAGGAAGTAGTTTGGTATCATCGGAAGAGTAACTTTCAATTTGGCTATTCCCCGAGCAGACGTACGCTGCTAAATCATCTTTCTTATCACTGGAGCTTTAAAAACAAGGCTATTGACCATGAGATGAATTTTGTCACAAGCTAGATGTAGGAGTCAGTTTTGACATTGCTTGAAATGTTCTCTTCTCAAAGAAAATCTCTACTGAGAGCGGATGAATAAAAGCTAAGTGGGAGATTTTGGATTGCATAAATGAGAATAAGACATCTGATTTACTCAGGCTTCCACTGAGAGTTGAGCATCTCACTGTCCTTTATGCCTTTAAAATCTTCCCTCTAACTGCCATCTTACAAAATACAGTAGTGATATCTGGTTGCAATATCTAAGTCAGATTTGTGTCCGTAAAGGTTTGCTGATTTTGATAGCRTAACATGTGTCCGCAAGTCTTCCAAAGAACCCAAACAAACGTTTTCATGTCTCTTTTCTTATATTAAGTGAATCTTTGCTTTTGCCTATTGCATAAAATCAGTGCATGCTGTTTCCTTTGAGGATGTTTTGTTGATTTCAGGGAAATCTGGGGGAAGAGATCTTAACATGTCCCTTTACGCTGGTAAGAAATTTTGTCATTAATAATAGCGAGGCCACTATGTGCTGAYGTTAACTCAAACCACTGGGATCTACCTCTGCACGAGCATGGAATTTGGTTTTGCCACCTTCATATTGGATTTATATTTTAGAAGTGTAACTCATAACAAAAGTGAATGCTTATGTTAACGCAGCATTACTGCTGTGTATTGAGGGATTTGAGAATTTATTACAGAAATGAATTTGTGTGAATATTTATGCTTCATTAGTTGCTCACTGATGTGGAACACAGTATGGGAACTTTGTACTTACCGATTTTCTCAAGTTAAACTGCCAAACTGTTCTTGACTGATATTCCCATATTAAGTGTGTGCAGCTTTTAACACTTGACTTAACAAGTGCCTTTAATTTCACTGAACATAAGTTATTGATCATGGTGCTTGTTGCCTGGAAGCTCCATTCCTGATTGTTAATTGAGCTATTGATTTTTTTAATGTTATCATTAACAGAAGGGTGGATGCCATATTGTGAAGTGGTTTGCTTTACAGCAGGGAGGAGAGAAGTATAGCTGACTAAAGACTTTTTTGGTTGTGGTTTTTTGTTTGGTTGGTTTGGGTTGTTTTTTGTTTTTTGTTTTTTGTTTTTTTTTTAAAGACTATTTTGGCTGAAATTTGTTGCAAAGCTCCCATTGACTTGAACAGAAGGAGGATTTCACTTGATGTAGAGTTGATTTGGCAAAAGTAAAGTTAATAGCAAAGTCTTGCAGACTTCAGGGAGACCAGATGTTTGGTACAAGTTTTGTGTGTTAGCTTGCTTGGCATGACACTAAATCCAAACCAGTAGGCCTTGCTGAGCAAAGGCTCATGTGTATAAGCTCAGGCTTGGCACCACATTCTTACAGCCAAAGAGCTCCTGTTCTGAGCTGGCTTGTGGCCAGCCGACGTGCAGCTTGGGCTCGATGAGCTTGTGTTTGTCTGCAAAAGGCATTTAGACCATGCCAAGGTTAGTCAAGCCACACAGATTTACACCAGCTAAACTAGCCCATTGCTTTGTTACATACTCACTGTTAGCACGTTAACCTTAAGATGTATTCGCACCAAATGAGCACTACCAACACCACCGCATCCAACTGAAATGGAGAGCAGTATCTCCATGTTAGAAATACAAACTGCAGACATGAAGACTTAGTGGTAGTGAGCATAATCTTAGCATTTGCCAAGTGAATAATGATGACTCTAGGGTGTTCAAGTGTGTGCGTATGTACATATATATATATGCGTGTGTGTATATATGTGTGTGTGTGTGTGTTCTGATGTTATGGACATGAACTGTAACTGAATTCTATATATTTTCTTATGTCCGAATATATATGGTAAGCAAGTGGCTGTTTAACTACAACTGCATCGTTGTCTTGGAAATAGTATTATTATTCATAAGGTCATCTTAATTGCTTAGCAGACTTGGGAGAAAGTCATTTTAGTTCACCAAAAGCTTTTTGCTTGTATTCTCTCATTTACAGCTTTTATGAATTTTGGAAATGGAATAAAACAGAACAGAAACAATATTTCTCTCTTGAAGGCACATGATGGAATTTGTTTTCTTCCTTTAGAYATTGTTTCTATGAGAACATATCAAGGTATTCAGAAAGTAGCTTCGTAAACTGTTTCTTCTGAGCTGTCTTGCAGACTTCCATGGTGATTTTAAAGGGCATGACTAGCAGATGCAGTCTAGAAAATTTGAAAGGATTCATTATTGCTGTTCCTGTGGAATCGTATTAAAAAAAATATCCAGTAGAAGCCACTGTAGAGGTGTCCATGTTCATGAGCTCCCTGAATAATACTATCGCAGTGTGACACCTATGGTAAGGATGCATTCATGAGTTTACAGTTCTGAAGGGTTTGAGTTCTTTGTAGTTCTCCAAGCAGTTTCCAGAAGATCATTAATGACAATTTTAAAAGACTTTAAAGACTTATTTTGGGGTATACCGTCTTTCTCTGGGAGACAGAGGTTTGGAGAGAGGTCTAAGTTGAGCTGATTCGGGTGATACCAGCTCTCCTCATTTTCTGACCTTGTGTGGATGACAGTTTTAGTGAGGTTAAAAACAATGCTGATTTCTGAAGACTGTCAAGTGTGAGCAGTTCTCTGCTGAGTTGTAGGAGGCTGGAGATCTATAAACCTTTTTAAGTGCTAAGAGGAAGGAGAAGGCATTGTTTTCATTGCAGCTGGTCTTTAAGTCAGAAAGAGAATAGTAACTATTGAGTAATGGACTTGAGAAAAAAGGCTAAGTGTTATTTATTAACTAGTAAAATTTCTTAAAAGGAGAGTGACTGAGCAAAAATTGTTTAGATCTACTGCTCTGGACAAGTAGGTCTACAGAAAGCATTCTAATAACCCAGCATTAAATTGTATTGCTAAAGAAATACAAGTTCTTCCTTTTCGAAAAATCATTGTAAATGTGAACAGCATTTCAAGACTATCAAAACTAAAATACTTGTTACTGGAAAGTAACACACCCAAAATTATAGATTACAGTTTTTCTGAGCATTTGTCTGACTTTGGCTGAGAATTTTCTTTATTAAATACTTGGTTCTATTCCCAACCCAACTAGCCAGATTTTTGAAAGAGTTGAGATTATATTTATTGAAATAAAAAGTCAAGGATGAAACTGGTGAGGCACTCTGCAGGGCCGGGGGCCAGGATTTCACTTCAGGAATTGAATGGCATTTAGTTTCTTCTAATCACCAATTTTTGAAAATGGTTTGTCAAGCCTAACCTTCTGAGCTCTACTGAAGACCAAGTTACTTTCTTAATGACTAACAGGAAGCTGAGGAGGTGAAAGTACTAGTGAATATTTTGAATGTTTTGTGGCCTTTCTCAAAGCAAGACTTGGCCTTAGGCCTTTTTCGTGTTGAGCAGCTACCTTTACAAACAGAAACTGGGGGCAAAGAGTACAGTGCACTTCTCTGGTATTTTGTCCATGATCTGGACGGTTTCTGTGATGCTGTTTCACTACCCATCTTTGATAAAAATGTACATATGCCTGTTTTTTTGCAGCAGAGCAAAGAGGCACAAAGGAGAATTGATAGAGCAGTCCACCACAAGGTAACACATCTCCTTTCCAAGAGGCTCTTCACCTCTGGGAGAGCCACACAGAGAATCCTTAGTTTTCTGAATGTCTTGGATCTGTGGTCAGACCTGACAATGGAAATAGCATGAATGGCATTCTCTTCTCCACATGAAGAGAAAATGAAAACCTCAGGAATCAGGTGGAGGTACTCTTTTCTTGAAGGAAGACTTTTGAACCAGCTTGGTGATAATGGTACAGCTGAAACCCTGTCCCTGTGACACACAGGAATGGAGAAGAAAGCCACTGACTGGGCTGGTTCTCCTACCATTTGTTCTGGCTATAGATAATGTTGAGATTGGGCCTCCTGGGCTTAGAGAGCCAGAGGGGAACGCTGACATCTCTAGTTGCACAAGACATCCAAGTGCAATGTTGTGAGCTACCGTCTCCTAGCTAAGAGTCATGCCTTACTGTACACAACTGCATCAGGTAAATGAGCTCTTTCAGGGCCTAAGTCCTGTACTAAGCTACACTGTGAACTTACCTTGTAGCAGCCTCATTGGAGCCTTTATGATCTGCATTTACACAGTAACTTCCCACAATCCAGATTTCAGACCCACTGTGAACACTGGCAATCTCTCCAAAGACTTCACAGAGTCTTCACAGGATTAAGACTCTTTTAATACTACGCTGATTTTTCCCCATTAAATATCATTTTTCTCAATTTTCCTGCACTGAACATGCACATGCTTTCAGATCCTGGCTTGACAAATCACCAAGTCTACTGCATACTGTTGGCCCCTCCATACCATTCTGATAAAAATAAAAAAAAACAGCTAATCTCTTGATCAGTTTGATTTGTGGTCATCTAATGTTATTAACTGATCCGTAGGTCCAATTACGAGCAATCCTGTGAAGGGCATTGGCACTTTGATACTAGCATTTGTCCAGGCCAACTAGAGAAATAAGTTCCAAGTAGTGTCTGTGAAGTTATTGTGAACAGCATTCAGAATTTCAACCCACCAAAGGGATTTGTTTTTAAGCTTCTCTGAACTACAGTATCTGGACGAAAGCTTTACTGTTTAGAATTAATGATGTCTTGGGTTAGCTTACACAGCTTGCAGCGCTCTAGGTACTGCGGTTTGATGACTGTCACTGTTGGTTGGGTCAAGAAGAGCTGCCACAGACATAATCARCGTGTTTCCTCATTTTATCAGACTGGTGCAAGAGGTAGTCATTTTTTCCAGGGGACAGAATTAATGGGTGAATGTGCTGTGGGGCTGGCACATGCTGCTCCAGTTTAATAGCTGAATTAGAATCTTTTTAAACCCTTGGCACCAAGAAATGTGATTTCCCGATGCTTAGGGCTAATGCTGTAGTAAGTGCTGGGAAATCCGGACTGATAGTGCTGAGAGTTAACAGAGACAAAAATGAAGCACAGTAAATCTTACCTGAAGTGTTTAGCTATGTATGAATTACATATGTGCATATATGTATTGGCTTGAAAGGTATGTGCACACGTGGAGAGATTAATTATAGTTTAACTCACACATAAAAGGGTCATCAAATCTAATATTTTTTCACTAAATATTTCATCATTGCTTCTGATGGTCAAGCTGGGGGGAAAAAGATTTATAGTCACCATGTGGGGAACTGTATCAAATAAATAATGGGGGCAAATTAAACACATTGATTAACTATCATTCACTATCCTGTAATCTCTTAATGACTAAGGTCTAATTTAAGAAAGGCTGGAATCAGGATTAAATTCTGAATTGCTATTATTATTACATGTGTTCATTAGGTTCTAGAGGAATTCAGCAGAGAGATTAAAAAGGCATCTGTGAATTAAGACCAGCTATTAATGGGGAAAGTTGAAGGGGCTTATCCGCATTAACAGCATTTTTCTTATTCAGATAGCCTAACAAATGGAAGCATTAAACTTCACAGATTGTCTGTGTATTCATGGATTTCATCAGTCTAGTTTATTGTCAGAAAATTTGTAGAGCACCTGCAAAAATAATAATGGCTTCTGTGTTACATTTACTAATCAGAGTAGTGCAAAGCTAATTAGAGAGCTTTTCAGGGCAGTTGAAAGGGATAAGATTCAGTCAGTTCTGCAGCCAGTCTGAACAGATAAAATGGAAGGAGACYGGCAGAGGAGGGGAGAAAAGTGCTTTTGTTTTAATTGACCTGTGTCTGTAGTTATTTATATTTAACGCTGCAGGTTTCAGACTGGAAATGTGCCAASCTCAAATGAGTTACTCATGGGAAGTGGAAGGACCTCGTCAAAGAGGTGAATGACCACCTCTCCACTCACTCACTGTGGCGTTTGGGTCAAAACAGCAGTAAATGCCACCATAGTCTTAATATTTTTGGCAGTTTCTTGTCTTTTTCTTTCAGTAGTATGTGCGTGCCTTGCAATGAGTTAGGTGCATTAGAAGTCTACATTTGTCATTTCTACATTTGCTAGTCAGAATTGCAAGATGGCAATGGTATCTTCTGGGCAAAGCCAACACACAAAGTACTGTATGTACAGTAGTTCAGTCTGTGCATGGGTGAGACGGATATGTTGTTGTGAGTTTGGTGGATAGCAGTCTGCCAACTGGAAGAATTCTTTCCATTGACAGCCTCAATTTGACACAGTAAAGACACAAGTGGATGCTTAAGTCTAGACCACACTAAAGAAACCACTTCAGGATCTGTGTAATTTCCTCTGCCTTCCAGAGTGCCAGGAATAGTTATGAATTCTGTTGAGCAACTTTTTACATGTTAAAATTTGGAAGTGGTAATTAAACATACGTACAAAACATTATTCTGATGTGGGGAAAAACTCAGTAGGAGTTCACTCTTAAGATCCTGTGTGCCTATCTCTTTCTTGATCATCTTTTCTTACACTTACGTATCCAATGTTTAATCCTGAATAACTGTTTTGGATTTTCTATCTTTAACRTATGGGTGGCCTTGCAAAACTGATTATAAATTCATGCTGCCCTTTTTGAATATTTGATTCCATACTTGCTAATAAAGCACTTGCTCATGATCTWCAGCCCCTCCTTCTTTGCCACTTTTAAGCCAATTTTTTGATGTTTTACTTTCCATAGAGGCTATTATTTCTGCAATCTATCATTATAAGGAGTGCTGCCTACTTCAGAGAACCTCTTTCACCCTAACTGGAATCATTCAATGATTTGGATCATTAATATATTGCAAAATGACAATAAGAACTGAAGTGAGGGGGCAGGCAGACACAAAGTGCTGATGAAGATGCATCTCCTCTGCTGTCAAAATTCCACTTATAGGCACCACCACTGAATTTCTTTTAGCTAAAAGGTGAAGCTTTAGCACACCTAAAGAATATTGATTATTAACCCTATTGATCTCAGTTTGGGAAGAGGCTCAGAACAGTTCAGTCTTCTGCTTTTCCTTTAGATTTCTGGATCTAGCACGAGATTTTTTTAATCACTGAGTTATGGATACGATTTCCTTTTTTCAAGCTTTGTTCATTGTTATGATACCACTGTATAGGACTTMCTTTTCTAGGCTTTTTCTCCTTTGGAACCTGAATTTGAGTTCTGCTTTTTCTCTTTTTCCTACCATAAAGTCATATTTTTAACTGAATTTCATGACATTAATGATTTTTTTTTAAAAAAAAGCTAGAAACAGCAGTAGCTCATCTCATCTGCAACAGCAGCACTAATCTTGTACACATCAGCATGCACACAGGGCAATAAAAAGTGACATTATGTAACATTTCAGTGAAGACTCGTTAGTAGTGGAGCCAAATCCTGACRTTTCAGGCTTTCTGTGAGGATAGATTTACTCTCAATTTGCAAGGTTTTTGTTTGTTTTTTTAGTTTTTGACAGATTGTTGTGAGTTTTGTGAATCATGCTTGTACTTCTAGGTATAAGCGTACTTGTGACTTTAGGTGTGCCTGCTTTCTGGTGCCCAACTTGATGTTCTAGAAGAACTTGACTCTCATGTCATGGCTCAAGCACACGCRCTTTCATCTTAGAAAAAGAGGGCATCACAGAGGATCTCAAGCAGGACATACAAAAATCATTGGCTTTGACCCTCTGTTACCTGCTATTCTGAAAATGCCAAGAAAGATAGCTCTAACAGAGAGTGTTTTGGATATTAAGGTCTGATCTAGCCAGACAGCTTTCAAAAGTTAACATATTCTCCATTTATACAGGCTTTTAATAGGCAGAAATCTTCTATTGCTCCTAGAATAGGAARTGGAGCAGGGACTGATGGGACAAGTCACTTCACTTTTCACATTATTAGTGTGCTCAAGGCATARATCCTTTTTAGAGGCAAATACATAATAATGATAGCTGTTTTGCCAACGGTGTGATAATCTATATTGTTCAGTTTAATAATTGGCATGAAACCTATTAACTGCATGAGATATGGAGTTGGAAATCTGGGGTGAAATCTTTGGCACTTGAAAATACTAACCAACTTGTTTGTAATACTACAATCTCCTTCCGTTAACATTTTGGCAATTACAAAGATACAAGCTTTTGAAGATAAGCTTGCTTTTTTTGTGCTATACCAGTGCCTTTCCCTGTACTCAAAATCCAGAGTAAGCCTTTTTGGAAGCTCCAAAAACTTGTAAGATTTTAATCTAAGTTAATTTATTTTGATTCTAAACACTTGTGAACTTCCTGGCTCTGACAGAGTCTCGCAGTGACTAAATCCACAGAGCATCTCTTTGCAGCAGTGTTGATTTGGGGAATAGCAAACCAATTATCCAGCCAAGGGTTGGGCCGCTCTAGTGTTTTGATGTTCCTACATTGCGTTCYGTGTCCCTCCGTTGTCATTTCAATTTTAGCTAGCGAGAGTGTGGAATTAAGCTGCTTTTACCAGTGATTGTGAGTGCTTCTGCATAGAGTCAGTTCTCCTCTCCTTGCATGTGCCTATCTCAGTTGCTGAATTGTGCTGACAGAAGTTTGAAACTTCCCTTTCAGGAGAGGTCAGTGAAGCTTGTAATTTGTCACTTCAAGACGTCAGGTCCTTTAGCAAATTTCTCATTAAATTTTCTGTGTGCGTATCAGAGGTGGAGGTCGCGAGGCCTCAGGTTGTCTCRTCTCTGAGGGGAAAGCCGGCATTGGAGAGTTTGATGGCTCCACCGTAGCCGTGAATTTGAAGAAGTCAATCTCATCTGGTTTGCCCTCCCTCGAAGGCGTATTTCCTCCACGACAAAATGCAGTAGTGATTGGCTGTTTTAATAGCTTTTGAATAAGCTTGCTTTTAAAAGTATTTCCTCCAGTTTTCTGCCATGCACGGCATGGAGTTTGCACTCTGAGTAACTTACTGGTTTGCTCTGATGCTTTCCATGCCCTCTTCAAATCTTCTTTTTAAGTGTAGCGATAAGTAATTAGGGAATGTCATCAACACTTCCCTTTCCTGGTGCCATGGAAAGAATCGGTGCTTATCATGGTGCCTAAAAGTCCCCTTGTGATTCCCTGTTAAAACTGTTTTGCTATCTGCCAAGACCTGGATCTCTCTAATTACTTTTTCAACATTGTTCTGGTAGTAAGACTATCTGTTATCACTCTAGGACAAGTTTCCTTCTCATCATCCCAGTAGGCTTCAGTGTGCTAGATCCTGTTGCTTCATAGTTCGTCACTCTGCAGAAGCTGGCACGGAAGAGGAAGTCTGCTTGCGTCCAGTTAGTTTTCTGATAGTTTTTTTCTCTCTTTCCCTATAATTTTGGATCACTTTGTTGCCAGACACTCTATTTTGTAATGAGCCCCTCTGCAACTTCAGCTGTTTCATCTGCGCTTTTTTTTTTTTTTGCGCAGACGTTAGAACTGCGTCCCTCCGTGGAAGGCCATACGTAGCACAACTTTTCATGGGCTTCTAATTTCTTTGGCTTTAGTAGCTGAAATCCTGGCAAGTGAAACCACCCCACTCTTTTCTTTCTGTCATGTGTCGTTCGAATTAACTTGCTTTTCTTCTTAAAGAAGACAGCTGACTATAGTGTTAATGCAAAGCAAACCTATGAATTAATTTGCTAAATATTATTCACACAAAGAGCAATACTTTCTCAGAACACKAAGTCCTGGTATTCTCCATCTGTTTTAACAGGAAATAGGAAATGATTAGTATGACTATGCTGGGCTTATCTCTTTCTGGGCGGGTGGGAGGGAGGTGTTTCTAAGGGCCTTCATGGCTGCCCTGGCAGGGGCTGGGTGCGACGCTGAGACTTGGGTCTCAAGCCATCCGAGTGGGGTTTGCAGGCAGAGGCGCTTCCAGCCCGCAGAAAAACAGGCGGTAGCAAAGGAAAGCCGGATTATGGCTCGGCTACAAGTCACTCGTGCAAATCCACAAGGAAATTGGGTCTTCTGACTGTCACTGCTTAACAGAGGATTTGGGCACTAAATTCTCCTAAGAGGGTAAGTGGGGGGTGGATCGTTGCAGCACGATCAGCAGATAGTTTGTCTTGGAGAAAAGCGGGGCCCTGCCCTGTCGTCCCCGCTCTCCCCTGCGTTCCCGGCCTTGCAGCCGGAGCGGTGGGTGTCTCCCGCAGCGATTCTGCCCCTTCCTCCGGTGCAGCCAGCGCTGCAGGTTAGCCGTTTGCACTCAGCAYCCTAATGTGCCTGGCTGTCTTTGCAGGATGAGTCCTGCTGCTTCTCCCCRGCAGTCTCTGCTGCTTCCCTCTGCATGCCCTTACCACAAGCAGTGCCTTAAAATCATAGCTGATGGCAGAAGTCAACCGGGGAGAAGAAGATTTGGAAATCCGAGAGAGGTGGAGGCAGCCCGTAGGGGAGGGCAGAGGACCGCGTTTCCTTTGCTCGGGGTGCTGAGCTGGGAGGGCAGGAGGAGAGCGGGGACCGGAGGAGCTCCTGGGGCCAGAGCAGCGAGAGCCGCCGCGCCGCTCTGCTGACGGGGCGGCTTCAGGCTGCGCGGTCAGGTGGAGACAAGCGCTGGCGTGAGCGCGCTGGGCAGCGACAGCAGGCTTCAGGCCGGAGAGGAGGATGCGTCCGTCGGCCGCCCGCGGTACCCCAGCGCGGCTGACGCAGGCACGGGCTGCACCCAGCCGCAGCTGGGGCTGTTCTTGGCGGCCCCTCTGTGCGGGAGGAACCGGCGTCTCTCCGTCGAGTGAAAGTGGTGCTTTAACGGAGAGCTTAATGCACGACTGGTCTGGAAGAGCTGGAACTGCCGGTGGTGCCGGGTCTGCTGTCTGGGGGAGAGCCTGGCGGCAGGGTGGCTGCGCGCGTGCTGTGTTTATTGCAGCTGGCGTATGGAGAGATTTATTCTGTGTGCATTTTGTGGCACAACAAACATTTAAGTGAAAGAAAAGGCATTTTCAGAGAAATTTTAAGCACTTGTACTTAAAAATAAAAATAAAAAAATTTAAAGGGAAAAGGGAAAAGTTGTGAACAACAGAAGACCCAGTAATGCTGCATGCTTTTATATATATGTGTATGTATATATATATTGCATAGTAAAGAATCAATTTCTCTCCATAATTTTTTTTCGGAATCTGGCCACAGTAGAGTGCGGGAAAGCCTATAAAGGTCCTCTGTGCTAGTCCGTAATTGTTCTCGACGTGCACACGGAGATCCACCGCGGCTCTGCTGGCRGGCGCCGTAGCTCCGTGCAGGCGGGCCGTCGCGGAAGCGGCCGGCTCTCCTTGGCCGCCCGGGCGAGAGCCGAGCTGCCGATGCCTTCAGCTGCCTCTGAAAAYCCATGCAGCGCGAGTGCTCCTGCTAAGCACGTTTGACTGAACAGGTTGCATAGCCCTTCCGTGCTGGTATTGAAAAAAGAATAATAATTTAATACTATTAAAAAAAACCCTCTAGTAAAATGACATTTGTCGCTAAGCAGAGAGGCACGCTATTTGTGTTTCTAATAGGAGCCATTGGGAAAAGAGAGGTTTGGGGGGAAAAGTTAGCCAGAGGGAATAGGTTGATGAAAGCTGTAAGTTCTAAGAGGGTTTTATTTCTTTGCTGCTTTGTGGTTCCTGTGGGTAGGCAAGTAAACCTGACAGTTCAAACTACATTTTCCTCAATATCTCAAAATTCATTCGACCTCCCATGTTACTAATTATTTTTCCACCTGAGAATCAGCTATTTTGTTTCAGGCTACAGCAAGGAAAAAGCTGCAGCTTTATTACCAGGGTCAAAGGAAAACAGAGAACTCATTCCATCCTTGATAGCATGCAGCATTTTGCAAAGAATACCAGTCCCTCTGTTTTCACTTGGGTAGTTACAGTAAAGCTGTTAGCACCCACCAGGATGGCAAAAGGAGGTGAATCTTTTTGTTAACCCTCTTGAGTGAGTAAGTTCTCTTATTTGAAAAACTAAATGCTTTCTATAATAKTAAAAATGTAACGGATTCAGGAGATTTTCTTCAGCAACAGATTCAGCAGGTTGGTACTGAGAATTTTGGAAACTGGAGCTTTAATTTCCTTCCTTTCCAGAAAGCATTGTACAGGCATTAACTAAGTCTTTAATGAGGCGCCTGATTGCATTTTGCTCTAGAGGGGTTAAAGGCCTGGCACACAGACTCTTTCAGATCGATGGCAGTCTTTACATTGATTTTGGTGGGATCTGGACAAGTCACACAGGWCTCGATTCAATTTTATACAGAATGACAGTGAAATAGATTCTAGATTTCTGACCTAYCTTTGCCTCCTTGGTGTTCAGAGAGTGCACCCTAAGAAAAGAAAGGTTTGTGCWAAAGTAGTGTCCAGAACAAGAGTTTAATGATTTTGTTGATCTCTGCAAATATTGCTATCAGTTAATGATTAAGRAATTTCTGTAGATGATTCACAAAATGGTTACAAACTCCAGAAGCCATTAATAAATGTTTTGGCTTTGTGTTTTAATAACGAAGGTGGTAAGGCAGGAATTGGGGGAAGGGGGTCTAAGAATAGGCCATTCTGAAAGTAATAGTGAAAAGCAACTTGGTGGATAGTAACTTGAGAAATTATTTGTCGATATAATTTATAACTAAGCTTCAGAAATACAACCTCATAAGAACGAAATGGGATAATTCATAGAGCTAAAGCTAAACAATAAGGTCAAAGCTGACATATGGAAATAATCTACTCTGTGGTTTAACAACTGAGATGTCCTAGAACAGCATTTTCCCCCGAACTCTAACCAAGTTAGTCCATTCCTTCTGGGGAGCTCTTGCCTTTCCCTGATTTTTCCTGTGAGAATACTCTAGTCCTGCAGTGAAACAGGTGCTGGATGAGCTAGGCACAGGGTGCTCAGTATTGTTTGTGGTGTTTATGCCTGAGGATTTTCATGGATCTCTAGAGTACAGCCAGACTATATGGATGTTATTGAAAACTTGTCATTATTGGCTCAGAAATCTTGGGACCGTGGCTAGTAATGTTTTTGAGAAGAATTTTCAAAAATCTAGGAAGTTGGGCCAGTGTCCTGTGGGATGTTTTTCAAATCTCCCATCCCTTTTATCGGTGAGAAGATTTGAGGTTTAATGCTGGAAAGACTAAAGTACTGGAAAGAAAAAACAGGACTGAAATTGYTTTGTCATGCATCTCAAACACGTTAATTTTCCCTTCACCTATATTTTCAATAGTCTATTCAAATAATCTCAAAAGATTAATTAAAACCCTTCAATGTATATTGTACCTTAGCAATGGATTTAATGTATTACTCTGCTTCATTAGATCAATTAGGCAGTCAGGACAAATAGAGGATTATATTTGGAATGTAAATCTTTTTTTGTTGTTTTTTCTTTTTTGTTTTGTGCTTTCAGAGGACAGAACACCATTTTAAAGTCAGTTATGCYGAAGGTCTAACGACGTAGTTGACGGTCTGAAGCTTTTGAGATGGGAAGGGGTAAGTGACAGCAGATGATCTCTAATCTATTGTTCAATTATTTGATACACCCARTATCCAGCTTCAATGAAATGAAGCAAGTAAATCTCATCAAATATTCCGTTATAGGCAAGATAATTAATTTAGCTAATTCTTTTCATCATTTGAGAGTAAACAAAACTGATAAATTCACTCATGTAAGATTTGTACAGAGATGAAGTCCTGTCATTTCATTTGCACTTAAAGGTAGATGAGATTGTTGCTAGTTTTAATATCTGTAGTTGAACCATTGTTTTTATTACAGTAAGCGATTCTAATGTGATCAAGAATATCAGGCAGTTGACAACTTTTTGTCCCTTGTCCGTTTTTGTGTCCATAATGTAACTGTGTTGCTGTGGCAGAGGGGCTGCTTGAAGACAGTGAGGGTGCTTCCTAGCATATGGTGCAGCATAAAGTCAAAATAAGCTGCATCTTTAGTTAGTATAGATRTGAGTCAGCTGTTCACCACTAGTGGAGGCCACCTCGTATCGGGTGATTGAGCCCCAGATGTTTCTGTGATCAGGACAGGTTTAAATTGTATTGGCAGTTCTGATGCTGAGATGTTTCCTCGCCTTCTTCTGTCCACCCTTAGCTGGCTTTGGGAAAAGATTATTTATGCTTCTGTGTGGTTAGCAAAAGAATAGCATTTGCAAGAATTTTCAAGTCTACTTTCAGGAGTGAAAGGCCAAAGAAGAGTCATTTTTGACAAAGGAGGTGTTATTCTATGTTAATTTCCTGTTTTTTCTTGAGCCTAGCCTGGCTTGAGGGATAGGCCGAGGTACTTGGCCCATTCTCAAAAGCTTCCTTTGCTCAGAGGTTTAGCAACTAAGTTTACATAATAAATTTTAAGAAGCTGTAATTAAAACATGTTCTTGGTTTTTCAAGCAGCTTAAACTGGCTGGATAGAGCAGCCACTGGGAATTTAAATRCCAAAATACATTAAAGAATGGGARTCTGTAGTTCATTGGATGGGGCAATTTTGTCACTTTTCTGCACAGTCTGTGTGCTTAGACTGTGGGAGAGAAATAGCCAATACACTGAAAATATATCACYTGAACATCTCCAAATAAGACTTTTTGACAAGATTTGGAATGGATTCTGTTTTGACAGATTATTAAGGGATTATCTGCAGAAATAAGGTTTTCTCTCCGTTTTATGTTTTCTGGAGGAAGGAAAAAGAGTGGTGAGCAGATCTAAAGCCAAATACTGTAACTTTATTGATTTCATTGAAATTGTTACCAATATCAGTTGATGGAAAGAAGATTTAAGTCTGTCTCGCAGTCACCTCTTCATATGCCTTGCATTAAAAATATAAAAGAAGTCAAGGCTTTTTTTTTTTTTTTAACATAAAAAGAAAGTAATCCTTTAGCTGCTTACACAGTGGTTTAGATAACTTAAAATAACCATTGCATAAGGTTTGTTCAGATATTTGGAATGTTTAATGGATTTTTCAGACATTTCATTTTCTTTATAAGTGCCAATTATCAATCTAAGCTAATAGAAGATGGTTTAACATGAACTGTCAAGAAAGTTTATAAAATTATCATGTCAACATTGTACTGTTCCAGCAGAATTACGTGAAGACTACAAGAAAATGATATTGTCATTTAATTAAACAGTGTGTATGTTAATATTTTGCTACTACTCATTACTTGTTCTTATACTGGCAAGTAATAGGTATCGTTTTAKGGTGACACCTGTCTGCTGCACTTGCGGTTGGGCAGCTTCTTAAATGGCCTGACAATTTCAGGTGTTAAATTGTATGAGTGGGCGTATATGTAATAAAAGTGGCGATTTTGCTATCCTAACCTGATGCCAAAATGAGATTTCAGTCAGAGTTGATTGTGCAAATATTTTAGATGTGAGTGATCTTCCCTGTTCAGACTTGTTCAGTCATCAGTGAAAGGAATACGGATACCTGTCTGTACCTAACTAACCTGTCTTTGAGATGTAGTCCCAAGTTGTCCACACACTCAGAGCTCCTACGATTAGTTTACATCTTTTCGGCAGCGTCGCTGATGTTTGTCTTTAAATCTAGATCGGAAAGCACAGTCTCCTGCCACCAAAAACTCTGCTAGCTCTGTAAGCAGGTACCTGTGTTCATTTAGATCACGTAACACAAGTAGTACCTGTGAAACCATGTCAGCTAACCCGGAGTAGCACCGCAGGTGGAGATAAAAGACCTTACTGTAGGCTACAGATGGCAGCAATGCCACACTGGTGTCCAGATGGGCAGACAGAACTGGGCTCCAGCAAGAATGCAGTTTTCCTTGGGCCAGTGCTGCTATGAACCAGAAGGGCCCAAATTAAGTCACTGATGCTAATCCCAATTTTCCATACTATGCAAAGGCTCTTTTGAACCTAGCTTTATAGTTTAGGTCAAGAGAATTAATTTCTTTCCAGCAGTTTTGAAAGCTCTTCAGACACACTAATTAATGAGTATTCAGCTTTCCCTGTGGTAACAATACATTTGCTGGAGTCTTTTTAGGAACATTTTTGGCCCGTTGTGGCTACTCTGAATTATTCTTTTTATTCTGAGATTTGTGTCAAAATAAATCCCATTCCCTCCAGGATACTTACGGGCTGGTAGAAGTGCTGTATGTAACAGTTCTACTCTCTGTCATTGCCTAACAAATAAGCACTTTCCTTTTTTTTTTTTTTTTTTTTTTTTTTTGAGTAATCTCAGTCCTGCAAGTGAATTACCTTAATTTACAACTTGACTTACCTTAATTTACAATTTGGCAATGCTGTTGTGTCTCAAACTCTGGTTGTTGTGAAAATGGCTGTTGTAACATGTCTGTATTATTCTTTGAGGAGGTAGACCTTTTCCTAACTCTTTCACAATTGTAAAAGTTCTCTGATAGTAACAACAAGCAGTTTGAAATGGTCACAGCGCTGGAAACTAGAGAGCCATGTAGAGACGGTAAATGACACACCCGCCGTTAAGGGCTCACAAACTAAAGAACAACGCGTAACTGTAAATAAGGAGGAGTCAGTGTGCTTCAGAGTAAACTAGCATGCTAAAAGATTAAAAAATGGCTCTCACTGAGCATTCCTCCGCTGGAGTCTTGAGGGATTGACCGCTGAACAAGGCTGTGGGTTTGAAGAAGATACCTGAGTGCACAGAATTCTTGCAGAATTGGCTCTCAATTTTTACATTGATTTTGCACTGCAGATTTAGTAATGTTCTGCAGGCAAGAAGGAAGTGATCCATTCTTAGTACATTCTTAATGTAAGACTGTTATTACAGGCACCTGTCAAAAGCTACTAGAAGTGATTAAGATCATAGGATAATTGAGGTTGGAAGAGACCTCAGGAGGTCATCTAGTCCAACCTCCTGCTCAGAGCAGGGTCAGTTATGAGATTAATATGCTTCAAAATACTTTCTTTTACACTTCCCAGCAGATCATAGGTTAATTCCAGCAAAGTGATAATTTTACCAAGTGCAAACCATTTCCGTAGAGATTTGGCTATTATCACTTTTATATGTTTTTAATTCACGGGTTAACTATGGGAGCTCAGTAATGTATAGTCACAATTCTGTAGTCCTTTAAAATGTTATGCTCATTATTATACCATCTTCTAACTTTCCTCTTAGTTCCAACAAGTGCTAGAAATACTATTGTTATGATAAGTTATGGATCCCTGATGGAGGTATTTAATTTCATGGTATGTTAAAGGCTATAAGAGCCTATTAAAAAAAAAAAAAAAAAAAAACCCAAGGGGCAAGTGGCATTTATCCAAGAGAGCCATTTCTCAAAACCCAAATCTTAAAGATAAAGCTTTTTTAAAAGTAATATATTCTTCAGGGTCTAACTATGAGAATGGTGTGGCCATCCTTTTCTGCAAACTTTGGCTGCGATTTCTAATTCAGAAGAGCTATCGGTGGCAGCTGAAGAGAGACTAAGCTAAAACTGATGTATGTATATGATCTTCCTTTAATCTTACTAAAATGGCTGAAAAAAATGAGACCTTTAATAGTTATTCTGAGATGTGTGATTATAATATTGGGGCATATTCCTGTGAAAGGCTTGGTCAGTGCTTAACTTTATTCACATATGTAGTCCTTTTGGCTTAAAATCATAGATGAAGCCCCAGTGTTTGTGCGGCCTTTAGGAAGCGTTCAAAATGCAGTTAGCCCTGTGTGCACCTTGAGCAGCAGTCACTGGTTCGACTAGGAAATCTGAAAATACCTCCCCTGCCAGTGTAAGTAGCAAAGCACCATTGCTTGCATTTCAGCTCTAAAACCTTTTGGTTTTGTTTGCAGCTGTATATCATAAGTAGTTTCACTGGTGAATATAAATGAATAACTAAAGATGWGAGGTGATTTTGTATACGGAAAAAAAATAGATGAAACCTTTATTAAACTCAYGACTCTAGTTTTCTAAGTACTTGTTTCAGTGCCCGTTGTAGCAAACAGGAACCTTTTCRTTGGCTGTAGCAGATACTGTGCAGATCCCAGGAACTGTAGCTCAGGATATAAATGAAGATGCTAAGGATTTTCCAGAGCTAAAGGATCCAGGAATCTAGGGGGGGATTAAAAATTAATTTCTGCCTAATTGGTACCAATCTGCAACTTGCTCATAAGGGATGTCAAAGAGTCAAAGAACAGGTTAAAATACAAAAATAAATACACAGCTTGAAAATCAATAAAGTCCTGTCCTATCGCTTCCYYGGGAATACAATTACATTGTCTTTTWTTATTAATATATATGTCAACATAGCACCAAATAYGGGTTGTGCTGTACACTCTGAAGCAGCATACAATCCATGATTAAAAAATGTCAGATAAAATGACAAAGAGATGAAGGGGGAGTAGGAGAAAATAGAGAGGTGAAATCCAGAGGTGGCAATCAGATAATCTTGTCACTTCAATAACTCATTAAACAACTCCATGACTTCTTGGAGTGCTGTGGTGGGAAAATATGGTTAATAAAGGTTGGGCCAGTTGAGGAGGCTTGTGGGGCAGAAGCTTTCTTAGTCACCTAGRAGAAACAGTAAGAAAATTTGAAGGTGAGGGAGGTTGGGGTGACGGGTGGCAGAAAGTGAGGAGCTAATGTGAAAAGAAAGACTGTTGTCACCATGGTACACACTAATAGTAAGGGCCTTGAATATGAGGACAAGGAGCCTGAATTTGRTGCAGTTCAAAGTGGAAGCAAAGCAGAAGTTTCAGCAGTTAAGGTGGGAAATAATTTGCAGCTGCATCAGTGAATGAGCAGTATGTAAAGGAGGAGGTGCTGGGGTATGGATTGAAAGCAGAATGATTTAGTGCAGCAGGATTCTTTTGAGAGTATAATGAGCTTCTGCCCCTAAATTAAAACTTTTCTTTAAAGATTTTGAATCCAAAAGTAACTATCAAGGGAGTTTCACAGAAGCATTAATTACTTTCATTCCTGAATCTGACGGTGATCCAAATTCATGTTCCAACTACCATCCCTTTTCCCTTATAAATTAAGGTTGCAGAGCTAAATTATTGGCTTCTAGGACTGCAAAGGCAATTTTCTACATCATATCTCATTCCCARGTTGAATGTTATACGTAGACTATGCACAAACAGTGCTAAAAACCTTTGCAGCCCTATCCCTTGAGCCGTTAAACTCTCCTCGTCTGCTAAAGAGAGCTTCCTAATGACGCTGAGAACATCTGACTGCCGAGAGTGGGATTGCCTCTTGTGTAACCCTCCCTTGGTCTGTATTTGGCCCACATTTGATACATCTATTTTTACTCCTCCTTTGTAATACTTGTAGGTTTATAATGTTATGAGTGGTATTTTCTCTCGGTCTTCCCATACGCTCTTTTCTGCGGGCTTTGCTAAGTGTTTTTGCGCAAGGGCGTGGGGAGATGGGTGCAGGCATGGCTCGCTAGTGAGGATGGCTGCGCGCGGGCAGCGCCCGCGGGCGCCCGAGGCCGCGCTGCTGCTCGCGCTCGCCGGGCGGGCAGCTCCTCCGCTGCCCGCTCCTACCGGCAAGCGGGCTTCAGGCATCGCGGCTTCAGCCAGCGCCTGAATGAAAAAAAGCGATGTGGGCAAAAGCTCGTTTTGGCTGTTTAACTGCATCTACTGCTTCTCTTTTTGTTAGGTCTTGCTAATGTATAAATGTAATTAAATGTCACAGACCTGATAGGCAGTGTTAGAACAGCAGCAGCTTCTCAGGACTGTTTAGGTCGGCACTGCCCCAGCTGAGCTGTTTTTGCAGGCCTAGATCTGAGAAACAGATTCTCCTTCTAGATTCTGAAATTTGGGTTTAGCTGAGCTTGAGGTGAGCAGAGACGTCAGAGTGGGTATTGCTGTCTGCTGTTGGTTTTGCTAGCTTTTTTATCGGAAGCCTTCAGTTGCTGCCTTGGACTACTGCAAGCACACGTGTATTGATACCCTTTCCCTTTCCCTTTCCCTTTCCCTTTCCCTTTCCCTTTCCCTTTCCCTTTCCCTTTCCCTCTCTTGCTTTTTCTGTTTTAGTTGTATTGGCAGCTAGGAAGAGGCTCTGGAATTTTTCATTTCTCTGGCTGATCTGAGCGCAGGAGTCCGGTATAGCAGACAGGCACCTTCCTGCAGACGGCGGTTGCTCCATGCGGACTTTATCGCCGTTGCTCTGCCGTTGTGCAAACAAATGCCGGAGTGCAAAAACAAATGCTTCTGCTGGCCTCCTGGCACAGCATCACTGGGAAACGTGCTCTTAAAATAAGGCTCTATAAAAATATATAMTGACCGGTCCTAATTCTAAAACTGGCATGCTTTGAAACTTCAGAACATGTTTTAAGATTAAAGTCTTACTTAAGTAATCAACTTCCTCTGACATGGCTGGACCTGGGCTGTATTTTTTAAGTGAATGGATATTCTTTAAATAGTACAGTAAAACTACGGGTTTAGCGGAGGAAAGCGAATTAGTATCTTTCACTTTTTTCCTGGTTCTTTAGTCTTATTTCCATTTAATGAAGTTGTTAATGTTTAAGGGTTAAGCAACACGCATGCCTGTCCCTGAACCCTGGGTCTGCGCAGGGGAGCCCGGCAGTTGCCCAGGCAGGCGAGGGGTGCTCCATGTTAGCGTGGTACGGCCATGACGTGCACATCACAGGCACTTGGCCAAGGCTAGTAAAATATATGGAAATAGTATGATGGAGTCTTTCCTACTTCTATACCTTTTTTTTTTTTCCTGGTCCAGTGTCCTTACCAAGGGAAGTTGGCAACAGTCTATTTCCCAAAGCATGCATGAATTGTCATGCTCTTCTGTTGAATTMTGATTTTCCTTATTTTTTAACTAGCACATCTCACTGTCTCTGGTAGTTATTTTGCTTTGGAATGCGTAGATGGGGTGGCAGAGGAGTTTCCTGCAGTATTCATACTTACTATGTGTGAATCAAAGGGAAGAAGAAATAACCTGGGATCTTTTGCAAGGAAATAGGGAGAGGCTTGTTTACCAGATCTCACATTTCTGGCAAACAGCTGGCTGTAGTTTTAATAATGAGCTGCCCATAATTGGAATGTATTTAATCCAAGGTAACACACATGCACTAAACTTGCTAATTGGAAATTTCTCTTTATAATAAGCACATTACTCCTGCTTTTTCAAGTAATGCTAACGTGCTGATACAGCAGAGAGAGTGCACCTCGCTACGTGAATGCAGCTAGCAGGCCCCAGTGCATGGTAATTTTTGAAGAAAACATATGGTAAGAGTAATGGCTGAAGTCTGTAGACAGCTTGCCTAAATTACAGTGCATCCATTGAAACCAGGACACATGCTAAGCTGCTGAAAGCAAAGAGATGTCATTAAAAAATGATTCATATACCTTTGCCTTAATGAGTGCTCACACTTGAGGATTGCCAATTGCCTGATCAATAGCTTCACTGCTGCCCAAGACAATTCTTTGTACAAAGGAAATATTGCAATTGCAGAAGTGTACAGCTTCAGCCTATACGCTCGTGCCTTAAAGGAACTTGAAAATAATTATTTTTTATTTTTCTGAAACCTGCCTATATTTGAATCTAGTAAATAAACAATCATGCACTGCCATATGGAGCAATTTCATAACAGCACATGGTGAGGTTCTAATGAGTTTTACCATACTGTGCCTGACAGGTGAATTTTCAGCTTTGATTACAGGAGGCCAAAAGTAATTCATCCAGGCCAATAAAGTCTGATTTAGATAAGACTGGATTATTTTTGTTATCAGCCATTAAGAATTGTTCTCTGCTTGTTTTTGTTTTCAGCCCACAGCCTGGCAGCAAGCAATAATGGATATTTATTGGGCTATCAAATCCACAGAGACTTGTTTACCTGTCTGAGTACAGCAATTGTCAATACTCTGTAGTCCACTGACTGCTATCTTTAAAAGGTGTCATGTTTAGGAGTTGTTTTCAAGCTCAACTCTTAAACTTTGAACAAGTCCTTTGAAGTTATTATTAGTAATACAGTGCCTAGAGACCCCATTATGCCAGCCCAGGTACAAACACAGTCAGAGACAAGAGACAGACCTGACACAAAATGAGCAGAGAATCTTCTGTGTTTATTGGCAGGCCCAAACATGTAAACAGGGATAGTCCAGCTCAGTCCTGGTGCAAGCAGAGGCACGAACGTGGCAGAGGGTGCCGCTGCAGCACCAATAGGCACTGCCGGGCTGCGGCAGCGCTGAGGGCTTCCTGCCGCAACATTGCACCTCCTGGAACTGGCAAAGGTTGGTAGGACAGAGAAAAGCTGAAAAACCCTGTGTTAARCCAGTGTCTTAAGCTGCTGTTAACTTAGGTCTCAGCCTGACCTCTTGAAGACTAGCCTAAAGCCTCAAAGACCAAGTTATACCACTGAGACAAAGCCACAGAGCTAACTTCAGCGAAAGAAACAATCAAATGAGATTTTATGCCATTTTTGGCCATGTGAACAAACAAAATTATTTTAGCTTACTGTTTCAGATCACCTAGTTTCCCTGGTTTCCTGGTGAACTGGGACACTGGCATATTCATTAAAAGGCGAGCACAAAGGAACGAATGTTTTGTCTGGACCTCCTGCTGCTGCAAGAATAAGGGAAAGTACTGTGAGTCTTGCTATAAAATTATGAGGGTTTCTCCTGGCCATACCCAAAGTAGCTTAGCATTTCTGGAAGGCTGTTATGCCTCAAACTTCTAAGATTGCACTCTTGAACTAACTGCTGCTTTCTGGATTTCTTAGGCAAAAGGGCATATAARATGACATCTTGGTCTCTCAGAGGGCCCTTTATTCCCATTCCTTTATTTCTTCATCATTTTTTCCTCCTTCCTCTCGTGTTCAACAGGTGATGAACATTTATGCCTTTTCACAGARTTGGTGAATAGGCAGGCATGCCATCCCTGCGTAGTGTGTGACATTTTATGCAAAGCTTCATCTCTGACCTTTCTCTTCCTACCCTTGGTTCAATTTCTTTCTGCCCCAGGGTTTGAGGCAATTAAAAGTTAATTGTGACTCCTGATGAGTCCTTGGGGAGGTTGCGTCTTCATATACCTCTACAAAAAAAGTGACCTCGAAGATCCTCTTTCAACAGATGTCCCCTCTCAAACTTCATCTGATTTTCCTTCCTTTTCTTTCAGCAGAAATTTTGATTAGTTTTTCTGTTAAGTGAGGGGAATGTGAGAATTCAGTGTGAATAGAAATGATAACAAATGCAATCTTATTTTCTTCCTAGGGAATAATCTTGGGATTCCTGCTCAAGGAGTTCAGAAATCTTTGCCTAAAATTGAGATTACATCTCTGAATACCAAGATAGAAGTCTAATTCACCAATACATTCCCATAGCTACTGAAGCTCAAGCAGTTCCTTTAGGTCCCCTCTTTAAAAGTGAAATTGAAATGACTTCTCATATTCTCCAGAATTATTATGAGAATGACTTAGGTGCTTGCTTGGATGGCTAGCTAGTGGTTTAAAAATGCCTAGTCTTTGTGTTCATGAGCTGTGTTGTAGTTGGTGTCCTACTTGATTAAAAACGTAGGATAAGCAAAGAACTACAAAATTAAACCAATKTATACCTGAGCCTATCTAAGGCAGTATCTCTGAGGTAATTAAGAACAGAGCAATAGARTGATCAAATCAAGGTTGTAGTTAAAACTGAATCAACAGATCAATGGGTTCAAAAGAGCAAATCATATAGCAGAAAATCAAGTAGAATTAAGAGGTTGACACAGGAGGGAATTTCTGTGAGTTTTACCCTTATGCTGGGGGGAGAGCAAGGGAAGAGCCAACTTTTTCTCAGTCCAACGTTCCACAGCAGCAATTGCCAACGTAAGGAAAGAAGTACGTGCATGAGCTTTCTGATCCCAGGTTTAGTCCTAGTGCTTTTGTCCACCGTATGTGATAGTCTGATCTAGGTTCGTTTTTAGGAAGTGCGCCTTTTCAAGACMGTTTTCTTCTAGCCCACAGTTTTACAGGTTTGTGTGTACAGAATCTGCTAGTGGTTTTAACCATCATCCATGTCTTTACATTCAGTACAGTGGCAGCTTTTGGCCTTTCTGCTGTTACTGAAGTACCAGGGAGTCTGATCCCGAACCAGGATCCTGTAAAGTATTTGATAAACAAGAAAAGAAAAGGCAGGCCTTTTTCCAAGACTTAAAAATAAAATATAATGGGACAACAGAATGTCTCAGGGAACAAGGCAAMTGGTTTGGGTGTGCGAATGGACAGAAGAGGCGCAAAATCCATAGGATCGTTTGAGTTGAAAGGAACACGAGGCTGCCAGTCCCTTCTTCTCTAAGCCTTTGGCAATATCCATCTCTGATATTGGATATATCAGATAGTGGATATATCTCCACCTATCTAACTATTCCCTATCCTATTAAATTTAGTTAAAATAGGTTGTTAAGCTCAAAAGATGCTAGAGGCATATAGACAATATGATGATATATGCCTTGTTTCCTTAGGAAAAAAAKGTTAACAAATTCTTTTTACATTTTAGTGTAATAAATTCTCTCCTTTATTAAGGTACAAATCTTCCCAGACTCAACTAGAATTTTGACATTCCCTACAATTTAAAATAATATATTTTGCCAAATAGGTTACTTTTGAGATTATGAGTTACATTTTTTTTTTCACTGGTATAAAATAACTCCAGTAAGCTATAAATATAGCTTTAAAACACTGAGGTAATTCAAACRTCGTCTGCTTAGTACGATGAGTACGAAGTCTTCCCCTTTCCATGTTAATGGGAATGGACTTTTGGAAAGATTGTAAAATCGTTGTATGAAAAAGATTTTGTTTAAAAATCACCATGATTTTGGTAGTCAGATTGTGCTTCTCCAGTCCTATGGGATGCTTACAAATYTTGTCATCTTAATTCAGAGATGCAACACAGGAACACAGGTCAACTTAATTTCATTTCTGTCACAAGGTCTTCTGCAAAWATAATGCTGGTGAGCCACTGGCCACCACAAGGCGATGCCACCTGAGGAGAGTTCATTGTGGTCTGCCTGCTGGAATGAAATTAATTAACCCATGTCAGCAGTGGGTAGTTAAAAGTAGGCCCGTAATTTCTTCATATGCCCAGAGTAACCATTGATTTAAATTTCTTAACTTGTTAAGAAGCAACACAAAATGCCAAATGAATAGATTTTTAAAATTGATAGACATTGTAACAAAAAGTGAAGACTGAAAAAAGTAAGATGAGGCATGTTTTTTTTCTCTTTTTATAGTAAGTGCTTACTAAGCTTAAGTTAACAGCACTGCATCCAACTGCAGCACTGGATTGCCCATGATATCTAATTTTCAAACAGACATAAATACTACAGAACAACTTGTCATTTTAAAAGGGTAAACAGAAAAATCATATAAATTAAATGACATTTAAGAAGTTCAAGGTTTATATCACTGCCACCAGGGAAATCAGAGAGCTAAGGAAGAAACATTTCTTTAAAGCGTTGATGTAATCAGGGTTGGAAGAAAGATTTTTTTTTTCTTCTTCTTCTTCTTAAATGATTGTCCAAATAATTCAGAAGCATAGTTTTGGACGCAGATTGTCACAAAGGATTAGCTATGTCTCTTTTTAATTATGGGCCCTGTATTTGGAATTAATTTTTAAATTGATTTAAAATCAGTTCACTAAAGCAGTAAAAGGCTGACTGCGATCAGGTGACTAAGAAACAGCCTCAGCAAGACCCTGTTTTCTGAAAATGGGTGATAAATGGCACAGTGCCGAAGTTTATTTTGTTTGGGTCCTAACCTAAGTGTTTACAAGGCTAGCAGGTCCTGCCATGGGACAGAGGAACACTGGCACCTCCTGAGGTCCATCCGCAACTATTTGCTCTAATGCTAATTCTATCAAATGTTAACAAGCGTTCTTACGGTGAGACTGCCTCATGTTAGGGGAGCACCTCGAGGTGGTGAGTTAAGGGCCCTAGTGTTGACAGTAACTAACTGGACGATACACTGATGGCAGAGCTGAGCTTGAACTGCTCAAGAGTGATCGAGGCCAAGCTCTGCTTAGGCTAAAAGGCAGGAGGGGATGGATGGGTTGTGATGGGAAGGGAGAAGGTGAGGAATCTTCCATTAAAACTTTGACAGGGCGAGTATGTGAGAGAGAGAGACCTGTGAAGCCATTTGTGTGCTGCTTCCACCTGTGGGAATAAGCAGACGGAGGGGAATGGGTCCCCCACTTCTGCAGCGGCTGGTGGGATGCCCCAGCAAGCAGCCTGCTAGTAGGCAGGCTTTTGCCCTCACTGAGCCCGGGTCAGACCAGAAGAGTCCCGCTAAGGAGGCACACCTAATCTGGAGCATGACAGCGAAGACAAGCTGTTGCCGTAGCGGATGAAAGGTGTCCTGCTGCTATAGTAGTGATAGGGCAGCAAGGCACCTGGAGCGGCTGTTTCTTGTGTGGCTGTAGCAGCTGGTGGAGATGTTGGTCCTCTTCCCGTCTGCAGTTCAAGGCCGCTGTATTGACGAGCGGAAGAGAAGAGAAGTGATTAAGGGGAAATGCCRGCTCCCTGTGTTTGATGTCCCTCGCTGTCACAGCACGTCGAACACACGCACTGTTACTTCCAACCCAGAAATGCAGGAATCCATCGTGTTTGTCTCAGAGCAGCGTCATACACGCCAGGCAGCRCTGAGGGCCTGTCCTTGCTGCTGCCGTTTATCGTGTTAAATGGTGGCCTTTGGAGGCTCGAGTTACCAAACACCATGCTGGCCACAGCTTTTCAATATGTATAGCCAAGAGCTAGCTGCAATGCAATGGTACATTAAATTACTTAGCCCAAGCAGGACCAGAGCTTGACCTCAGTACAGAACATGACCTAGTCTTTGCTATATTATCCAATTAGTCATAGTCATTAATTCATCTCTTTAAGGTCTTGTTCTAACAGGAGACAGTCTTACTGCCAGGATAATCCCTGACATTTCACAAAGGTAGTATTATAGACAGTTCTGATGAAAGAGAACCTCAGGGGGGTTGACAAATCCTACCCCTATCCTAAGGCAGGATCAATGAGACATTAAAGCTTTTCATGAAAGATATTTATCTAACYCATCTTTAAAGAGAACCTATAATTTTGAGGAGAGGGCTGGGTTATAAGCCCTGTCTCTTATTCTGTCTTCCTCTACAGGTTCCTTTTTCTTCTTTTTCTTTCTTTTCTTGACTTATTTCATTCACCAAATGTTTAGTTACAGATAGCTAGTAGAAATACATATATGCGTACTGCATGCAACTGATTCCTGCCTGTTTTAATAAATGAATAGTCAATGACTTGAGTCTATTAATGAATTAGTTGAGGCGATCTATAGTGACTTCTGCTGATGTATTAAGAACTATCCGCATGCACATCCACATATATTTTGATGTATGTTATACACGTAACATTGGATTGTTTGCTTAGAAATCAAGTCTTTGTAACATCTTTTTAAAAAAGATGCCACTAGATTTTTAGACTGACATAACTTTTGTGCAGCAAGAACATTATGCTGTTTGTGAAGTAAAGCTGTGATCTTTTCTGGTCCTTGTTTGCTTTTTATCAATAGTATCTGTGGCTCACAAGATTTGTAGCTTTTCCATATACAAAATTATTAGTATGTCAGCACAGACACTGCAAGTTTTTTCTGTACTGAAGGGTTTCGTAAAATGTTATGCAAATGTCTATTACAGATGGAGTTAGTAGCATTGCTTGTTCTTAAGGTAATCCAGCATTCTGGATTTTCACTTGCCAGGTYTAAATTATTAAAACTATAACTTTTTATGGAAATACTTGCTCCAAGCTAAATGTTTTGTGGAACTTTCAGGAAAAATAGTTCAGCTGTTTCCAAGAATAGGAAAATCTGAATGAAGGGGAAAGGAGGAGATGATTTTATCAGAAAGCTTTGTTTACTCTTTTTTTTAAAATTGGCAGAGAGATTGCTCTAACGTCAGAGATTTGTRTTCTCCAGCTCCTTGAAAATCCAATACATTTTCTGAAAAGCCTTGAACTGAATGTGCTCAGTAGGTGCATGTTGTAGTTGTGTCACTAGCTTGTCATCCAGGCACAGGTAGCTTCTKCCCTTGCCCTTTGAGAGGCTGTGCAAGTTCATGGATCTTCTATCAAACYTATTTAATTTGCAAGAACAGCCAAAGAAAATCATTGTAATCCACATACGCTTTTTGGCTATCTAGTGGCTATCTAGTAGCTATCTATAGGGTCAGAATTGTTTTTACTTTGTTCCAAATAATTTGCTGCTGCAGCTTTCTCATCATTTGCCTGCTAGGTGAGACTTAAGGCATAGCCTGTGCCTGCTGGCTGGTTTCGACTGCTAGAGCTTGCTCTGTGACTGAAAGCTGTGAGTCATACCTCGCAACAACATATATCACTTAACATGGCTTCTGCGATGTCCAGCCTTTTTACGWTTGTCTGTTAAACCTCTGCCTCTCTGGCCAACACGCTGCAAGCTGCAGTAACAGCTTTAGTTGGAAGAAGTTTGTTAGCAGCAACTTACAGRGGGATCTGGTGAGGACAGAGCTGGAGAAGGTGAGCAAGTACTTGTGATGGTGTCAAGCCTACTCAGGCTTATCTGGTTATTCCAATGCTTACTTAAAACAAAAAGCATTCTGAATTCAACCCAGAAAGAGTCTGTGTTGAGCATGCTGCATCACTAGCCTGCGGGGACTAAGCAGGACTTACCCTGGCAGCTGGAAGAAGCAACTGCAGTATTAAGCACTGAACCAGAGAGCAAGGAGACAGTGAACCCCTCCCTTGCTTTAGCCCTCAGTCCCCTGTGATGATAACAGTCTGCTGCTTATTGCCAGACTTCTCATCACAGCCCGTGATAGAAGGCTGTGCTACCTACCTGCGTCTCTGAGCCTCCAAGTAGAGGAGTCTTKCTTGCTTGATAGAATTTCACAATAATTTGCTCCCTGAAATCAAAGACTCTTCGCATTATGGATATGTGCACAAACAGGCTGACTCAGGACTGAAAAGGAAGCAGTTACCTAGTATTGCCAGACTTCTGAGTGGYGGATTGAACAACATTAACGACCTTTTGAATTATTTATTTTTTAGGATGTAATGTAGCTCTCAACATTTGTATCAAATTGGAACCTTAAGGGAAAGGTGGGCAATAGGACGTAGTAGCAATTATCCCAAGAGCTCCTCAACTATATGGCAGCTTAGCTGACTGGTTTTTGCTTTAATGGAGATTATACTGACTACAGTTACTTCAGAACTGTAGTTTTCAACCCTTGGCTATGCTTTTGTGCAAAATCATCACCTCCAAGTCAAACTGTTTGTTGCTGACACATAGTAARCTCCTGATTTGTTTGTAGTTCTCTAACAAAGAACAGTATGGCCTTAGGCATCCAGGTCCCGATGAGACCTTCATTACTTCAGTCCAGATTTATTCATCATTGGAGGAAGGAATATTAGTGGTAATTTTGAGAGAATAATAGTGTACAAGTATTTTTACTATTTCAAGTATGACACCAATGTGTTTCAATGAGATATGCTATTTCCATTTTTTTTCCTTAAACTTGTAAAAAAAAAATGCAATTACTTTGCAAATCATTGTACAAATACTTTCTTTAAAAGAAAGAAAGAAAGAAAGAATATCATTGTGAGTATGCTGTAAAGAAGGTGAGCTGACTGGGGCTGGTTTTACCAATGCGGGAATCCAGGACTCTTTGCAAGTCTGCTAGCAGGTGCTAGAGCATACTTCTGTATAGCTGCACTAAGTGACTCTCTGGAGTTCGACTGTTGCTGTTGGTTAGAAATTCCTGAAATAAGCAGCCCGTCAGCTCTTTATCTGTCTTGCACAAAGAGGYGCTGTTTAAATGTAAGCAAAGGAGATGCTTTTAGGATCATGAGCGTATGCAGAAGGGTTTCTGGAACTCAGTTCTGAATCAGAGCGAGTATATGTGATTCTCACATTGCAAAATTAAATGGATTAGTTTAAGTAAATAGGCATTCAGTTTAACGTTGAAAGACTGTGGGATTTGGTTAACAATTACAGATTCTTTTTTCTTCTAAAAGAAGGTCTGTCTTGTACTATTAAAAGCCAAAAAGTACCTTTCTTATTGAAGTATCTTCCAGAATGTAGGAAAGGATTCATAATGCACTGGATGATAAAACAGGAGTTTTATTTCAATATATTTGTCTCCACAGTGTAATGTACGTTAGTATGTGTAATGACTGCGGGGATCGGTTAGATGTGTGATAGAACACACAGTACTGTGCTGTTATCTTGTTCTAATTACATGCAACATTTTTCTTCAAAATGAAGAAAACAATAGAGACCATAATCYGTGAGCAAGCAGATATGTGGATGCAAAAGAGGTGCCTACAGTATTCCTCTGTTGGCAGTACCAAGAAGAAAGGTCATGAAAAGCCCCATAAATAGCCTCTATTACCCAGAAAGAATGCCTCAGTAAGTGTCTGACAGAGAGATCCCCAGCTCCCAGCAGCCATTAAAGCAGACTTTCACTTTCAGACATTAGAACATAAAGCTCCTTAATGAAGGGAAGATGTTTTTAGTCAAATTGTTTTCCTTTAATATTTGTTTTCTCCACTTGAACAAAATGTATATGACAAATGAGTTCCTAAGCTTACAGAAAAGATCATTGTTAAAATGGACAATGTGAATCAAAATTTTAAAAAATTCCCATTACACTATTTAAGTGGAAACAATCCAGACATCATTAAAATAAAGCAGGATTCCTTCAGGGAGAAATTATTTCTGGTTTGATTTCTGTCAAAATGACTTTGACTTTCAGAATACTTTTACAAAATGTTTTCCTGAGGCTTTGCCTTTGTGAAAGGTTTTTAAACAAAGGAACTATTTGCCACTAAACAGAAGTAATCTGATAAAAGATTGAATTCAAATTAAGTATGCTGCTTTTTTTAATGGAAGAGATTCTTTATTATTTTATTTTGTTTTAAGACATGTCACCTAATCAGCACATAAATCTTCATAGAATTCATCTGACAACCTCATTAATTTCCTGTGAATATTTCAGTGCAAAGAAAAGACCATAATTTCATGAAGGTAATTTATTTCAAAGTCAGGTGCCTCATATTTTCAGTTCTGTGATTTTCAGTTCAGTTTTTGTTTTAATGAAGCTAATCTTAATCATAAACATATCCTTGTGGACATAACATGGTTATATACTGCTTCTGGAGAAGGCCCAATCCTGCTCAAACTCGTGTAACTGTAAATCAAGGATAGAGACGTATGAGGGTATGAACAAAGCTAGATGGGACTTAAGACTCTAAGATCCACAGTCATGGCATATTATGGCAAAAGTGGTATAGGGGACCCCAATTATGAATGAGAAACTTAAGCTATTAATTTTCAGGTCTGCTCTGCTGTAAAGGTTCCTCCATGCAAGTTGATGGTAGTAACTGCACTGAACTCAGCAACTAATAAGCACTTTACTTTTCAGCTCTTCTGGTGTTATTAGAGCAGCTTCTCTGGCAACATTATGTTCTTAGAGCACCATAAACCTGAAATGAGGTAACTCTGAACTGAGTGTGTTRTGGATAGCTAAGTTTTTGCTCCCTTCAGTGTCCCTCATAATTTCAGATTCATCCCTACAAAGTTCAGTCAGTATCTGAAAAAGCTTCATTTTCTGCTGGAAAAACACATGTTATGGGGCCTGATTTTCAGTTACCTTGTTTCTTTGTCATTTACAGTTGTGCAACTGAGTCTGATATTTTGTCATTTATATCAGTAGAAAACTTTTTTCCCATTTACTTCTTTTTTCCTATGCTTTTGTGTTTCTGTTATTGGTGTTGAGGTATATACAAAGCAATAAAAAGGTATTTTTATAGTCCTCTCAACTTCTGTAGAGGACTGATAGAGGAGGCWGATGAAAGGGGTAACGAGGCTCTCTGGGTATGGTGCTGAGAGCAGGGTCACAGCAGAGCTGTACCTAACGTGGGGATAGCATGGGCTCTCCAGCGTTGGAGCTCTACCAGTACCGGACAGGCAGCTGACTGCTACACCTGCTTGTGTGTGCGGGCTGCCTGGCTTGTAGTAGGTGCACACACAGGCACACGTACGTATGCTAGGAAGCAAAAAAGAGGCAAAGACTAGGAATCTTTGTCTATTAATTTTTGCCTTACTGTGGCTATGATCATGTTTGGAACTGGACCTTGTAGGGTCTGGCCAATACTGTTGCATTTTGAGACTATGGATCTTTATCTTCCTTGTTGTTTGATGTGCTCGATGATGAACATGCTTATATAATATGTGCGATATTGTTGTTACATATAGGAGAGAGACTGTTTTCCTCTTCATAAAGCACTGGAGCAGTGGTTTTCTACTTTGCTGCTACTATTTTTAACGTTCATATAAAGTACTGTGTATTGCTTATGAAAAAATCTCAGACCTTTGCTCATAGTGTGCTAATACTTTAATGAGGTATGGTTAGTCCCGTGTTCCTATAACTATGCTGCTTCTGCAAAATCCTGCCCATTTGTCAGTGTTGTTCTCTTAATTTAGTTTAAAAACTTGATAGTCACAAATTCCATGAAACCATTAGAAATAATGAGATAAAATTTCAGAAAAAGTAGCAATTCATGTTAAAGTGGCTTGGGCTTTAAGCAAATATGAAAAATCTCTTATATTGTCAGAAAAGTTTCAGAAAACATGCAGAGTGGATAGAAAGTGTCTTTCAGGTATGATTTTGTAAATTGCTAGTATTTGAAACTAGCTGGTATACAAGGTTACTGAGGTGAGGAGAGAACTGCTGCCTGGAGGCCATGTGTTAGATCAGAAGATGTTGCAGGCAAGTTTCAATATCAATAGCTATTTTTTACAGTAATTTCATTGCAACATTGACCACTGAGAACAACCACCCATCATTTAACCAGTTTTGCAACTTCTTTTCCTCCTACTTTTAATCTTCTAGTGGAGGCAGCTGAATAATGCCTTTTTCAAGGTAAGTGTCTGATGCATTACATCAATCACTAGAATTCCTTCTAAGATCCACATTATACTTTAAACCTTGACCTTAACAGCCATATCAGCATAATAATTTTTAGGTATCTGAAGGATTTAATACTTGATCAAGAAAGAAGGTGTTGGGGGCTCCTTTTATGGCCCATGGCAGATAGGAATACAATTCGGTTGCTCTGCCTTGCAGTCTTCTCCAACACCAGGCTTTCACAGCCACGTAGTAGTGCTGCAGGGCTACAGTCCTATCTGTATGGTAATGCGTTATTAAGAAATAATAGTGATCGTAGATGACTAGCAGGTAAGCTRTTTTGGAGAAAGGTGTTTGGTTTCTAGGCCAACTACAGCATGAAGAGCAGCAATAAAGATTTTTATCTTTGCCCCACTGTGAGAGAGCTTGCTTTAGCATGTTAGAGTATTGCAGCTTTCCTAGTGGTTGGCTGGATTTAGTGCCTGACAAAGAGAAGTGGAACAGTGTTTATCAAGTGGTGGTTTCTGTAATGTGAACACAAACTGTGAGAAATAAGTGGTGACCAGCTCATTTCATGTTGGCTAGGTACRCTTTTCCAATGTTAATGAGTTTTGGTCCTAGAGATTTCTTGCTCCAAATCCATTGACTGGCCACTCTTGTGAAGATGTCTAGCTTTGTAGCCCCTTTTTAATCTCCTGATCCAATCAATTCAATTGCAAAGCTGTATGGTAATGAAGAATTACTTCCGTTTCTACTAGGGATGGTCAGGATTATTTTCAACTTTTGTCAGTGCYTCATGATTTTCTTTGTTTATTGTGATACACAGCTGATTTCCAAAAACTGAAGTATTTAGGTAAGACATTTTACAAAGGAAATAATAATTTTGAACAGCTGATAAATAGTATCTTCTTCTGCTTGTCACAGGAGAACCGGATACTAGGTTTTTGGTTATTTGGTCCCTAAGGCATGCAGGCTGCAGCTATCATAAACACAGTTTGATAACAGAGGCTGTTGGTTTGGCCTCTCTGATTCTAGGCCAAGACTTTCTGGTTTCAAGCTTGGCTCTACATGAATGCAGCAGTCTCCAAGGTCTGAACGAATTGCAGCAGTTGGGTCAGGGGCTTGCTCAGGACTTCAGTAGGTGCCTTTGCATTAACCTCACTGAGATGTGGCCCAGGCTCCAGTGTCATAACCGAGTTCTAGGTAGTGTGATGAGTGACTTCATTTACAATATGTATATTGCTCTGTGAGAGATAGCAAGTTCTCCATGAAAATGGTCCTGCTTGGCTGCAGGTTAAAATGAATATGCAATAGGCTGTTTATCCCTTCTGGAGTCTGAGGGTTACTAGTTCAGAAGTTAATTCTAACTACTGCTCAGCCTGACAGTGTTAGGCTACATTTTTTTGGTGAAATAGCTCTGGAGCCAGCTCACAGTATTACTCTAGTGTTAAAAATGGATGTTTGAGTAGGGATTTCTGTAGCAAAAAATGTTTTTTTTTCAAACTTGTGTAGACRTGCACTGCATGCCCTTTATAAAAGAAAATGCTTTTCTGTTGTTATAATCCCTACTGCTCTTCTTAGCAAATATTCATTTGACTTGTAGACGAGTCCATTTCCGTACTGCTCCTCTGTCCTCAGCAATCACATCATGCAGCTGTCAGGATCCTCCATTTGTGACGAGACATAGTTTTGCTGGGTTTTATTTTGTCACAGCTGTAGTAAAGCATCAGGCATGTAAGGTCGTGGAAAAGTAGATGACTTGTGAAAAGAAGAAAACCTTTGGTGCAGCTTTTAGTTTTTAGATTTTTTTGTGCTTAGGAGAATTATGAAATATATGTATAATGGCACATTTCTACTCTGTTTAAATGCTTCTTTTGTGCTCTGGGACTTGTCTTTATCAGTGATATAAAAGATTCTGCAAAGTTAATTGGGGAGGAGGCGTGTTTTTATATGAGCATTTTATAATCAGACCAAAGCTAATTATTCTTTTCCGTTGGTTGCTACACGGATGAGTTGARTTGTATGTAGCACAACACACCTAGTTCATGTAACTTCTTTATGATCATTTGCACAGGGTAATTTTCTTTATGGTCAAGCTGAGAGCAGGAAAACACGTAGTATGAGCTTTATCACAACACACTTACAGTCTGTGTTGGAAACCACAGGATTCCTGAAAGCATTTAATAAGTAACACATGTCATCCATCTATCAGCTGAATTATAGTGCACTGCATAAGCTCAAGCAGTCAGCTGACCTGTTTATCTTCACCCTCCCACCCACCCGGCAGTTCTATTCAGTGCGAGTGGAGTTATAGAANAAAAAAAAAAAAAAAAAAAAGCCATTAATAGAAGAGAGGCAGAAGATGATGAATTAAGGGAGCCTCCATTAATTTTTCATTTTGACAGATTATCGTCTGTCAAAAGGCAGAGGAGATGTTTCTCGTACACAGAGCCAGGGAGCTCGCTCTTTGTAACACAGACTTATGTTTTTCACATGAATTAGGTAGTGGGCACCGAAAGGATGAAAAATTCATGACAATCTATAATTTACATGCTAGAAGATAAATAATGAACTAAATCCTGTCATTAAATTGGTCTTTCGTTTTTTCCTTAATCTCTAGGGTGATGAATCTGATTCTGCAACAACATTTAGTATAAATTGATTTTTTTTTTTTTTTTTTGGAGGGGGGGCAAAGCTGTTTAAAATACTTTTGTTATAAATAGCTTTAGCAGCATAGTGCATTGCCTTAGGCTGAAAGATATGCCAACCTATTAATGTAATAGTACATTAAGATTGACGTTAATTAATGTCAATATTAACATCACCTTTTCTTAGCCACATTGAGCTATGAAAAAATCATAAATATTGTAGGGTTTCGTTTAATTAACTTTGAGTTTTGTTCAAAGAAAATGTCTGACATATYGTGAAGCTTCCTTTATTCAAATGGTATTAACATGGATAAATGGGCATTTGAATAAATGGGGGGTTTTCACATCAGTTAATATATGTCAAGGGACATGACCTCATTTCAAACAAATGTATTTTTTCCGATAAGACATTAGGATAAGTGAAGTTTCATTGTGTATAATAAATAATAAAAATACAAGGCTTAAAGGAAAATTTTAACGAATTTTGTTGTATTATAGGTTGGTTACTAAGGGCTGATGGAACTGTTTAGCTTCCTTTGCGTGCTCCTTACAGATGGCCTGATGGCTTTCTGGGTTACTCTCTGGTTTCATTTCCACAAAGCAATCTGCGGTTGTCTACAGAAACTAGACTGTTTCTCCAGGTCAGCCTTTMTTACAAAGAATAAAGGCCCTAATATCCTTAAAGGTATCTTTAGTACCYGAATTCTCAGTAAGGCTGAACCAGCGGTGCTAGCTAGATCTCCAGTCAACAGGACTTCACGCAGGAGCAGGGATTTACTTGGGTAAATCTCCATCTCTCTACAGTACTGAGATATATTTGGCTTTGCATCCCATCCATTCATCTGCCTTTTGAGGGAGGAGAGCCTTACTGGATGTCTCCTATTTCGAGTGGTTTCTTTGTCCATGTGACAGCTGAAGCACAGATCAGAAGGAACAGCAAACGTAAGGCCAGGTTATCCCGTTCAGAAGTACCAGGTGAGTTAATTGAAGCTGAGAAAATCCTCGTTAYAATTAGTAGTGATAGATAAGGCGAGGTATGTAATCACCTCTACTCAAGGAAATCTAAGCAGGTCCCTTGGGTCATCCTTCTGTATCTGTAGTGTATMAGATTGTCTATTGCAGAAATCACTAATAATGATTACAAAAACTGCTAAGCAGACAAGTTGATTGAAGCTGAATGTCCACAGGAAACAGTACAGTTGGCTGCAGAGGTCACGTGTTTCTAAGCCCTCCTGCAGTACTGAAGAGTATATTGAGCAGTATCTAGCTTTTGAAATGGAGAAGGTTTGATTTTGTTTTGACATTCGTGCTTTTAGGGACTGGTAACCATAATTACATCCATTTGATTGAGTTCTCACCTCATAATGCTGTTAGTTGCTGTGGATCAGTTTGCACTGTCACCAGGGTCTGAACTGAACTGGTGCCGTCGCCGGGCCCAGTCTCGGGCAGTGCCTGGAAGACCTAGTGCCCAYGGGCATCTTCATTCAGCTGGTAGAATTAAATTTCTGTAGGAATCGGTGATTTTGCAGGAAAGTGCTTTCATACAGTTTCTTTGCGAGGACAACTGCAGGAACAGACTAACAAATCCATCAATCGCAACAGCAGCTTCTAAGGACTTCTTACAGAAAGCATCAGAATCAGAAGGTATTGGAAAAATCCACACAGAGAAGTGTGCGGGAGCACGAGCAAAGCGAAGGCGTATGCCAGTGACTAAGGCTTGCTAAATAAATCTTAAAGCCTTTGTTTTCCAGTGGACTCCTTTTTGTAATTCTAGATAGCTTTTAGCKTTTCTTTGCCCGGATTTTGAATTTGCAAATGTGAATAGTATCAGTGTTTGAAAAAAAGGATTAACTCATATATTGAAGTGACTGAATTTTAGGGTCATGGATGGCATCTCATGAGATTTTTCTACACAGAGGAGGAAGGCTTGGGCCAAGATTTTCAAAGTAATTAGTAATTCTCTACTTGTTTTCTCAGTGCTTCGTGAAATGAAACAAGTTGGCAGGCAGCRAAAGAGGGGTTGCACCGCCCTTGCCTTCCCTGTTTCTGTGGTGTGTAGCATTGCACCGTAGCTGACCTTCCACTGATAGTCAGAATGGAGAGATTAAACTGAAAAAAATAAAATAATAACCACATTATCTCAACAAGTGCAGATTCCTAGCTTTTGCCAAAACAACACTCTCTCTTCCAACAATGCTACATCTGTATTTTACAAGAGCAAACTAACTTGAGTCCATAGCACCAGTGGGTCCCATCGCACCCCGGGTGTTTGTATTGGGTGGCTGTCACATGCTGTGAGATACAGGCAGGTTCTGCAGGGCAGCTACTGTACCATAATGCATTTTAAATTGTGTCTGTAGGTGTTCTTTTGGCTTCTTGCTTGCAGGAAATACCTCCTAATGAGCTGCCATAAAGAAAGCCAGGCTAATGACAGACTGATTTAATGCAAGTTCATACCATTAATTTCCAGGGATTGGTAGATTGAATGAGAGTCCTGAAGAGCATTACAAAAATGTTTTAGTTAATTCTAGCCATTATCTGGAGTAATGAGCAGTAGCTGCTGTGCATGGCCTCCTTCCCATCACATGGCTTTTGGAGGCTGCAAGGCTTCCTACACCCAGTGCAGCRCTGTAGCCCACCTTCTAAGACCTGCCTGGTGTCTTCAGCATGGCCACATCTGGTGAATTGTCACTTTTTCGCCTGTGTAGCRGTGGTAGCCATGGCAGATGTCCCAGGCGTTGAGAGGAGGCACTGCTGAGAGCATCTAGCTGCCAGCGTGGTGGGAGTTGCCAAAGCAGTCGTTCCCTTTTGCTCCCAAGGAGATTGGAGATAAATTGATATGAAGCCTCCTGTGGGGCAGATTTTACTGCTATGTGTGTTTGAGATGGGGCCAGAAGTTAAATTTTTGAATGCCTTTGCTTGCTRTCTTACAGACAACAAGTAAAATAATTAAAAGCTTACACTTGCAAAAACTTAACTTACAATAAGGTCTAAATTTCACAGTGAAGCTTAAGCKTCTATAACATTCTTGTGGTGCTATACTTACGTTTTTAGGAAGCCACACAGAACACTAGATTTTGACTTTGTTTATTACAGTTTTCATATTTTTATTTATTGATCTGTCAAGATACATTGTCTGTCAGCCCTAAGGCTTAGCAGTCAGTGACCTGTCCATTTTATATGGACTTACTGAGGGAAAAGTGTTCCTGTTAAGTTACTGAACCCATTGGMGAATAAACACTGTGGCCTCCTCCTAATCCCAGGTCATTCTCCAGGCAGCACTTTGCACCTGCAGACATTTGGTTTGTTGGGAGAGCAGGCTGCTTCCCCATGTCCACTTCTGGCAGCTGATCTAGCTCGTAGTGGCACACAGGGCTGCCAGACAGCCTCCAGCCTTGCTCTCCAGGAGGTGTCCCCTCCATCCCAGCTTAGCTGCCTGCAAGCATTTTCTGGGTCTTCACTATCAGTCCCATTGTTTCAGGCATCTTGCAGTGAAATGGAGCTTGACCAGCACCCTTATCTAGAACGGGGGTAGTTACGAGCCCACTGACTTTGGCCTCTGTCTTTGACTCTTAGCCTCTGTCAGAGCAGTGTCCAACTRCATTGCTGCTCTCTCGAGCTCAGGGTTTCGTCCTGAATAAGTCAGTAGGATTTTTTTTTTTTTTTGCCTTTGACTTCCTCTTGGCTAGCATTTCACTCTTGCAAAAATGTAATATATTTTTAACATGTTTGGGTTTTATAGCTCATTTCCTGTAACAAATGTGTGGGAAATATTGGTGGGATTTCAGTACAGATTATGCTTTTGTAGCTGTCCAAATTATCTTGGCCTATTTAAACATATTTAATGCTATTTTAGGCTTGTTGGTATTCACATTGCTCACTGCTTTAAATCTAGCCTCAGGGGCCCTGTGGGCTGGAGCTGGAAATGAGGTTCTCCCTATGGAAGCCCTGTGGAGTCATATGGCAGATAATGGGATTGATCCAATTTCCACTGAAGTCTGTGGTGGTGAGATTGAGTCCAGTATGTTGATTAAAATTTTGTGCTTACTCATGAGACTAGGTATCCCATCAATAAATAGAATGACATGAAATATCAGAGGAAAATCTATGCACCACATTTTCTGCCAAAAATATATGCATTCTTTCAAGACTGCCTTCCTCTTCTGCATACTCATATTGCTTCTGATCCTGTGTAGGCAGCACATTTAAACCTTAATGATTAATATGCACTTTCTTCTGACTCTCTTTGGAGTCAAATGTGGAGTCAAAGACACTAGGCATGTGGAATCTATATTTAAACTTTACAGGGTAATGAGTGGCCACCGTGGGGCACAAAGTCCAGCTGCTTGGCCTTGAGTCACAGTGCAGTGGTCCAAATCAGACGTTTAAAGCCATTTACACAGTGTTTTAGGATGACTGGATCAAACTGTAAGATCAGTTTTGTTCTGGYCTCTCGTGTTGCCCATCCTGCTCCCTGTGCAGGACTGCTGGTCTTGAGATACCCTGCTACAACTGTACTTTTGATTTTGTTCATTCTCTTTCCTACAAATATCCACTGAATATTGATGTCTATAGGAATTAATCAGTTTTCTGTTTAATCATCCTTTTATTGCATTGTCATCTCTTTGATAACCTTATTAAGGCCTTTGAAAGATCAAGTCAGTACTTTAGATAATGAGTTCTTAGTATTTTTTTATTCCTGAGTAGGAAATTGTTATGATTGTAGCCAAAGAATTCTTATGGAGATCTTTAGGGTTTTGGTTATTTCATCTGTTTCCAAGAGAAGTGAAAGCCAAAGTCAGCTTGCATAAAACAACATTAGYACTAACTGTTCGTTGGCTAAATGTAAAGAGAAAAGAAGAATTTTTTACAATACTATCTGAATTTAATTTCTTTTAGTAAAGGTAAATATGAAATGCCTGATTAGGTTTATGGGCTGATTGCTAAGGAAACTTTATAGCTTATTTAAAAAAAAAAATCTGAATCAAAGACAAAGTCAAAATAGAATGCACCTGCAGATGGGCATTTCCATTGTTTTTTTCCTACCAGTCCACTGAAAAGTTTCCAAGTGGAAGTAAAATTGGCCGAGGCCCAGTTAAAGAGAGCTCTGAAGCAGGAGAGAATATGCATTCTTAGAAGGATGCATAAAAAAATTTGAAGATTTACTAAGAGCGAAAATGTAGGACATCCCTTTCTATAGTCTTACTCAGTGAATTGGGAGATTAGGGTATAAGAAAACTGAGCCAGATATATGGTGSAAATGCTGGAATTTTTCCATACAAAATTCATAGATCATCATATTCTCATCTTGAGAAGAGTGATCATTTTGAATACCCGGGAAATTCCTTCTTCCATCACCACAATGAATAATACTTTCAGTCGTTACTTTCTGTCTTATATCTGATATAACCACTGTTGAATTTTATGGCCATGGTTGATGGGATTATAGTTAAGCCAAACTGATTGCTTCTGAAAATTCCAGCCTTGTAACATCTTAGAAAATATTTAAACAAATCAGACAGACCAAAGTTATAYATGGTGTCTCTCAAGTATGAAACCACTACATACAGAGAGCAGATTCCAGCTGTCCTTGCAGTTATTGTCATTGTTTTCTTGTAATACAATAGCATCTTGGAACCAAGCCATAGATCAGTTTTTGACTGTGCTAATGCAATGCAAACACAGACAGAAGGAAAATTGTTTACAGAAGGTGGTTGTTATTCGTAATAAAACTTGATATAAAGGAAAACAATGCATAGAGAAAATTTCAAGATGAAAACAAGACTTGATGACAACCAACCTAATCAACTTACTGTCACCTTACTGACAGGACAGAGATTGTGGGAGACAACGCCAACGGAAAGCAAAGTGGTGGCAATGGTGAGAATAGGGAAAGATTGCTGAGYGCCATGGAGCGGCGCATGTGCTCCSMTCTGACTCGCACAAAGAAAAGAACAAAGTTGACAAAGATCAAACCGCTCGTGTCTCCAGTCTGATATTCTAATACCTGTCACTGCCAGTCAGGGAGGACTGCTTCTTCAAAGGTACCAAGCCTTTTTGTGTGCAGTGCAATGAATATTCGTATTGCCCTGCACAGAAGAGAAAAATAATGAAGAACTTTGGAAAGACAATGTAAAGCTGATGAAAAATGTACTCAGAATCAGCAAAAGTTTTAGCACTGTGAAGCCAAATGGTGTGAGGCAAGGGAGTTGTTTATCATGTTGGATGCAAAACTGCACAAAACCTTTGGGGTTTGCTTGATGGATACAGTACAGGACACTTGGAGGCTTTTGGGACACTCCATTAACTTTGCATCCTAAAATTTCCTTGGGAGCATATTTTCTCCTGATCACAAACTAATTTCAATCTACTGAAGGACAACAAATGTGACCAGCATGGCCATTTAGAATGAAACTCAGGGAAAAGAACCATAAAAATGAAATGTGGTCATGACAGATGACTAAGCCTTTCACTTGCTGGAAAACAGAAAACTTTAAGTCTCTGCAAAACAGAACAATGAAATCTGAGTCTCACAACAAATTTTATTGTGAACTTTAATGGGACTAGGACCTCTTTCTCTGATTGTGTTGGCATGTAGTGAACATGCCTCGGGATTTTAAAAGCAGAGATCTATAGAGTGTGCATCTGTTACTAACACTGATAAAATTCAAACCCATTAAAAAGACCATGTCCATGTAATAACAAGCTTAGCACTGCTAGCAACAAAAGGCTTCTGAGTAGAATCAGAATTAGTCAGAATTGTTTTTATTTCATTCTTCTTTTGTTAATTATAATTCCTCATCACCCAAAATGTTCTTGTCTTTATGAAGATATGCTTCAGAATATTTATTATAGCACTAACTGAGGGTTTGGGGAGAACAGAGCATTCAGCTACCGCGTTTGATGTTTCTTTAGTGTAACCGTTTACATTACTCCCTCCTCCCGATCTAAACATAAAAGCTAAGGGTGTAATCCTGCTCCCCTGCTATAAAAGTTTGTATTCTGGTCTAACCAAGCTCTGACTATGGCAAAAATGTAGCAACAAGCCTTGTGCTGCTTCCTGTTGTTCATGAAGTCTCTCAGTCTTGGAATTGATCTTTTTTCAGTGTACCCTCCTCTGCATGTGAGACCTGTCTGCAGACTCCTTGAGCTTCTACCGAATGCTTATGATTATGGGACTAGAATGCTGGAAAAAATATATTAAGAAAAATTCCATTATTGTCAAGATTCTTTGCTTTTTGAGAATTCCTTTCAGATGGGGAAATACAACTCTAAAGGGATTTTTGGCATTTGGGCATGATTTCTGATTTAAAAGATCTATATTTCGTTTAGAGAAAGACAAAGAAAGACCCAAAAGATAAAATCCTGCTTCACAGAAGTTTGTTAGAGCTAGGATTGCATTTATTTGGGATGGAATATGTTAAATTAGGTTTATTCTGTGCTAAAAACTCCACATCCTTATCCACAGCCATTGTGCTATTCTATAAGAATATTTTGAGGGTGGGGAGGAATTATATGTGAAAGACTATTTTAAATTATTTTTAAATGCATTGCAATAATTATCTTGCAGAGGAGAAAGAGCCTTAAAATTATGCTACAATTAGCATATTCAGCCTTGCATATGAATGATTTACTTAAGTGTCAACCAGCAGACTAATATAGATATATTTCAGTCAAGAAGAAGGGCATGGAGTCTTTATCACAGTGCTGTGAATCTGGACCCTAAAAGAGTTTGGAACAACAGACAGCAATTAATTTTGGCCTTCAAGGATTATCAGAAGGCTTCTCATAAATTAAAAAGTATGCTGTGGAAGTTAAGAAGGTAGGCAACTGTGCAATGCTGGAATACCAATGACTGCCCTTGTTTATTATAAAATAAACAGCTCGCTCACAGGAGAACAATGAATTTCTATAAGCATGTGAAACTGAGAATTTGCCATTACTCTTAATTTCCTCATAATGGCAGCAGACAAGATCTTTCTTTGCCTTTTGAAAGGAAATACTTTTAATATAAAGAATAAAGTGTTTGTTAGTCAATAACAAAAAGGCAGTGCTCCGATACCAAAAATGCCCACTGGCATAGTATTGAATTTTCAGTGGGAGAAAAGAAATATATATATAGCTTTAAATAATGCCATCTCTATTTTTGGAGGGTACTTTCTAGTAAAATGAAGTATTTTCCATTGTGATTGAACAGAGAGCTCCAGCTCAAACTCTGATTTTGATTATATGTACAGATTTCCGTTGATTCTGTTAGTATCCATGTGCTTGTACAAAAGAACGATTTGACTCTAAGATGAACCTTAGGACAATGCTGAAACTATTGTTTTTTCAATTACTGTATTGCAAAATTCATGACAAGAAATCCGGGTTGAGACAAGTTTGTATGCTTGTTCTGCCTTGATCAGACTTCCTTCTATTAGTGAAAACACATTACTTCTTCACAGAAAGAAAAATGAACAAACAACTAAACTGGGTAAAGACCAGTCAGATACTTTCTCGGTATCAATTGTCTGTTTTTATGTGATCTCTTAAGAGCCGCTTAATTATCGTCCAGATTTTGTCTTAGATTTAGTATTAAAAGTAACATTTCTGCATCATGGAGTGGAAGTATCAGCCTAGAGAACTTTTTTTTTTTTTTTTGGGGGGGGGGGGGTTATTTATTTAAGTCTGAAGCTTATATGCTCACAACATTGCATTCCCCTTGGGGTATTGTTATTTTTGCTAAATGAAGAAGAAACAACATTTCCAATAAGAACATTTCATGAGAATAAAGTTCGTTCTTTATGGTGAATTAAACTGCTAAGTGTTCAGTTTATGTTCTGATTTCGACATTACAGAGCTGCACAATTGCAAAAGTTAAGAAGCCGAGCTGCACAGTTTTTGTACATCTCCCCGCTAGTAAAACCAATAAATTGTCTAAAACATTTCTCAGGGAAGCAATGACCACCAAATTCAGCCTCCTGTTGCATTGATGTTGGTGCTGTAAGTGAGCAGAGACTTTGGTTCCCCCTTCCAGTGCTGAATGCTGTAACCAGCACACCGAAACACTGCTGGAAAGCTTCAGCTTCTTCTCTGTTTTAGCAGCTCTCCATAAAACGACAGTCCCACTACCGAAGCGGAGCCAGAGCTGTGCTCTGGCCGCAAGGCGGGCACATCCTACAGTATTTTCCCAGGGACTCATGGCTCCGTATTCTCCTTTGTGTTTGTAATTTGTCATGGCTTTTTCTTCCCTAAAGTAACTAACTCAGTTTTGAACTCCTATAAAGTTTACGCATCCCSGTTTCCAGCATGAGAAGGCTCCATAGCTTCAATATATACTCTGTGGCAAGTTACCTCCTCTTGCTGCGTTCAGGCTTGCCTTACACGGCTGTTTGTCCCCTCTCGCGCAGTGGCAGAGGCAAGGAGCAGCTGTTAGCTACTCACTTTCTGAGCACTGCTTAGCAAACTGCTCACATATCCTTCCGTTCACCTCTCTTAGTTGCTAGTCAGAGTCTTAGACTGTGTAACCGTTCCCTGTGTGGAAGCTGAAAACGCTTGATACATTTGCTGTTAATTTTCCATTTCTACTATGTTCTTCTGAGGACGCAGGTGGGCACGGGGCTGCTCACCGCTTGTTCTCACCACTTGAGGATTGCCTTTGCAGTGATAAGCTGCTCAGAAACTATTTCTGTATACGTAAATTGAGAGTTTTTTCCTATATACGTTACTTTATATTTATCATTATTGAAATTCATTTGCCTTCCAGTGTCTTGAAAGTCTTCTGCATCTCTTCATAGTTGTATTTTGACTGTATTGAAAAAATGTTTTACTCTAAAAAATTGGGTATCACAAGGCAGCTTTGCTCGCTCTTTGTCCGCTTCCCTTGCTGCGGTGCGGGCACGCTGCGTGGCCCCGGGCAGCGTGGCTGCCTCTGGGAGCCCCTGGGGCGCCCAGCCGCTGCGGGAGCTGCCCCACTTYGGTCCCCTGGCTTTTCACCGATTCTTGATCTGTGAGGGATCGTTGCCTTTGGTCCCAGGACAGCGCAGGTTCTTTAAGCCTTCGGTGAGGGACCTTACCATTTGGAAATACAAATAGACTGTATCAGCCTAAACGTCCTCATCACACGCTCGGTGCTGTCTTCAGAAAACTCCGGTAGCTTTGAGAGGCATGGCCAAAGCAGTGTTGACTCTTCACAAAATGCCATACTTATTCCTAGGTCCGGTAATTCYGTTCTTTTTTATAATTCACACCCGTTTGTCCATCTAAGAGTACAGCTTTTTTCTCTTTTTTGGCTGTTTCACAATTGTACTTTACCATTGGTCTCATGTTGTGGCAAGTAACTTGCACCTTTAAGAGCATAGCCGGATGAGAAGAAATGTTCAGTAATCCACACCATTTGGCAGTGAGAAGATTTCACTCCCTTTTCCTGCTCTCCAGCTGAGAAATACCTTTCTTCTTTTCATTTTTTTAGCTGGCAAATCCTCTCCTGCTGCATAAACATCAGAGAATAAAGGCTAACTTCTCTTATTCTGGAAGTGCTAATTACCCTGATGGTTCCTGTGTTAAAAATAAGATGCAATTGTTTGCATTGCAGCTCCAGCTCAGTGTGGGGGTGTGTGCGTAGGAAAGCACGTTACTGTTTTCTTCTCTGTGGTCCTCGATAAGACTGTGGGTTTTGTTTGTTCTCTTTTAAGCCTTAAAACCTATTTCCAGGCAAGAGATGTAACTCGAATTGGTACTTTGTCCCCCTCCCTTGACTTTGTGCCTGTGAGTGTTTTGGATCAATACGTTTGTAAGCCCACACTTACACTCCAGGTCAAAATCAGCAAGGACTAGGACTCCCCCCCGTCTCGTCAAGGCTGAGTGATGGTAAATCAGCACGGAGGTGCCTGGCAGCAACAATAAGTGCTACGTACTGGAATGAAAAGGTTACTCATCTTGACTACTAATGCATCAAGTTATGTCTGCCACAGCTATTCTCTGTATGGTACGTTCATCAATTAAATGAATTCAAAGCAGTTGTTTGCATCCCGGAGATGAGGCAGAGCAGTTGCCGAAGTGTCTGCAGCGCTTAGAAGCTTGCCAGAGCAACAGGGAGGGAATGGAGGAARATGCTATAACATATAATGTTTTATGTTGTTGTATGTTAAAACTAGATGTTTTAACATATAGTTACAACATGGTGAAACTAAAATAGCTGAGAAATCTCGCACCCATGGATGCAATCGTTGCTGTTAGGACATAGAAAATGAGAAGCATATGAAGAAGGCTGCATAATAGCACTGCTATTTCCTTGACCTTAGGAGAATTTTAAGGCAGCTCCACTTATAATATATGCCCTTGAGCATTATCTGACTGTCTGTTGGTTATAACAAGTTCTTTTTATTTCTTGTATATTCTAATGTGACATATGATAAAAGCAATAAATAATGTCCATCAGACCTCGTATAGGAGCAAGAGTTTACCAAGAACTCTCCAGCTCCTTCAAGAAAGCAAGCACGGTTTTAGAAACTCTAGTATGTATATAAACATTTCTGTGGCTGAGATCAGGTTTGGTTGAAGTAGTTAATCACCTGTGAAGGTTATTACAGCCTCCACCGATAGTATATGACACATGATCGCTTCTACCTATTTGATTGCAAAATTTGAACTTAATGTAAATCAGCATACTTAAGCTCATGCTTCTCCGTAAGCGTGTGAGCAGTTGCTGTGAGCTCTGCTGGGCTGGTAAAAGGCAGRGACGCTGGCTCAAGCATGGCTCAGCGTCTGGTGACACCCACCGCGAGGCGTTTTCAGGAATTAGTTGTATGTGCAAATGATTTGCTGAGCCAGCACTGAGGGAACAGTAATTCYGTTGAAGTTCATGGGATTGCCCTTGTGTTAAAACTGTACCAGTAAGAGAATACAACCTCTAGAAAGCTTTAGGAAAAACATGTATTACGGATGATGTAATTTTCACATCCCTAGTCCAGAGATCCCARCTGTCTTGGTGGGCTTTTTTCCCTCAAAGAGAAGAATAGGCTGCTAATTTATAGTCAGAATGAGTGGTCTGAACACATCTACAAATACAGAAGTCTTTCAGTCTTCTACTCTCTCTTCCTTTTATCATACTGCCATGATTACATTATAGTGGCTAATAGTTACTTTCATGCAATGTTTGTTCTTAAGTTTAAAGAGCTTTGTGAGCTCTAATGAAATTAGTTCTCCAAGAGGCAGGGAAATACATGCAGTTTCCACTTTTCACAAGGAAAAAAAGTTAGATACTGCAAGGTGCAAGAACTGCTGATGTCGCCGGCTCTGAGGTCGTGCTGTCGTGAGCCTCAGCCCTTGCACCAGCCCTCCCGCGRGTCTGGGAGCTGATCTGCAGCAAGCTGGTGGTGAAAGCCTCATGCCATGGGTTTGGGAGCTTGGGTATCGTCTCAGTGCTGGTCACCTTTGCAAGTTTACTCTGCTAGTTTCATTTAACATCAGCCAGGTCATTAGTCTGACCAAGCTGGATTTAGGTTTGGTTTGTATCTTTTTTCCTTGCCATTAACTTTTATGACAGTAGCATTCATGCATCCTCCTCCTAGAGGAACAAGCAAAAGAMAAATGGGATTTGAATTGGAACTGAGGAGAGCCCATGTATATTTTAAACAAGAAAAGGTTTTATTTATATATCAGAAAAACATTACCTTCATTTAAAGCAACATCATTGCCTAAAATAAATTAAATTACGTAGATGTGCTAACAGTCTGGAAATGGCTTCTATAGTATAAAGTTGATTCAGCTATAGGCCTATGTGTATGTATTTATATGCATGCACAGATTTTCCTGCATTGCAGAATAGGGAGCCAAAATCCAGTATATACATGTGCATATTATATATATTTTATATATATATATCAGTGAATAACATAGATAATATGAAGTATTTATTTAGACACAGACACACAAGGATTTGGGCTGTAATCCTTCTTTATCTATAGAATCATGTTATCCAAAGGGAAAAAATAGCAGATTTATAAAACATAATGAGATTGATCTTGCAGCACTTACTCCAGGAAATTCCTACTGGCATCCGTGAGAAGTTTACCCTAGAGGATTTATCCAGCTCCCAGGCAGGAACTGCAGCCTACATTGACCTCATTGTGGTGCAACTGCAATGCTAGCAGTATTCTAGCTAACTAATTTAAAGGTAATTATGTAGTTGAGATTTAGAATCAGCTAGCACGGACCTGCTGGAGCACTTACTGGTGCTCAGCTCTTCCAGATGGAGCCTTCTAGTCCTCGTAGGAGCTGAAGCCTGTGCGTAAGGTGCTAGCTCTTGCATTTATTTTTGTGCTTGTTGCACTGCTTCAAAGCACAAGTTGTGCAATACTACTGTGATACATTTGTGTCATTAGCTGGATAGTCTGATGAAGTTAGAGTGATCCTTTACACCAACAAGGCAAAGTGGGAGTTTCTCRTAGTTTCCTGAGGCATCTTTGATTCTTTCTAATAAAAACGGAAGTTAGGTGTTTGCTTCTGAAGTTTGCATTTCTAGCTCCGATCTCTCATCTTTCTCATCCGCGCCTTCATCTTTCCTTCCTTAGCATGATTGATTGCTGTGTCTTGAAAACAGCATTAGTTTTCTGGCAGCCTGAAATTTGGAATTGTGCTGTAGTAGCAGGAACAGTTGGCAAGTGTTTCTGAAAGGTTAATCTGCAGAGGAGTTACGGGCTTGTATTAGAGAAAGCAAACATTATTTGCGTTGTCACGCTATAAAATCTGTTTTCTTCCTTTGCTCTCTGTATGACATTTCCTKCTTTATTAGCATTACTTATTTTGTACTCCTTTTCCAATAGTATCATGTCCACTGTCTTGTTCCTAAAGGGCCTGGCACATCTTGCAGGGTACATGTTAGTTCCTTTATTGAAATGCTGCATCTTCAGGATTTTTTCCACGGGGCCAGAAATATGTGAGGATGTTGCAGACATCCCACTCCAAGGAAGCTGAGGTCCAAAGTATGTCAGCTGCTCAGTGCGCGAGGTGGTACTCAGAAGCAGAACATACCCAAGGGAGCTGTTTGCATGTTACCCTCAGTTAGTCGGAGGATCCATTGCAGCCAGGAATCACCACTGCCAGGAGCAGGATCCTACACTGAATTGGACATTTAGATAAATATTGAGAATGTACAGAGTAAATGTAACTTTAAAGAATTTTAAATGTCTGTGATGCTGTGGGCAGTGACTGCTGGTCAGTGAAGTTAAACCAGAARGCCTCCAGCCATCTACTGCAAACTCTTTTTGTACAGACTAGGAACAGAATAGAAGGATGTTCTTTCTCTGATTTGTCAGATTAAAAAAAATATATATATGAAAAACAGAAGTATGTGAGAGGTCTGAAATTTAAAAGGGAGAGCRAATGAGAGAGATTGGGCAGAAATGACTTTTCTTTGATGAAAGTTCCCTTCAAACTTTGGTCAAAGTCTAGGCTGGCTCATACTTAGTTTGAACCAGTTTGCTTATCTCTAATTAAAAGCATATATTTTTTTCTGATTGCCTTAAGGCCAATGGGGATTTTTTTGCAATCTGTGCTTTAAGTAAGAATTTAATAGTTTACATCTGGGAAGAAGAGCAAATGTAAAACTCTACAATCCTAATGTGACAGATAATAAAGGCAACATGCAAGATAACTGTATTAAAATTTGATCGTTTAATATCATAAGAAGATTGTGGTCATTTTGKAGGAAAGCAAAAGTTAAAAGTTCAGCCTCTGCAGCTTTCCATGTTCTGCCTGTAAGGGGCTCATTTGAATCCATGTGTTGCACGTATCATAGACATAACAACTTTTCAAAGAATTCATATTCATCCGGATTTTGGTGGAGGTTTCATCTTTGAAGAGCAACCATCTGTGACTCCTCACACCCCTTGGAGAGACGGGCTGCTCTCCGGGCAAGGCCACAGGGTAATAGTGCGTTCAGCTGCATATGTTTGTCACTGATCACAGTTCTTTCTCATTCAAACTCTCAGAACAGTAATCTTCAAATTAGCTGTGATACTGGAATTGCAATAGTAGTATTTTAAAGCTTAATATGAGTGATCTGGAACTAGGAATTGGGTATGTATTCCAGGTGTTTCATCTCTACCAGGCTAAACACTATAATCTTCTACATTCTGCTGGAGAATATTTGACACTTGCTTTACATTTGACATAGTACGCTTCCTCTCATGGCAAAGCAAGTTTTATAGGTCTCATTTGTTCATCATATACTATTACTTGAATATCAGGCAGCATACGTGCTGGGTTTTGCCTCCTCCCTCCTCCTTTAATACATCAGAAGCAAAGAGTTTATCACTTCGTTAAAAATGGACATGAAAAGGAACTGGTGTGGTGATGAAAGGTTACAAGTTGTATAATTGACCCTGCAAAGAAAATACAATATAATTTTCCTGAAAACCGTTGGGAGCTGGGAAACTGGATGGAAAGTCCAGTTCCCACTTGGCTCTGAGAAAGGAGTTAAAAGAGCAAGATTTGGAGAATAGTCACTGTCAGCATTTGAATACTTGACAGTTACCACAGAAACGCCATGCTTTAAGCGTATGCAACAGTTGTAGCCTGCTGGGTCAGTACTGACTTCTTAATGGCAACGGCTGTGGGAATGACAGAAATGCTGTGATCCACGTGTGGCAAATGTGGTGAGTGTAACCCCACACCAGCATGTCTTGTTGTGCCTTGAGTACGTCATCTAAGACATCATTAATGTACATGTGCCGAAGAGGTGGGAGTTATGTCAGTGGTGAAACCACTACCCTCCACTTTGGTTCTGGGATGTCTTTCTTTCTCAGACTCCTCTGAACTTTATCTACCGCCTAGGCTGTTGGCTTCACGAACTTGGGATGTCATAGGATTTTTAGTAACACAGTGTTTTCTGTAGGTTTATTTTCACTCTCTCTTCTAAGGGAGAGAAATGAAAAGTGCTGTTCTCTTTTTCAGATGGGGAGTGGAAGCACAGAAAGACCTAAGAGTCTTCCAAGATAGCCCAAGGAGGAAGGCAGCTACAAAATAGGGAGCTAAAATCCAAGGCCAAGTTCTAGTTGGTTGTCAGAAGTCAGTACTCCCTTTTCCCTTTCTACTTCACTTCCTTCTTTTTGCCACTTCTTACGTTAAAGATGACCTATCTCCTAAAGATCTCCTCTTTCTAATGTGTGTTCTTCATACCTGAAAACCACGTGATTTGTGTAAGTCTGCAATTCCTCCATTAAATAAGAAAGTTGGTTGTAGCTTTAATTCTAGATTTAGTTATATAATAAATTGAGAGACTCTTTCTAAATATGTAAAGGGAAAAGATGGAAATCTTTCATAAAGTGATGGATAGTACTCTAAAGCTTAGTTATTAGCCCCGGAAGAGTTGTTTTGTATCTGTAAAGAGAAAGGGCCATGGTGGTTGTCTTAAAGAACAGGTAGAACTTTTTTGTTTGGTTATAAGATCCACAATGCCTTCTGGTTCTTACTCTTGCTAGTATCATAACTTTAACTGTGAATCGCTCACAGCTACAGCTCTAGTAAAATCTATAGAGAATACTATTGAACAGCAGTTATTTAGAGGTCATTTGTTTTGATTTAGTTGAAATTATTTCAAGAGGTTGGATGCATCAATTAAAATTGGAAGCTACAATAATCCTCCTCTAGATTTAAAACTCGGCTAGACTGAACTCTTGACCTCATTGTATCCTGCCTCCATACAACTCCGAAATACTTGCAACTTAAATTGAAATTGCCCTTCTACATAATTAACTTCTGCCTGCAAAAATTTTGCACCTTTGTAACGAAGTTCAGTAGCAGAGCTTTAATGTCATGTTGTGGCTTAATCTCAGAGAAGCAATTACTGTTGCTTGGTTACTAGTGCCTTTGCTAGCTCGTTTTTAAACCAGAAACTAAGCTAGCAGCGGACAGTTTTAAGTTTAAGCCTTAATAGAAGGTGCAAGTCAAGGTTAAGTGTGATTAAGTCTTTTGTTTTTATCTGAGTCTTGATGCTTTTGTGTTTCTGTGTAGGTACAGAAAATATTTTTCGGTGGGCTATTGTTTGGTGTAGTTTTTCTGAATTATGCATTTGAAATTTCCAGAGTTTTTCTTGGTAGAATCAAGTGCTGGTACCTAGGGGTGTTCCTGAGCTGAACAGAAGCACAGTAGCTTTGAGTTTAAACAAAAATGAAATTTAAAGGGTATGAAAACATATGAATCAATGTTAATGGAAAAAGCAGCTGATAACCTTCTGAACCGAAACTGGTGGTTTCAACATCCAGTCCTATCAGTTGTAACTGATTCCTTTTCAATAGACATATTTAATAGATTTCAAAGCCTTTGTAATGTGGACTTCAGCAACAGTGACAGAGGATCTGCTAGTCCTAGATTTGAATAGAGGTGTCCCACTGATTTCATTGAAAGTGTTTGCTAAGGACTAAATGCTGTAATCCTTGGTCTTAATGAAGCTATTGGTAGTTTGTTCAATTGAAGGGTCACTTTAAAGGTTTCAGGTTTGTTCTTGCAGAGTATCTAGATAGCTAGTGTATATTAGACTCAAAAGTTATTTTGTGTAGATACTCCTCCTTTCGAATAGTTTCAATAGTTTTCAGTAGTTCATATACTGAATAGAAACTTGACTGACTGACACTCCATAAAATGTGTATTGCTGATTATAAGCAGGACTTGAAGTTGAGGTAGACAACGACAGTCATTTTAAATCACTGTCATTCAGTGATTTACACAGTCATGTCTTCAACACATATTTCATGTGCAGTAACAGACACTCTGTTGTACACTTGTTGGTCTTCCCTCATGTAAATGCACAGGTTAACGTGGCCTTTGCTGTGTTGCTGATTATAAGTGTCCCTGTGGTTAGGTAGGGAACTCAGGAATGCTGCAGATTTATAACTAAAGTTATTCCAGTATTCTGAAACTGTAAATAATGTCTTACTTCACAACTTACCCCCTTTCACAGTTTTAATATGAGGGGAATAAAGCATATCTGTCATGCAGAAGGACATAATAAGAGCATCAGTAAACTAAGGAAAAACATAAGCGCTAAGGGTGGTGCATGTGATGAACAAGACTTGAAAAGAGAGAAGATTCAGGCTTATTGCTGAAACTGAAGATGGATGGCGTCCTAATCCCTGTCATTGTACAAGGAATCTTAGAACTTTGCTTATAGTTGAAATATTAACCAAGATACTCTTCACCTGCTATGGATTTTCTTTGTTGCTCAAGCTGCAGTTATTAGGATATTTGAACTCCTGCAAGGATTTGCAGATCCTTGTAAACAGAACGCACTGTGCAATTTTGTTTTGTTTTATATTTCAAGGTTCTATTTTCTCTTTGTTGTCCGGTTCTTTCAAGGACTGGATTTGAGAGTTTAAAACTGAGACACCAGTACTGTACCAGAGGTATATGTTGCTGATATTCATGCAATGATCAGAAGTTTCTTACATACAGTATTAGATATATCCAAGTATACTGAATTCTGTAGTGTTTTATACTGCAGATGACAAAGACATTTTCTATAAGACAATTTCTGTAACCTTCTCTGCAGAAAGTTTGTGCACACAGATTGTTGTCTTAGGTGTTTGGGACTCTTCTGTCCTTAAAGGCACCTCCATATAATGCAGACTAGTGTGGAAAATGGGGGGACCCATGGGGTTGAAGACTTGACCTGGATTTCAGATGGAAATTAAGCCTAGGTTAAAATTTTAGGTTATGGTCTTTGCAAGACTGGTCCCTTCTGCTTCAACTTCTCATCTGCAGACTAGGGAAAATAGTATCTCTTCCAGAGATGGCAAGAGGTCAGCTGTCTGCCTGACCGTTAGAGGTACAGTGCTACGTGGAGCTCTTTGGGAGAGCACATGCCATCTCAGAGTACGGGTTTGTACCTGTCCAGAGCAACGATCGTTTGAATTAGTGTTTTCCCTTTCTCCAGATAAATGACCATACCTCAAGTCTATGCAATATAAAAAAAACCCTCTGAGACCTGCTTTCAGGATGGGTAAATGCTCGAGAATCACAGCTTTAAATGGAAACTTAAATCTGCAGAAAGAGCTGGAAAGCCTTTCGGAGCACGTGAACGGCCTGCGCGTTGCTCCATGCCGGATCCCCGCGCTGCTGGTAGCGCGCAGTCGCAGCGCACGGTTGCTGCTTCCGATCCGCACCCTTCCGTGCGCTGGCAATGTGACACCTACTCCTGCTCGGCCCCACGCCCCCCACCAGCTGCCTGGTAGTTTCAAGCTGGCGTCTGAAGCACCCAGATGTCTGGCTCCAGGAGGARTCTCTTCAGCAGAACCATCTTCTTGACAACTCATTTTTCTCTGTGTGTTTCTTGGCGCTGTAGCAGGAACCTGCCTGTGGGCCCGGTGCAGGGTCGGACTGCTGCAGCTATGCTTGATCCTCCTCAATGTGTTTTATTTTCTGTTAAGCTTATTGTAGGTGCTACTGCCTACAGCACAGGTGCTGGGGAGGAAGGAGAGGAATCATATACCTGAATTAAGGAGAAGGCTTTTTTTCCTTTCCAGAACAAGTTCCTATTTTATAATGTGAATATGTCTGTGAACACCTATACTGTTATACATGAAGTAGGGGAAACGTGGCAGAGTAAACTTGTTATCCGTGTTTATATAAAAGCACCATAGTTTTATAATGCTGCAATAGTGAGCAGAGGACTCATCCAGGTGAGCAAAGGGTCCAGTGATACCATGCTGCACCCGGGAGGACCTATGCGTGGTGGCATGCAGTGGAGGGAGGCTGAGTAGAGGGACCTCCAAAGGGCTTCACTCGTGCAACTGGGAGCTCACTGCTTTCCAAAGCAGTATAGTGGTTGTATTTTGTCTCAGGCTAGTCACCTGAAACTAACTACTAATTTCACACGGAAATTGTGGCATCCCACATGCTATTGTACGCTGACTGTTGACAAATTATATCTCTTTAAAATGGTGGTAATTATTCATAGTTTTCTCAATCAGTCACTGAGGTTTTAATCTAGAACATGATCTGTGCTTTTATCTCTCCCATGGTCTCTCCATATACCACTCTATCTACCTCAGGGAGAAAGCACTTTGGGTCCAATGGCATTGATGGGATATCGCATCCATTTCTGTGCTGCAATGAGTATTTGTATTTTGGTGCCAATAGGAATTCACCTGAAGGTGCCTAAAGTGGTAGATGCTGATGATGCTTATCTTTTAARCGATAGAGAAAATTTTCCTTCAAAAGCATGTATAGTTAGGAAAATAGGACAGGACATCGGAAGCCTAGTTGTGTACTTTCTGTCCAAAGTTTAACCCTTCCATGTGTATCCAAGGAAGGCAGCTCTTTCAGGTAGGAAGGTCAGGCTGTCCTGCCCACGGTATGCCTCTGTGCCCTGCTGCCTTGTTCAACTTGTCATCTTTTTCTGACCCTCCTTAAGCACCTGATAAAGATGCACTTGGTAGGCTTAAGTGTCTAGGTGGTCTGGTTCAGGCAGAAGGGTGCCTAGCAAGGGAACGCTCTTGCCTGTTATTCCTTGTCGACTGAGAAGGGGGTTATTTACAAATTGGTGGTGTACTGTTAGGATGCATCTGACTTGTGATGGATTGTGCCGCTCACACTGGTATACCCTGTCCTTGACAGTGAATCAGCTGCTTGCCTCGCTCATAATTTTGGCTGCTTGTCTTTAAGMTGAACAGATTCAGATAGTCCAGATATTTTTTGAATCAGACAGTCAATACTGGAGAGCATAAAAGTCTAATATCCTATAATATCAAAATGACCAGTTTCCRTGCTTCTAAATTTTGTAGGAAATGTGTGTCCCATTGGTAAAGCTGTACRCCAGCTCTTCTGTCTAGCCAGTCTTTCAAGCCTTCACCTTCTCTCCTTGCACAGAATGTGTCAGGGTGTGGGGCTCCTGCTTGATAGCTCAACACTTTAATGCTCTTGCACTGCTTACAGCAGGCTTCATTTTTCAGTGCTGTGCCATGATAATGGTGTGGGCAGGCAAGGAAACCACTACRCGCTCTCGAAAGCTCTTCTCTGCCTCCTCAAGGAGGTGCCCACACTGAAGCACAGCGTGTGTGTGTGTCCGTCCGTCCGTCCGTCCATGCCTTAGACTGCTAGGGCAGGCGCAGGGCATAGCGGCTTTGGGGGAAAGGCAATTCTGTGAGAGCCTGAGGAGCTGCACAGTCCTGGAGGCACAACCACATTTCTCCTGGCACCAGCTGAAAGCAGATGTTAACCTGATCAATTATCGATGAGGCAGAAGGACAATATGCAGCTACTAATGACTACAAGCAGCATCTTATGTATGGTGAAAAATAGGAAAGGAGAGGGAGCTTTGGTATATGAAATAGAGAAGTAAAAAGTGTACGAGCATTTGAAGCTCTGTGTTTCGAGACAGAGCTCTGCGAAACAGCAAACGAGCAACAATTCACTGTTAAAACTGGAATACATTTTGCTGGCTTTACTCAGCCCACTAATTGCCCATGAAAATTCAGGTCTGGTATTTGACACATTAATTACTCAAAAAACATTTACACTAGGGTTTGCAGAAAGGAACAAAGAGAAAATGTAACTGAGAGAGTAAAAAGCTGGGGAGAAGGGAGGAGAATTTTAAGTCAAGTCTTTTGATGAATTAATCACATCATGTTCTCTGGGGCCAAATGCTGACCACCGTAACATGTCGTGCAAGCGCTCGCTACCTAGACCAAAAACAAAGGATGAGGAATGGCAGATACACTGCAGGCTCAGCCACTGGTGTTCCCGCCCATGCRACAAATGGTCATCTTTGCTGCAGAGAGGCATAAATGCTGGGAAGGAGAAAGCCCCTTGGAAGTTCACACTCAGCCTGTTGTTTGTAAGCTCTTGCTAGTCCGCATTTACTGTTCACTGCAAGGAGAAGCCCTCGCCATGGCATGTGCACCACCTCTGCCTGGTCCTTTTGCCCTGACTGGTCTCTCCAGAGTTAGCTCGTGATGATACTGACTTCTGAATGTGATTATTGGTATCAATAAAGGGCATCATGCCCTGGCTCTTGTGAGATCTCAAACAGTGGATAAAATAGATTGTAAATCTGGGGAGAAAAAGAAAATAAACGATGTACTGCAGGTTAGGCTTTTTTATAGAACCAAGGCCATTTACATATGAGTAAATAAGAACTTTGTGGAAATGTGGTCTTTATGAAGCCTCTGAGGAATAAAAATGAAAGTGTTTTTTTTTCCTGAATTCCATTGATTGTGGTGTAAAGAGTATTTATATTGTGTGCCAGAAAGGAAGGAGAGAGGTTGTTTGCTGTGAAGAGAATTAAGGCATGAGTTACTATTGAAATTAGTACTCTTTATCGACTCAATCCAGTTGTCTCCAATCATTACAGTTTTACCGAAACATTAAACTACTTTAAAACTTTCATTTTCCCTTTAAAACTAAATTACTTTTGTTTTTTCTAGCAGTAGTACCACCCTAAGGCATGCAAGTTACAGTAGAGCAAACATATAAACAACAATCAAAGCATAATTGCTAAATGGGAATAACACTTTCTAACGCTGATTCTCCCGGCCCAGCTCTGCGAGTGCGGTAATGGAAACCTTCTCCTGCTATTTGCGATAGAGTTCTTCAGGCAGATGCCGGATGCGCTTGAGCAGTTTGGGATTGTCTGGCTCACTGATAACACAGTACAATCCAAAGCTTTTTTATTCGTTCTCTTGAACTAAGAAAAATCTTTTTTTTTTTTAGGAATAGAGGGGAAAATCTGAATAAAATCAGAAAACATATGAATATTCCTCATATTATCCAAAGCCTTTGCTGAAAGTTGAAATCTTGTTTTGGATGCAAAGTTTTACTTTCCTCATTTTCCTACTATTACTTAATGTTTCTGTCTCGGTCATAAGCAGAAGTATGATTTAGGATCCCCTTACTGTGGAATGACAAAATCAAATTCATTTTGGGCAAGACTAGTGTGGTTTCTCAAACTCCACTTCATGAAATAGGCATTTTATTTCGGTTCCATATAGTTTCTCAAACTCTGTGGCATGTATCCCCACAGGGTATAGCTTCTGAACCTTTTGAAATTTATTCATAGTAAATCACTCTTCCCCATTCATTTTTAGCTATTTTCTCCTTAAAAAGACCTTAATATGCACAAATTTGAGAAGTTCGAAAAGCTATATATAGTAAAAGGTTGTAAATCACAGGMGCCTTCAGGTAGCTCTAGATACAACAGGTTCTCAGAGTTTCTATCTGGATATATATCGGGTGGATCGCAAGCTGTTGTTGTCAGCCTCCGTTGCCTTTTCTTCCTGGAGCTGGTACCAGATATGGGGCTGGGAAATGGGCCATTTCTGTTCAGATCAATCATACCCAGTGGAAAAAGTAACAACTTTTTTTTTTTCCCTGGGCTTACTATTGTGGACTAACAATAGTAACACTTTGAAAAATCAGCTAAAAATTGTGATCAGCTGAGCCCAGAGTTTTTAAATGCTGAGTTTCACCTCGCAGAGATGGATGAAAGGAGCTGGATATCTAYTTCTCAGGCCTGTTGTTTAATTTCCATGCAAAGTGCAGTCAGATATAATCACGGTGCCAATAATGGTAATTTATCATTAAAGTCACAAATACGTGTTTGACGTTGATGGAGAAAAGGCTTGTCAGCACCCGTCAGTGTGGTGTGCAAGAATCGTTCAGTAAATAGCTGCTGCTGAGGCATTCCTCAATTAGGCATTGCAGCAGGGTGGCTTGGACTTGATTTTCTTGTGCTTTTAGTCAGAAGCACTTTCTGTGAGTGAGAGTGAGATGTGCACCCTACTCCTGCCATACCAGTAACAGGAATGCTTTAAGCAGTAATACAGAGTTTCAAGATAAAGTAACACTTCTGGAAATCAGGACCTGTAGAAAAGCATTAAATCTGTCCAGAGATCTGAATATATGCTCTGTTCAGAAGACTCCCCAACCTCTGTTTATCCTCTGTGGAAAGTTATCAGAGAGTCCTAACAAGAGCTTCATAATACTTGGGCATGATTCATGATAAACTAAAAATATGCTTTTCTCTTTCAAATTCTAGAAAATTTTCTTGTTAAAAATGGTCTCTATTTTATTGCTGAGAGTGAAGTTGCTGTTCCATAGACTCTCATCTAACAATATTCTGTTCAACAAATGAAACGAAGGCATGTTCAAGGGCAGTGGAAGAACCCAAGCAAACGTGCAGCTGGACAAAGTGAGATGTGGGGGGAGACTGCCTGTAATTTATTTTGCAGTGTAATTGCTGTCTGATATTCTCTAAGGATCCATGTGTTCTTTGATCTCTATAGAGTTATTTGAGAGCAAAACCTAATGCTGCACATATATATGCAAATAGATATCAAGTTTAATGTTCAGGGGCATTGTGTCATTCACAAAATATAATGAGCCAAATTATCCTTTTCCTACAGTGTGAGGCCAAAATTCAGCAGAGCACAGCAGCACAAACTTAACTTTCATTCTAAAGGCAATGACACTTAGATATATACTTAAAAGCTTTGCTGAATCAGACCGGACTTAAGCATTTGCTTGCTCTGAAATATGTACTTAAGAGTTTTGCTAATTCAGAACTTAAAATAATGTTGTGTTTAGAGTAATGGAAATGGCAGTATTTCTTTCCTTTCTGCCTGAAAAGAAAAAAAGTAATTTTTTTCTTGAATTTAGTTTGTTCCTCAGATCTTATTTTGCAGTTTCTCAAAATGTATCTCTCAGCCCTATAAAGTAGGTGCTATTCTTCAGAGGTCTCAGATGTAGAGATGGTGAGCCAGTGTTGGATGTAGGGAGTGGTGAGCCTGTCATTTGAAGCTGGAATGATCACGAACCTCCTTTCCGTTTTAACAGCAGCAGCTATTTTTAAGTAGTCTGCAATATTCAGTAAGCAGCCAAGTTCTGCAGCRTGCAGCACATGGGAGGCCAAGAGCTGAGTTGGTTCAGCTCAGAGGGGAGAAGGGTCAGGGGCATCTTACTGCCATCTGCTACTGCCACTGACAGGAGGGTGGAAAGAAAGTGGAGCCAGGCTCCTCACCAAAGTGCACACCGGAGGGTCAAGATGCAGCAGGCACAAGCTGAACCAYGGGAAATTCCAGGCAGAATGGAAATAGATGGAAAACCTTTCCCCACMGAGGTGGTCAGAGAGGCCCAGAGAGAATGTAGTGTCTCCATCCTTGGAGATAGTCCAGACTGGCCCGGACACTGCCTGAATGGTCGGCTCYGGCTGCACGTGGTTTGAGCAGGTGTTGAACTTGGGGCCTCTGGAGGTCCCTGCCCACCTAAATTATCCTAGGATCCTATGGAGAAGTATTTTTGGGGGGAAAACACCACTACAGTCTCACATTTTTCTTTTCTTCTTTGGCAGTGTTAAAACTGCTTGGTTTGCACATGTTTACTCCAGGTCAGCATTTTTATCACTGTCTTTCTGTTTAAATGAAGTCTTCCGACCTGGAGCCATTTGGTGAGAGAGGAGAAGTAATTATGCACGAAGTTCTTGTCGACTGCAGATTTCCCGCTCATTTTTGTGTACCTAGTCAGAATCTAACTCTCATAAAACTTAAGCATTGCTGCGTTGCTAACATTTCCATTTTGCTTGGTGATTTTTTTGTTAATTTTATGCTACCAATTTGCTTGAAAAAGAAGCCAGAGTCTCCTTTTTACCAATAATATGTCTAAATTTTGTTATGATAATGTGTCTAAATTTTCTTAAAATACTCCCAGAAACGGTAAATTGGAGGGAAAAGTCACTGAATTTTCCTTTATTGTATTCCTCCTGAAGCAATCACTTGGATTATTATTTATCTGCTGACTTAAAAATAATGTCACCTCCTGAAACTTCTTTTTCAGTCAAACTGAATTATTTCTGGCAAGGATTCGTCTGTGCTAGTACTGTGCATTGAGCAGTCATTCTAAGAATATGTAGATTTAGCTGCTACTTTTAAACTCAGCGGGGATAATGAAAGCCCATCTCACCTGTGCACCTCAGAAATCCGTGAGTAATTAAGGTAACCAACCTTAATTTGTTTTTGGAAAAGTTGAGCACTTGTGTGTGCTACTCAGAGAAATGATCTGTAAATGAATGAATGCAGCTACATCAGTATTCTGCATTATTTGCTGCTATGGAGTGAAGTGAAGGAGAAAACAAAAATATGGAAATGAGAAGAGGAGGAAATGAGAGAGATGTGAGAAGGACAAAAAGCTTCTGAGTAGCGTATAAGCAAGGACATTTTCTTTCAGTTGTATTCTTCCCTTTGCGCTAGAATAGTCACACTTCCTTGCTGAGCTAGACGTGTTAAAATACAGCCAGAAATTYACTGAAGAGCAATTCACTTTTTCATTAAAACTCTCATGTATATCCCCGCAAAATGGAAAATTTCTCAAATGCTAACTGGAAGGCTTCCTAGATTTCCAAATCAAATCTGGAAGTTGAAATGTAGGTAATTAAACAAATTGTCCACCCTCTTTAACACAGACTCATTTTCTCCTCTTTTAATAGAAGGCTGATATATGCATAGCAATAAACTTTTCCTTTATATCAGAATTGCCACTTCCTTAATTCAGGATTAGGATTGTATGTCACTATACTTACCACATTTAGATACCATTTAAAAAAAAATCTGCAGTAGTGCTTTAAGTTCTTTCTGAAGAGTGCCTCCAGTCCCTCAGTACCCGTTACAGTACCATGGATTAATGTGTGTTAATGAGCTTTATTTATCCCTCCCCCAACACTGACAGTGCAAACATGGCAGGAGGGTTCTGGAAACCCAACAGCTTTTATACTTTGATAAAATTGATACAAAGAATGCAATTGCTAGTGTCTGTATAGGTAAAGATAGGAACAGCGGAAAGAAGTTGAAGATTTTAGGAAAATCTCTGGAAGTCAAATTGGAGAATTAAATTAATTTTAAGGTTGAATGAAGCATGAGACATGATCAAGGGCAGACTTTCCTTAAGGCCAGTTTTGCCACCAAGAGCATGTTGCATGTGGGCAGGAGAAGCCTCTGCATGTGTGAGCTGTCTACCAGTATTGCATGAAAGGTAGGTGCCAGGATCTGCTCTCTTTTGGGTGTGCATCTCTATTAACTGGTGGTGTTATCATGTAGGTAACATGTATGATGGTCACTGTGAGGGATCTCYCAGTGCACAAAGCACCTTAGGTGCCCAGAGACTCAGGTGTAGTCTGGTCTTAACTTTACACATGTCAAGTATTTACAGTGGGTAAAGTATTATTTGGACATTTGAAAATCCCTTTCCCTGTCCTCTCACAGGTGTGACTATACCTTCCTCTGTACAAGTAAACTGCTGTGGAAGGAAAGAAGGTTGCTTGGAAGTAAAAGTCCACTAGGTAGACAAATTGTGCCAGTGCATATCTGTAATAATTACCGCCACAGCAGGCAGTGATAAGCTCTTTCCTTCATGCAAAGCAAGCTGACTGCTATTTGGCAATTTCAAGCAATGTAACCCCCTACTATAGCTGTCTTAGCCTGTTCTTCTCCGTTTGTAGTTATTAATACAGATGCTTTAGTTATCAAAGGTTTGACAGGAGTGAAGGATTGACCTCCTGTGATTGAAGATGCAGACGATCTCAGCTTGTTAAAATAATAAATGGATACCTGTCAAAGAGACACTCAGAGCAAATGTGGCCCCTGTAGATATCTCTATTGTAGCTTTTTAAAAACTCTTTCTGCTTCTCTGTCCAGATATTAATTAATAATAATATTTTCTTTCATTGAGATAGATGGAACTGCTAATTACTCTTTCCCCATGAATCCCTCACTTGTACCATTTATCCTGCAATAATTAAACAACTCAAGGCAAAAATGGTTACTTAGAAGTAGTTAGTAGTGATTTAAGTGCTGGTAAGGATTTGGCACGTAAATTACTGCAAAGAAGGAGGTGGTTATTTGTGGGATCTGTGTCTAAGCCACTTACAGATATCAATGTGGGGGCCAAGACTTTTGTTGTGCGTCCCTCTAATTTCTGCACTCAACTGTCACTTTGCTCTGAACTGAGTGGGAGAACATGGGCACCCCAGGGCCCACTACCTGCCACCTCTCGCCTACACTCAGGGACCCCTGGGCAGGTGCAGGGGCTAAAAACAGGCAAATTAACCCAACTGGATTTCATGCTGTGAAATCCTTATCTACACAGATTCCCCTGAAACAATAAGAAAACCTTCTGCCGTATTTTCCTTTGCTAGACCAGTTCTCCTTGAACTCCGTTATCCTAAGATGTCTACTGCTACGCGCCACWTCTGTTGCAACAGAGCTCGTTACTGTCATAGATTGCACCAAACCCAAGGCAGCTTCAGTATAGATATCTGTAGTCACTTATGAACTTAGCACAAGCAAAAAACCCCTCACTACACCAGTTTTTGTTGCTATCTGTGTAACGGTGCCCAAAATGCCTATATTTCAGCCAGGTTATTCTAGCTTTGCTATGGTACCAGTGCAAACAGTAACAAGAATRTCCTTAATATCCTCTGAACTGAAGCAAATCTTCCTCCCTCAGGCATTGAGAAACATTACTGTTGCTGCAATATTGCTTAAAAAAGAAGAATAAATTTGTGTTTCCTTATTCTGTGAGTGGGCGGAGGTACTTTCGTWGTGAAACATTTGCAGTGACTAGCTTGCTGCATTGTGAAGGCTCTTGTACTGTCAGGAAGGCAGGCACTGGGTTGCTTTGCAAGGAAGTAAAGAGATTTCCGAAGAAGGAAACCTGTACTTTTCTATGGAGAATAATTGAATAAATGCATATGTACTTCCATAATAAATTGTTAAAGAACATTAGTTTTGGACCCTTGAAGCATGCTGAGCTGGTGTGGAGAGAGATAATGAAATGAGCAGGTATTAAGAAATAGCCATCAGAATCTCCACTGGAAGCAAATCTAACACTTCCAGGTACGTTGGGGTGATTATTTTAAGCAATGGGCYAAAGCTGTGTTCTTTACACTGAGTCTGTGCAGAGTGGAGGATACCCCTAAAATTTAGAAAAGTAAACAATCAAAACCCCAAAACGAGACAGTCCAGGTGGTAGTTTGTTTTTTTTTCATACTTCACTTTCTCTGTGCAAGAAGCTGAGCATTAAATGTCATCTTCCAAAAGCATAAAAAGAGAGAAAAGGTTAGTTTCYTAGATTCAGTTTTTAAGAATATCTGTAGGTATATAAATTTAATATAAATTTCATGTGTTTGGAAAACACCATACAAGCATTGTTAGTTATCACCATCACCCTTGTGTTTGGACAGCRTCCTATAAACATTGTTCATAATCACTGCTCCGTACAAGTCTCTGATGCATGATCTTTGCAAAATTTCACAGTTCAGATCTAAATATTCAAAACTGTTGCTTGCAAATGAGTTTAAATCCCACGCTATTAATGCTTTTGCACAAACGATTCCTCAAATAATAACAAATACAAAAACCACTCTCAGAAAGTTGTGATCTGTTGGCACACTAACTGTCACATAAAATCTGTGACTGGAAGAAGCAGTGAGTGTAATTCTTCATATTATTTTATTTCATATTCTGAAATGTCAGAATGTAATAAAAATGCTGTGAAGCAGTGTTCTTGGTCAGAAGCACGCAGGGAGAAGGAACATGTCATCAGTTCCACCGTGATCGTGACATACTCAGCAACAGAAAGGGTCTCCACTCAGTCTGCGATGTGCAACCGCGAGCAGCGCTGTTGTGGAAAGAGCTTTATTTCGCAGATGAGCTTCAAGTAAAGACTGGGTCAGACAATTGCAAGAGCTTGAGTCGCAGCAATCAAGAATGTACCATTTCCTTTGCTTTAAGCTACTGCTCTTCCAATGAACTTGGGTAACTAACAGTGTAATAGCACCTCCTACTTTAACATGAAGTAAAATAGCTTTGCTTGGATCACCTTCAGCGGCTTAGGTTGTGTTGGAGAAGGCTGAGGATAGCAATTTACTGCTCTTCGATGTTACGTCCCAGCCCTGAGCTGAGTTCCAGAGGACAGAAGCCCAGAAGAGGAGTGATGCATACTTTGCATTAGTAAAAGCTGGTTAATGACAAGAGTTATGGTGGAACTTGAGCAATTTTCTCATTTGCGTTCTATGTAAAATAATACCTGTTAAGAAAGAACAAGAAAGAAAACGTTAATGGAATTCTCTCAGGAATCAATCTGGTGGCAGAAATCAGACCATTAGCTTTGAAATACTGAGAGCAGGACGTGAATAATTTTTGTAACCAGCTGAGGACAAAGGAACTGACTCTAGTGTTCATTAGTCTGGCCAATAAAACAGTATCACTGTATCAGAGTCTTACTAAGATTGATGGCAATTGAGGCACAATTTGATTTTTGTCTATGGCTAATAAAAAAATCATTTACCACTTTCCAGCCACTGCAATATCTTTGGAGCTAAAGCTAGACTTGGAACTCAGTAAGTATATCATGATCTTCAAGAAATATCTAAAGTTCTTCATTTATCCTACTATTTCTAAAAGTTTCCCAGATAGAAAGATTTAAAACAGCTCTGTGACTATCACRTGTGACTCAGCAAAAAAAGAGAGAGAAATTACAGTATTTTCTGCATGTATTTTTAGACCCTGATTCTGTACTGAGAGCCATGGAGGCAGATTTTGCACTAATGCAGTGGCCTGTAGCGCTCTTGACAAAATGAGTGAATTACTGTGGTTATAAACCAAGCCCATAGAAGCCCTGACAGTTCAGGTTAGGAATTGGATCCTACCTGTCAGGGGACCCTGCATGCATTTTGCCAGGAACAGCACTAGATTCTTCTGGAGAATGTCCTTTACAACATGTTATTCACTAATCTTGAGTTGGTAAAGCTTGATTTGTCCACTGCATGTATTTAAACATGCAATTATCGCAATACTCACCCTTGTTGTACCTGAAAGAACAATATTATTTTTGCAACTGTACTCTAACATACATTTGTTATCACCTGCCTTAAATTGCTTGAAGCGTSCATGTGCATCTCCGTAGGGCCAGCATGTTGAACTAGCGATTGTGGGGACTTCATTTCTCAGAGCCCAGCTGCATGTATGTTGAATACCTACCTAAAATATCTAGCATGAGAGTTCAAGCCCTGCCCTCAAAGTGGAACTATTCTTCCCTCTCTTCTCCAAGAGAAGAAATTGTGCTTGTAAATTCAGTTCCTGACTTTTGTTAGATTTACTATGATGCTTTATCCTCTCTTTCACCAGAAACTCTAGGCAGGCAATTTTCCTTTCTCAGCACCTTTTCTTAGCAAACTATATAGAGTATAAAACATACAGATGAATGTCATGTCAATAAGGTCAGAGAGCAAATAATAAATACCTGCTGCAGAAGAGCACATCATATTCCACAAGTGTAACAGGGAACCTACACTTTCACCAGAGATGCACAATTAGTTGGTAGCAAAGGAGCACTCACCGCTCAACAAAAGGATTCGATCTGCTTTCTGACAGAGCTGTGAGGAGAACAGTTTGCAGGTTGAGTGCAGCTGCATCTTTTTGGTTTTTTTCTGCCTTAGGTTATTATTTTCATGGATCTTGGCGCTGTTCTGAAAGCTAGAACTCAATGAAAATAAATATATATGCAGCTGCTGTATGTTTCCTGTTTCATCTTCAGAGAATGGATATTGTCACAGATAAGGAGAAGAATATAAATCATAAAATCGTTCAAGTGTGTTGTCTTACCAGCACCATCTCTCTGCTACTACCATGTCTTCCATGACACTGATTCCCTTGGTCTGGGGGAAAATAGCAATCTCTGCTTCTCACTTCATCAGTTGTCTAACCAGGCAAGCTTTTAAACCCCAAAACACTGTACTTGAAATCCTGGATCTGCTGAACACAATGGCMGTTTTGCTGTTGTGTTCCCTGGGCCCAGAATTTTCTTCTGAAGCACAAATCTAGAGCTACTGAAAATAAGTGTTTAATTGTTTCTCTTGCAGCTTTTATTTTTAATACTATAGCTCTTAGAAGCCTCTGCTGAGATCACATTCCACTGTGGCAGCTGCTGCCCCATCTCTCAGCATCGAGATAGGACCTAGATAGGTACCTTTTGCATACCCAAAAGACCGTTGAGACAGGCAAGGCAGACTGACAGGGACTGTTAGCAAAGTAGTATTGTTACTATTTCATGTTCCTGCTACTGAGTGTCTTCTCAATGGCCCAGAGCTCTCAAATGTCTTRATCTTTAAGCCAAAACTCTCAAAGTCTAAATGAAAAAGTTGTTTCATTTGAAGTTACAGGTCAGCTTCTCAATTTAGAGGGTGTAATTCCTTTGATTTTAGTTCACTAACAGTGAATTCCATTATCTAAGTAAATAGGACCTACATATCTTTTTATTTTACAGCAAAACTACTCAGGCACTCTCAGTTATCCTTTCCTTAGCACGTGTGTAGGGCATTGCAGGAGAAGGCGATCTCCCTCGTGGGCTGGGAGCAGATGGTACACATCAAAAGGAAGGCTGCACGCAAAGCAGAGCTTGCTCAAATGTGCATCCAGTGTTCTCATGGCGAGCGTCAGAATTAAAAGTAAGCACTTCTGTCCCCAAAGTAAAGCTTGTAACATCCCTTAAATTCACACAGAAGCCTGGATGCAGAAAAAGATACTCTGTTCTGTGGCAAGAGGATCCTGTGAAGGCTTTTCGTATTTGGAGAATTAGGTGTGCAAGTGGCCCGTGTTTGCAGTGATAAATATACACTCGTCTTTCTTGCTGTAACTCAAATGAGAAACACCTAGAAAGAATTTCCACAGTAGGACTCAGCACCCAGGAGATTCCCCCATCGTTAAAAGGGCTAGTAAAAGTCTCAAATTGCCACGTTATGATGATGTGCTCTCTGGGTACCTTTTTCTGTCCTTTCTTCTCTTTTATTGCAAGCACTGATGAGCCAAGTCTTTGTCATTCAGTCAGATGGAGTTTCTCTGTTCCCGCCTTCTTGTCTGCTTGGCCCAGATCTGGCAGGGCTCAACCGAAATGCTAAGAAAACAGTCAAAACTCCCCTAGCCTATTCAGCTCTTGATTTCTCATGCAGATTAGAACCACTGGTGTCTTTGTTCTGGGGCTATAACCTACTAGAAGCTATAACTTAGGTCACTCAACCGTTTTAAGAAATGCAGTTAAAAATCACTTCTTTTCTGATGAACTTGTAAATGGCACTATTGTATATTGTTCTGTGGGCAGAAAGAGTAGGGCTGCCGTTACACTGCCAGTTAAATTTGGCTAGTGAACTGTTAGTGAAAGGCAGCCCACAGATTCATTCTTCCAGTTTTATGGGCGAAAATCCTGTAGTGAGGTATGGGGGATCTGATTGCTTTCCTCTTTATATGGGTCATTAATCTAAGGGCAGAGGTTGCGTGTCCTTACTATTAACATTCATGAAAAGAATTGACTAAWAAACAGTTGTTCTAAAGAATTTTTAAGTGTTACCATTTTTCATTCCACCTCTTTTTGCTGTAGAAATTCTGAAATCTATTCAGATCCCATAAAGTACAAACAAAGAGAAGTGTTTTAGTGCAGGGACCAGCATGCCTTGCAGATGAGTTATAATAAGATGAGAGCTATCTTTGTGAGAACTGAACCCATACTTTTCATGTACAACCTTTACAAATTGTGCCCATGTGGCAAAGTTTGAATTACTTTTTTTACAACTCCAGAAAACAAATGCAAAAATCTTTCAAGTGCATTCAAAGTCATTACGGTACTTTGCTGAACTGAATCAATTGTCGTAACCTCTGTGGGTGTGTAAAATATGAAATTACTATTACTCTTGTGGTCTTACTGAGTTTGTAAATTAGAAGGAATTGATTATAGGTGCTTTTGGAAAGGACTCRAGTGTATTAAAAGTGTCTTGATGACAAACAACAATATATTATTTGTAAGATCTTGTTTGATGAAACTGTCTCGTCCACTAATGGCTGTTTGTCTTCGTTATTGTTCTGACTTGCCTTCTAACAAATTGATGTGTGGGTTGAGATTTATCATATCATGACTTGAGGAAATAAGAAACTTTACCTATTAAAGTGGTTGTAATGCTCATTTTATTTGATAATCTATGATATTTTAAAGTTAGTTAACGTCAATCTTTTCTAGTTTAGTCACTCTTTCCCCAGTAGACAGTTTTTAGAAATCCCTGCTGCAAATTTATCTTAAAATGACTGAAATTTTGTTTTTTGGACTACTTATTTCACTATTCAGATATTTTATTCATTTCAGAGGTTCTATATGTGTAGATGGGGCATTTATCTTTACGCCTTAGAGTGATTTCGTGGATTGCTATTTTCTTATCTTTCTTGCAGCCTTTCTCTGAATTTCAGTGTTTAGCAATTGGTGAACCTCAAAACATTTAGAGCTTCATCTTTGCTCAGGTTTGTAACCACATTTAGCTAAAAATATTTCATAACTTAATCACTAATATCAAAACAGCCTCTTCCAAAGTATTCTGAGTCCTTTGGTTTCAGAAAACAATAGAACAAAGGATCATAAAAATACGTCAAAATTGGAAAAACTTAATTTCTTTATTTTGTTAAAACAGCTTTTTTATTTCTAGTTAGTATTTTAATTTCTAGTAGTATTAATTTTTTTCTTTTAGTGAGTGAAGTTTAATTCTAAATCTTCAGCCTCTTTTATTAAGTAGAGCAGAACCTGTACTACTCAGTTTTATTAGCTTGGAATTGCTGTTTGCCAGATTGTTTTCTAATATAAAAATGGCATCTCTTGTTTTTATTTAGTCCTGATGTACAAGAAAAAGAGGAGGATGACATATGAGATAGTTGAAATAAAGCACATTGACATAATCTTTAGAACATTACAACTTGATTTAAAGGTTGCATTGGTCTGGATTTTGATGGTTGGATGCTGATGCTACTTAACTGTGACAACAGAGGGGATATGCGTAGGGGAGACCTAGTTGTCCTCCTCCTCTGAACTTCTACTATAGGCCACCAATCAAGACACAACATCAGATTTGGCAGACTGACCCAGCATGGCAATTCTTTATGAGTTATTATCCCAAATAAGTGCAAAGAAATTCATTAGGACATAGGGTACACTAATATAACAGAAACATATTTTGGAAGTAACTAGACAGTTAAATATGTCTTTTCCATGTTCTTCATTGTGATGCACCAGGACCTGATATGCAGCTGTAGGGTTACTCTTTACATCACGTAAGAGGAAATGTTAGAAACTTTGAACTTAAACATTATAGTGTTGCAGTTTAACGTGTCCTGCAAATCACAACAGGAGAAGATCCGATACTATTAGCAGGAAAATGTTGAGTCCARCATCCAACATGGGATTTTTCAGGGTTAGAATCAAGTTCCATACATCGTRCCATTGGGATTCCACCCTTTTGAGAGTTCCCGGTGGCAGCACTGGTGAGTTGTGTGCTGGAAGGCTGAACAGTGGTATTTGGAAGGGGTAGAGAGAATTCTGGTTCAAAGCATATGGGAAGATTAAGATATATCAGGTTGTAGGAGATTATTTTCCCTTGTTTTCCAATGAAACTCTTAGAACCACACTACTTCTTAGCAAGAATAGATTAATAGGGGGAACAGAAGAGCATATTCTTCGTCATATGGATGTTCTCCGTCTGGTTTCTATTTTGTGTGTGTATCAAAGGACTGCATATGCATTGCACTAAAAAAGTCACCCGTTACGCTGCTAGTTGATACTCATTACATTTATTTTTTCACAGACTGAAAAAAAGCAGTTACAAACTGACATGGCAGGGGATGAATAAGATAGAAATATCTCAGTCTTAAAAGAGTACAGTGTACATTTGAATTTGATAGGTAAGGGCTTAGAGACCATTACAACAGCAGCAAAGCCCGGAGCTCTTCAGAGACCTTTAACGCTTCCTTAACATTGTAAGCTGACTAGGCAGTGAAAATGGTGACAGGTGGAGCTTTTACAGCTCTCCTAGTATTTGTGCCAAAATTTGGACAAGCTCTAGTTCAAATGGTAGCTCGCATCCTCAGATGACAAATTATACTTGATTTGCACAGGAATGGAAAACAAGCAAGACACCTTTTTTTTCTCCCTCTGGGTTCTTTGGGGAGCTAAAATACTGCTTTCCTAGAGCTTATTTAAAAAAAAAAGAAAAGAAAAGAAAAAGAAAAAACAGTGACAAACGTCCGATCCAGTAAGTTCAACTGACCAGTTCAGAAAGGTTGTCCAGATGATGCTTCCCTGCATGATCCTTAGTTACTCCATGCAGTACCTCACCAAAATCTTTCAGCATGTAATAGCTGTCACTCCTTTCAAAACTGTAAGCCTGTGATGTCTTTATATAGCTTCAGTAACAGTACAGCAGTTCACAGTGGCAAGCTTTATGGTTTTGACAATATATGCCTTTGCTCTTCCTTAAAACAAAACGGGTATTGCTGAAGTCCCTGTGGCTTTATTACATACAAGTGGCAAGCTCTTTACTTTTTCAGTAATCCACATCTGTCAGCCACTGCTTACGAGATAGCCCAAGGGTTATCTGCCCTCAGTTATTGCTTTGATTCCTTTCATTTGTTTGCTTGCCCAATTTAATAACAAGGAGAGATCCAACTTCTTGATGATTTTGCTGGCCTAACACCAAGCTCATCGGCACTTAACTCTGGGGCGGTGCTGTGGTTGCAGCTCTATGCATTTGAAGCTTCTGTACTGGGTCAGCAACTTTGCTGAAGCGTCGTGCTGTTTGGTTTATTCTCTGTTCTTCCTCTGTTGCTCAGTAGTTGCTGTGCAGCAGCCATGTGGGCTTACTTTATCATCTCAGAAAAGTGTTTCATAAAGCAACAAAATTTCCTTTGAGTGTAATGAACCATTCTGTTATGTGAATTTGGGGTTTTTGTCTGTCTAAATGTTTTAAATATGAGGGGATACCACTGCTGTAGTTCCTTGTTGTCTAGAGCATGCAGTAAAGCTGTGATACATAAATAACAGATGCAGAAAAGAACAGAGCAGAAAATTGCCAATTAAAGAACATTGTATAACAGCTTCTCCATCTGGGTCACCAGCAGGGTTTGAACCCAGGATGCACAGTGCTGTGAGCACCAGTAGGCTGTTATCCATCCCCACGCCAGCCTTGGGAGGGAAAAATGCACGATATTCTTATCTATGCTTGTGCTTACTCTCCTGCTAGTGATGGGGAAGGAAGGGGTTCTCACTTGCCTAGGACCACGTAATAAAAATGTGGCTGATTTGTTTTCTAGTGCAGTCAAAGCAAAAGATCTCTGCAGACAATCATTTCCTGAAATTTATCATAGATTTTTTTTCCTTCCACAGGTGCCACTACATTTTTTAAAAGTGTTGATGTATATTGAGCTGGTGATGTGTGAATATGTTTCCTACCCTCCTCCAGGTGCTGTTACTCACCTTCCAAAATGTTTTGGGGGCTTGCTGATACATGTGTCCTCCTCTCTTGCTGCACTGTTAAGCAGCCGTCGCTGGGCTGCCTAGTAACAACAGCTGCTTCCCTGCTAGTTCAGAAGACGGGGGTGTGAAAAGCATTGCCCTTCCCATGGAAAATTTAGCATAATCCTGCCTAAGTGAAATCCTGGCCAGAGCAAGTGAGAGGGCTTGAAGTCAGCTGCTGGGGGTACCCACTTCCCCATGCCGAGCAGAAGGCTTTGCTAAGGGTGGGAGGGACGCAGTGCAGTGCAAAGCTAKACTGAGTCTTGACTGTCTCTTGCCGTGCTCTCGGATATGCTGTAGCCTTCTGCAGAGATTAGTCTGATGTGCAATTTAGTGTCTGCTTCTTTCTTTTCCAAAAACTAACTCAGTCAGCTTTTCTTTCTTGGAAGAGAAACCACAAAATAATTCCATTTCAAACCGACTGTTTCCTGTTTGGGGGATCTGCCAGAAAGCAGCCTGCGGGCCTTGCTGTTCGCGCTTCCCACGGCTCTCTTTAACAACGGACACATCCTATCAGATAACCCCCAAATCAGCTCGTCGTGACAGAAGTACCCTTGAGTATCTGAGCAGCTCGCAATACGTGGAGATGTCTTGCTACTCCAAGTGTGGGGGCAATGCTTTCATCAGGTAAGGAATAGGGTTTCTGACACATCAATAGGAAGAGGCTCCCCGCAAATCCCAGTGTTAAGCCAAATATGAGGATAACTTGGCATCTATATGTCAGCAAAAGTGCTAGCCTTCATTGTCAGCTTTCAGAGTGATTTACAAAATAATTTTAAAAATTCATGAACCTTCTTTATAAAGCATTGTTGTGAAGTTGAATATTTTATTACACAAGGTAACCATCATTCATTTCTCAAAAGAGTTTGTGACAGCTATTTTGAAAGGCCAGGATGCTGGGATGTTTGATTTTGGAGGAAAAGAATTCCTGCACTATATTCAGTGAATAATCACTTAAGCACTTTCATACGTGAGACTTCCAAGAAAGGATTAGTGCTATTCGGTCCATTTTTTCAAATTTCAGTTTTATTTACAGACTTTGGTTGAGATATTTTTATTTCTTCTTCTTTTTTTTCAGATTGCATGTTCTTTCTCATAAATTGAAAGCTGACCTAGTAAATACAAGTCTGCTAGTTAACCTCCTTCGTGTAGGCTAGGTACATGAAGCACAAGTTTTCAGTATGGTTCATTTTGGTCTACAGCTGCCCACTCGTACCAGGGTTGGAAGACACCACAGAGCTTGTAAGGTTCTGCAGGTGTTCCTGCTCAGGGATAAGTAAACACAGTGAAACAAAAAAGCCATTAGTTCCATATTCTATATTACTGTGCGGTGTTAAAATAAGAAATMAAATGCTTGCGTGCTATGTTGAGAGGTGACTGGCATGCTATGTAAACATGGTCATGAAACTGAAATCCAAAGCACTGAGGATAATTTTAAAATAACKGTCGCATCTCCAATCAGTCATGTAAATCCACATAGCCGAATTGRATCAAAGGTGCTCTGGTCAACGGGAACATCAGCACAACTAGCTGACCATAATTAATCATGATAAGGGCCATCGGTTAGGTTTTACTGCTTTGCCTTTTATTGCAAAAAAGAACCTTTCCCCCCACAATTTACTCATTAAAAAAAAAAATACCTAAATTTGAGACAATATTGGTAGAACATGACTCTTCCAAGCATGCCTCTATGAGCAGTTACAGTGTGAACACCTCCAAGATCTTGCTTTGCAGCATGTGAGAGTCCATGTAAGGCACCAAGAGCTCCCTGGGGCCTGTCTGCTGGGCCCCTACCCGTGGGTCGCCCCCCACCATGACGCGGCAGCACGGAGGTCAGGCATCAGCCATGCCTGGGTGCAGGCACGTGGGAGGGAAGGGGCCACAGCACTGCAGGGCACGAGGCTTAGGGCGAGCTGCAGGAAGGCATGAGATGCAAATGGGCAACATCTGGCTGGGTTTTGTCATGTTAACATTGGGGAGTTACAGCTCCTCAGCTACAGTTCATGCTGCTTAGCGGAGACCTTGCTGCAGGCTAAAACAGCCTTGCTGGACGCCCTTGGCTGAGGGGCAGTAACAGTTCAGGTGACCTCAGTGCTGTTTCAGTGTTTCAGTGGCCAGTGTTCAGAGCCCGCTGCTCCAGTAGGTGCACCTGAACTGGTCTGAAATTTGCAGCGATCTTGTTCTCTGTACCAAACTCTTGCTATTTGGAAGACATTTTGCCAAAAAAATGATAGATAAAACATTCTCTGGCCAAGATTCTCCTTCTCTCTAGCTCAAAGACTGGTGGTCCCTGTCATCCAAGAGCTCTGATTGCATGAGCCATCTTCAGTGGTGGAGAACAGGGATCATGATCAGGTGTTCAAGGTAGCACTGGATGCTGGATGCATCCTGTGAGTTTTACAATTTTTGCAGGCCAAGCAGTAATTTTCAAAAGAGTCTGTTCCTAAATCCCTTCCTCTGTATATGGGGGTTGTTTCAAGGGCTTTCGCTAATTACTGCAAAAGAGGCTCAAGGAGAGGTGGAGATAAATTTGACAGTGACTCTTTAGAAAGACTTTTCAATAGTTCAAAATTGCTAAATGTCCTCTCTCTAGGATGGTGGGTTTTTTTGATTTTTGGGTTTTTTTTGTTTGTTTGTTTGTTTGTTTGGGGTTTTTTGGGGTTTTTTTTTGGTTTTTTTTTTGGTATGGTTTCTGACCTTTGTAATACAAGAGCTTTCCTTGCAGCTGTACAAGGTGTACAAGCCCCTTCCCATGGCACAAGCTGTCTGCCAGGGCTTCAGCAGGATTAACAGTATGCCTGAGCAAGCCTGTAGCAGCAGCTGCACCTTCATTAGCAAAGACTACAGAATAGTTTCACTGAATGCAAAAGGGTATTGCCAAAGCAGAGGTCTGTTGAACCCATAAAGCAGGAGCGTATTAAGCAAAATATAAATAATATTGTCTTGCCTTGAAACCAAACATAAGCAGTCTAAAATAGTGCAACTAGCAACAGTAAGAATTTTGTGGTGTTGTAACACTAAGCAGCAAGCATTTTTTTARCAAATATAACCTTAACTATATAAATAATGTGCAACTGCAAAAGGGCCAGTGGAGACCTGTAGTATGAGTGCCCAAATGGGTACAAGAAAACGTGCAAATAGTAAAATCTGCAAGATAAGAACAAAGGATGTAGAGCAGGCAGGAAAGATATCTGGTGAAAACAGAAAATCCCTACAGGACAAACAAGAAAAATGCCCGGTGAAACTCGCACAAGTCCAGGTCCCTAGAATGAGACAAACTGTATTGGAAGAAGATGAGAACTTCTTTTTTTTTGGGGGGGGGGGGGGGGGCAGGGGGTGTAACACCACCACCACCAATGAGGAAAGAAAGAGTCACCCCTATTGGTTGCAGAAGAGCTTCAGAGTGGGTCCTTCAGCTGATGTGACCACGGAGGACAGSAGCCAGCAGTGCCAACCATGTGGCACCAGCCGCAGAGCTACTGCATTCCCGCAGCTAAGTTGGAATAAGATTGGAATAAGAAGATGCTAACTGCTTTGCTTATGTGGTGGTAATCATCCATAAAGACTAAGGAATGTTAGTCCAGTGACATGTTGTTCTGAAGCCTGAAAGTGGCCTGGTCTGTCCATCTATCAAACGCTCCCGTCGCAGCGAGCTGCAGTTCTCCTCTGCGTACCTGTATAGCATAGGTGGCTGTGTATTCAGCTGCRAAAAGGGAGAGAGGAAAAAAATCCAGGACATACATTGCCAGAGCCTTGCCAGCCAGACCGGAGACACTGGGATATGGCCCGTGGCAAGTGGTGAAACAGCTGAGCTGAGCTGAGCGTTAGCACGCTGCCCCGTGCTAACGACAGCGAGGAGCAGGAGCCGCCACCGCTCCTTGGAGCCTCTGCTTCTGCATCAGAGGCTTCTCCCAGGCCCCGTTTGTGCCCCCAGCAGATCAGCCCCTCTCCTTTCCACTCCTGGCACGGCACCAGTTGCGGCTGGGCAGGAGGAAGTGCAGAGCCCCTTCGCGGGGCTGTGACATTGGYGGCTTTGCCTCATTAGAGACCCTGGCGAAGGGCCTGTCCCCGGTGGGGACAGCTTCAGCCTTCATGTCACTGAGCTGTAAGGGGAGAAAGGGAGCATCGCTGATGTCACCGGCACGGGTTAAATAGAGCCATGTTTTCTAWTTGGCACTGCCTCTTCCTTCATGCAGTTACATATACCACAATACTATAATATAGTGTATATATTCTTGMCATTCCTCTTCCATACCCTCTTCTGGCTCCTCTTCTTTCAGAGGAATTTGTCTACCCTAGCGCAGATTCTAAGGCTTTGAGCAGTTGCAAGCAGGGATCTGTTAGATTATATTCGACCTGCCCCAGAAATTTCTTATTTTCGGAATTTTCTCAACAACTTCGCTCTGATCCTGTGTCACTAAGCATTTTTATATCCATACYGGTTGTGCATTTTTGTTACCTTTCGGAGCTACCAGACTGGTCGCAGAAGTTTGCTACCGCTTGAATTGGCATTTACCCACATGCCTTCTGCAGATTCAGCATACTTTTATGTTTGGGACACTGCAAGGGCTTTAGATGACCTTGTGCTGCCTAATCCRGTAAGCAATCCAGGTAGGCTTTCTCAGCACAAATACTGTTTGAAGGGATGATTTTTTCTTCTTTCTCAGTGTTTTCATTCAAGATATATGTATTTATGTATTTATTCAAAAAGAGGCAATGTTCATCCCAGTATGAGTCTTTTTTTTTTTTTTTTTTTTTTTTGAATCAAGAGATTTCACAGGACAAACTTACTTGTAGTTCCAGCAAAAGCCATAGCTATTGCTCTCAGGCCAGGGTAGCACTGGTGTCCATGCATAGGAGCATGTGAACGGGTACAAGATCACAGGAACACATGGTGTCTCCCTAATTCCCACAGCTGCCCTGCCAGTTGCCCCATGGCCACCATCGCATGGGCTACAAAATATCGCATCCAGGCTCTGCGCTTAGGAATGTACATGGGACCCTGCCACAGTGCATCTCCAGAGGGAACAAATGAGTCCCTAGTGCGACATCCCGCTGCATTCGCCTGCAGAAATTCCTGGCAAACTCTTTTGCTAGCGCAGAGAGGCTGCTCTTTATTCAGTCACTTATTACGTGGGGCTGTGGTACTGTTTGAATCACAAATTGCATGCTAATGGCCTAATTCATAAACCATTGACATTTTTTATGAGTCCTTAACATTCAAAAATGAAGAATTTGTGCTCAAAAAATAATTTTCATTGCAAAATTCAATAATTTAGTTTCTCATATTCATTAATGCCTAAGCCTACATCACATAACTTATCCCACTCTAACTACACTTCCCAGCACACTGATAAAAACAGGATGCACAGTAGTTCACATAAAGTGCTTCTATTTGCAACTAACTCTTTACCTGCACTGATGGATTATATTTGTAGAGAGGAAAAATCCAGCTCTGCAGCAAGTGTGATGAATGCACTAGGCAATGGCTGCTCTGAAGCGGCTTTCTGCTCTAATCATGTTTTCCCCCAATGGCATTAACTACCATAAAATATGAGATCATAAAGGAGAAAGATATCAGACAACAAAATCACCCAGACTGCTCAGCCCCGCCATATTAGGAAAGGATTCATGTTTCAGTAATGAAAACTTGCTTTGCTTTTGACCTAACACTGTTGGTTGTCAAAAACAGAAGAGATGAGTAATCATAATTTATATCTCCTAAATGATCCTTTTCATCCACAAATTCCAAGGGCTGAATGTCAGTCCCTCTATAGGAAGGAAACTGAGGCACATCCAATGTGAATAGCCCAGTGACCCTTTCGAGACAGAAACAGAGGCACTTCCCTGACTATGCCGGGGGCTCAACACGCCAGCGTTGTTGAATGCCTACGTTCACGGTGGTAGAAGGGAATCAGCGCTGTCAGAACAAGTTTATGAGCAGCTTTTGGGCACTGACAGTAGTATAGCTGTGGCATCATATCGTCCTGTGCTTTCAGGAGGGTGCATTAGCACAGGTGGAGGGACTGCACGTTGGTGGTTAAGTTGTCTCGCACAGGCACTCAGGGGGCGTTTATAAAAAGGGAAAGCGATTTATTGGGAACTTTGTCTAGGGTAATGCGTGTATGGGGAAACATCTCTGGAAAAGGGTGGTTGGCTGCTGCCTGCAAGGAGATGGGGTCTCTTTTGCAAGTGTCCTTGCAAAGGCATTTCCAGCTGGCTTAGGTTGGATTCTCCAAACTACTTTCTGCTAAATGCTTCTTGCTCAGCTGGCCTGCAATCCCCTGTGGTCTCTCCAGCACATGTATAATTCATCGCTATTGATATATATTAACTACAGACAAAACATCTCTTAAATAGCTTAACTACATACAAATGACTGTCCTACGTGACCATTTCCACAGGAACAGTTTCTTCTGGCTGTTTGCAGCAACTGTCTTATCTGAGTACAGTCTGGTCACTTCTGCAGCAGGAATCACCACCASGAGAGTCTCCAGAGGGAAGGGCTAGGTTCTCCACCCAAGGCATTAACCAACACATTTAAGCATTCAAATGGGGCAAGGCACAGGGGGAATTTCTAGAACAGCCCACATTCCCACCTGAATAGCACTGTAACAATCAATCAAAAATTTAGCTGTGAAGGCTCCGTCGATCACCTCCTTTCCAGCTGGCCTGAAGCCAGTGCAGCAGCTCATCTGTACTGAGAAGAGCTGGGCTTTCCTGGACCAGGCAGTTAATGCTGTTAGTGCACTGAGTGTGCACACAGGCTCAGTCCTGAAATCCAGCTACACSGCAATTATAACTAAAGAACAAATTTATTTTTCATACTTAAAACTCACTTATAACTTATTCCCTGTAGCTCTTGCCATGGATGTTGCATGCAACTCGTTCAGAGCTTCAGGTATCATTCAGGTACCTGCACCATTGCACAAATTGTGTGTATATAGCCGCAAAACCAATTTTACTAGAATAGGGACTGTTTTCTTTTTGCAATGATATTTCAAATGATAAACTCTGCACCCAGCTTAAGGAACTTCTGTTRCATTTTTGTTCAGTTCTAGTAAAGATGAAAGGATAATTCACCCACCATCTATTCTGTCCCCCTCTAGGATCTGAACRTGCTCCCATTTGAAGCCTTCTCCATGACAGAACAGAGATTGAACTGAAGCCTAGAAAATGTAATGCAGTATCTGGTTTTCCTCCTCTTTTGGTTTGGCCTTAATGCAGTCATTAAGAACAGATTTTGCATTGTGTGCTGTGACTGTGTGTGTGTTAAGACGAGTTGTGCTGGCTCCTACCACTGGTAATCGGCAGTAAGGTTTGCCACAAAGAGATGTTGCTCCGATTTCTGTCTGGTTGCTGGCAGGCTTTGGGACTAACGCAAACATGGCATCACAGCTCAAGGAAAGAAGGTTTATTCTAGGTCAGCGGAAACTTTTCTGTATGGTCGAATTGTTGAAAGTCAGGTTTGGCCATTCCCTTTGGTGGGTTGGTCACGACATGGGAAGCACAAAGTGAGGAAGAGGATAGGCTTCCCTCACTGGACACTCTGTAGGATCCTGGGCTTTTGCGGTATTGTGTCTTTCTTATCTTCAGTCAGCTCTTAATGATTCTTTGGCATGTTGGTGGCTTTTGATCTGCAGTAGCTGAAATTGCTGATAGTTAATAAAGAAGCAGCTACAATGTATTTGCTGGACTTCTGTGTGAGGTCGGTTGCTAAATAGAGCTGAAGTGTTGTTCCATAATTATGTAACGGCAAAGGATTTGGGAGCAGCTGAACTATGGATTCCTCCGTTGTAAAGGTCAGATGAAATGCTGTTTTACCATAAAATAAATCGATAGCAAAAAAAGGGAGGGAGAGGGAGAAGAAAAGTTGAGCTTCCACACTGCTAGTAGAAAACGCATGGATTTCAGACTGCCAGATAATGTACATGTGCAATAAGACAAAATCGCTTCTTTTATCTGCCAAAGTTAAAGAAGCATGAGACCTACCCGCTGCTCCTTCCCACGCTGCAGCCAGTGTTTGCCAGAGCTCCAAGTTGAGACCTGTGGTCACAGGGACCAGGGCAAAAGCGGAATTTGTAACTCTCACTGTAGGAGGTATCTCATAATGTCACAAGTTTGGGCTTTCTCCAATCTCCAGGCAAGCTCTTCCATTTGTTGCCTTTCTACCATGCGAGAGACATGCTAGTGACCTGGCTATCTTGCAGTGACATCTAGATGAGCTTCCAAACCCTTAGTATGTTTTAGATGCATCTCTTCCAAAGAGCTTGTCAAAGTGGAGATAGCCACCTGGCATGCCAGCAGTCAAGGCTGTATGGAGTTAGTCATCCATCAGAGTTACCTCTGCAGGTCAYTGCGCCAGCAGCAGCGTGGGAGAGGTGGGTGGACCGGAGAGGCAGGCACAGCGAGCACATAAGCAGCCGCTGCTTGCTCTGGGCCACAGCTCCTGGGGAATGCTATTTTTCTTTCCCGTCCCTGTCAACTGCTATCTTAGTGGATCTCTCTTCAGGTTTAAGGGCTCACTTTTTCAGGAATTTAGAGTCAATTCTCTGTTTCGATTAAATCTAATATTCTTTAGTTTCTCCAGTGGAACAAAAGATAACTTTGGGACTCCACTTGCGCATCTCTTTTCGTTCTCTTGCACACAGGCTGTTGTAGTTTCCTCATTACTGACCGAATCTCTCCTTGTTGCTTTTCATTAATTGGTAAGTTTGGGTAGTTTTTTTTTAATTCATTACCTTAAAATTTAGGTTGCTTAAATTCAGRCCTCTGTTTCCAGTGTTGTGCACAGACAGATTTAATCCTTTCTGCCTGCCCTCAGATGGCAGAGGTGTTGTGAAAGGAGCTGCCCATGGGCAGTAGGAGGCTGAAATCTGCCCGAGGTCTTGCTGTGCCCAGGCTCGCGCAGATTGCCCTGACCCGCCGCACCGGGACATGGTATCACTGTAAAACCGGGCCTCAGGATCCGGGCCAGGGAATCAGGAAACACAGCATGTTGCGGGGTTTGCTGTGGTGGGAGACTGCACTGGAAACCCCTGYGTGTCCAACCACTCACGTTGCTGCTGTGCTGTCGCGCGCGGCTCTGCTGGTCTCTCATTGCAGAATTGCCATTGCAGAAAATGCACAAGTCCCGCTCCACTGAAACCTATAAGATTGTGATTATTTTAATTACATAATTTTGCACAGCAATAATGGAGTGGGGGGAGCAGTTTATGCTTTCTGGCTGCTGAGCTATTTGAGCAGTCCTGGGTCTATTCTAATTGCCAACATTTCTCCACATCTGTAGAGTCTTAAAAATTTTGCTGAAAAGCAAGAACCAGTTTCTGAGTGTTCATATCATGTACTATTTAAAGGAGTTTATTTATTTGAAATTGTAAATGTTTAAAATAAATGGATGAGCCCTCTTTCAGTTCCAAAAAATAGTATCTTGAAAAGTAGAATTATCCAAATGAGCTTTCCTTTGGAGATTAACCAGTRGGCCTAGAGATATATCTTAAATACCACAAGTCTAATAAAGTCATGAAAGTTGGTCATTCTGATTTTGAGCAATACTTTAMAATTCAAATTTGAGGACCAAATGATTGCATGACAAGAGTGAACGTACCTCAGTAGTGTATTCTTGACCAATATATGAACTTTAATTTTTTACAGGCACATTTCAAYGTGCCCTTCTCCAAGTAACAAGCTGCAATTTTCAGTCTGCCTTTTTAAAGACAGGCTACATTGCCCTTAAAAATGAGTAAGTCTTCCAGTTATTGGTACATAGCAGATGGGGTGGCAGAACAGAACTAACTGCCTTGTGGATTGTAAAACCAAACTGCTGCTAAGAAAAAATACTGCTGAAGATGATGATCAGGAATCATTTCACAAAAACAGATTTCTGTGCCCTCCAATATATTTATGTGTTACATCCAAAGCAAAGACTGAAGAACATATGTATTTGCATGAAATGCCAAAGCAGCATGAGCTTAATGTTACAACTGCTTCTAAGAGAAGATTGGATTTCTAATTTAAAGTTGTTTCAAAGYAGTGATGGGAACCAGGGAGTTGTATGGGGCCATAGAATATATAACATCGTTACAAGCACATGCAGATCATATTTTGCTTGAACTAATTCCTCCTGCTATTTTAATATCAAACATAACCCGTGCCAGTTTTACATCTCAAATATATTTGGTATTTCAAAAAATAATTAATAGTGTCAGTTTTATTAATGTGTTAAAATATGAATTAAAAACATGACAAATCAACGAGAAACAGCAGTCTGTTTTAATGAATATTTCATACTGTACATCAATAAATCATAGATCAAAGGGGAATGAAGCACATTCTGCAATATTTCTTTTCTGCCAATGTGAGGTTACTAAAAGTTTTACAAGTTGTTTGGCACTTACTTAGTTGCACACTTGAATTAACATTTTAGGAAGGAGGTAAAAAAGAATTACGACTTTGAATCCCAGAAGAGTCTGGTGTTCAGAATTGCTTGTCCTGTTCTCTCTCCTTGTTATTTCATCACTTTAAAAATCTGTGGTTGACCATAAAATTGCAGGCGTGTGCTGTGTGTGCAGGTAGGTTGTGGTTCTTCCTTCCCAAACCAAGCCAACCCAACACTTCTCAAACTGGGACTAGCAGAAGGTGAAACTATTCCTAATGAAGTGTCTTGACCTCATGACAACCCCCATATCCAGTCCTATGACTGATTTACTTTATAAGACTTTGGATGAATTGTGCATATCTCTTTCTGATATCTCTGTTTACCCATTAGTGCTTGAAGTTAAGGACTCAAACATGGAGTCAACCCACTAAATGAATTACAATCTGTGTCATCGTTGATTGTGTGTGTATATGCTTAGCCCTCCTAAATGAGGTGAACCTCGCTGGCTTACAGCAGGTAAAAGCGATGATTAAAACTGTGCATCACATTTTTATGGTTTAAGAGCACATTTGTGGTTACTACGAGTCATGATAATATCGTAAGCAGAGATAATCAGTGTTCTTAATAAGCATGTAAAGATCCTTCGATGAAAGGTGTATTACGTAGATAAAAGACTTTATCTTACCTTCTTTTTTCAACGGTAGCAGGAATCAAAACTGAATAGAAAGCAAAAAGATTCAGATACTCAGTATCACTCCTAAGCTTTCAATTTAGTGATTGATTAGCACTAAGGATTGGTAGCTGGAAGTGAGCAAGAGAGTTTCTCCTGAGTAACCTTATGATCCAAAATCTCAGCTTTTCCCTAAAGGTATTGTGAATCTCTATCTTTTAGGCTGAAGAAATGAACTCCAAAACATGAACCAAGTTGATGTCTGCAGCAAGCTATGCCTGAGTTTGTGTAAATAATGACTGCAGTGGACAAACCTCCTTTGTTTCTCCTTCAAGACTTTCTGCTTGACCCAGGACTGGTAACATCAGTACTGTTGGTGGTTTCMGTTGTCTACATATTAAGCAAGAAATCCTTGACTTTCCAAAGATTTCATCAGTGTATTGAGAGCAACCTCTAAATTTGGGTAAGTGGACAGATKTAGTTCATGAATCCTACTTGTAGTTTATACTTCTATCCATTTTAACCACATCAACAAACCCTGTAGTTACTCCACCTGAGGTACTTGGTCAGTCCTTTATCCTCTGAACCAGTTCTGGAGACGCAGGGTAATCTCTTTTCATAAACACATCATGGGCAACAGTTCACAATTAAGACATAATAAATGTTGCATAAAAACAAGTATAAACAGGGAATACAGGAGGTAAGGGATATGTATTATATTTATAAATGTAATCATACCTCCCTATCTATGAAGCTTTGGATCAATTAGTCATCAGCAGCACAAGAGTGTTTTCCCCGGTGAAGTCACCATTTCCACGGTGACCTGTCCTTCCTGAGGATCTGACAAGCTTGTCTGTATATCACTTTCTGGCTAGAAGGATGGGTATAAAGCYATCTTTGGATATGAAATCTGGAAAGTGGCAATGAATCGGAAGCAGGTTGCCATTTAAAATTTAAAAAGAAATGAAGAGCAGATGAAAAGCAGACCTGAGGCTGAATGTTACATGTGGAGCCAAAGGGCAGGTTGTGACGCCCACTCACCTGCAGGCATCAGCAGCGCAGAGCCTTCCTCTCGGGTCCTGGCCAGCAGAGCTGGAAGGATAATTTTGCCCCAGGGCTGGCCTTTTACTCAGAAATGCTATACTTGCAAGTAACCATCCTAGAGCATRCTTTCAATGTGACTTTTGGAAAAGGTAGTTAAGGATGTTTTATTTTTGCAGGAAGTTTTGTTTAATTCTCCTTTCTCAGAAGTGTTTTTGAGGACCAAGTGTATATAGCTGATCAGTTTAGTTGCAAAGTACCTTCATTTTCAAGGGTACATTTGTCTGGAGACCTTACATTTCTAAGTGGATACCAGGCATTGTGTCAGATAGATACACTATGTAACAACAGATTTTAAGATTTGACCAAACCCTATTCCCATCAATAAAAAAAACTTCCCTGATTTCTGTGGGATTTGATTCTTGTTCAGATTTGATAATAATTAGCTCATAGTTGGAGCTGAGTGAAATATTTGCAGCAAGCAACTATTTTCCAATTTAACCAACTTTGGTTTTCATGAGCTGCCTGTGCGCAGGCCATGAGTTTCTCAAGCTGAACGTAGCTTTCAGAGAGAGCACGATTTAGCTGCAAGGCATGAGTGTCCCTCCAGGAAGGGAACCGAGGCACAGACAAACAGGCCACTAGCAGCGTCCCCGTCTTTCACAAATGTATCGGTTGTTTTGCATAGGTTTACGAAGTCTTCTTGACTTAAAGGTTTATCTAGATACTTGATACACTGTTCATTAATACTGCATTGCTTAACCYAAAGCAGTCAATAAACAGGATTAAGGCTTCCAAATTTATGAGATCATTAAAATTGTATTTTTCTCACTGTAGTTGATTATTCAGGGTTCAGTTTTACATCTTTTATCTGCAGTGCTGCGAACTAGAAAGCCTTCTTTTCTCTTTTAAATGAAAGCTAGCCTTCTCACACAATAAAATGAATCCAGAAATGAGACCTAATAGTAACACATATAGAAATAAAAAGAATTGATCAAGTCAATAAATTCGTACTTAATTTCCCCGTACAGAGAGTCAAATATTAGAAGTGAACCTGATTCTTCTTCATAGATTCAGGGATGAAATTATACATGAACGTAGGTTTATCTGAAAGACCCGAAGGTAAAGTTTTTCTATTTAATCTGTTACAGTTATCAATTAAAAGAAATGATTGACATTTCCAGTGAATCCATCTAGCTGCCTTCTACGAAGTCCTCCATTTTTCATTTTCATCTTTCTACAACAGGCATGTATTGTATTACGGTTGTGCAATGGGATAAAAGGAACACAGKCTGAAGTTGCCCGTTGCACTGCAGTTGGTAATAACTGATCTTGCTTCATATCACTGACAGAAGTAACAAAAACGTGATTTAATTCAGAGTGACTCAGAAACTACAAGCACACAAAAGCCCAAACCAAGAATCATTTGGGCAATTCTAGTCATACTCCTGTATCAAGATCTTATTTCTGAAGCAAGAACAAATGCATTTGTCTGAATTTATATTCCTTTCAAAAATGATGTTTTGCYTAGGGCAAATTATTTTAACATGTGGCAAAGATTTATTTTCTTAGAAAAGTTGACGTAGGAAAATACTTTCCAGATGTGGTGTTATGTTTGTTTCTCTTAGCATCGGCACTGATGAAAATTCTTAAAATCTTTTTAGGGTGGTAAAATTTAGGAAGCCTGACAAATGAGAAGTAGACCCTCGAGGAGAGGAGTTTTGTAGTGAGAAGACTAGCAGTGGTTGGCCCTGCTAGTGATGCACCTGGGAACTTTTGCTGTCAACTTCAGCAGCACAGTGCTACTCCTGGATGCACTTGTTCAGCAGCACAGTGCTACTCCTGGATGCACTCGGTAGCTAGGAAGCCAGAGGATGAACTGCAGAGTGGACAGAAAAAAGCTTTAAGCAGCGACAAAGCTCCCACGGGCTGGGAGCATGGCAGAGATGAGGACACGTTTCCAGCAATTGGCCAGGTAGGTATTTCCACGCAGCATGTTTACCTGTGTGATAGCAACCCCTTTCCTCTCTTTTTAAATAGAAAAATAGAAAGGAGTACACACATTCATTTGGTTAGAGATACAAAAGTCCTTACAGTAATTAGGTATCACTAATTAATTACATAACAAGACCAGGGACAGAACTGGAGATGGAGGTCATCCAGTACACAACTGTAGAGAAATGTGATTTCTTTGCACTTCAGTGACATTCTCTGAGGACTACTGCAGCTCCAGAGCTTTGCAGCAGGCAAAGAGGAGATTAAGTCTAAGAACAATTATTCTGAACTTGATCCTGATGGCAGGAAGGGCCCCAGGCGGCCTGTGAGGGCAGCAGAAACGAGTCCCATGCTTYTGTGCCCATCCCAGAGACCAGGGTGTAATAGTCTGTTCTGCCCCATTGATTCCTCCACAAGCGAGGAAAGAAAGGAAAGAAAGGGGGATGCATAAATGGTTTAAAGAGCATAGAAGGGAGTCTGCCCCATCTGTGTTGTAATATTAAATAGGAACCAGAGTACCTGTGTAATCCCAATTAGCAGGGCAGAAATGAGAAATGGAAAATCCTATTGACCAACACCACAGAAAAAGTCACCTCAGTCTCTGAAAGCAGARCTGGAATGCCAGAATGTGCAGAGATTAATCTGAAACTAATACCAATTGCCACCCATCATTTTCAGTATATTTGACATAATTACCTTAAGAACAGTCTAAAAGTGTTATATTGTTAAAGCTGCCAGATGGAAGACAGAACTCTGCTGATAGCAGGCATGTCAGCAAAAATATTGAAGAGGTGCCTGAAAAGTTTTAATTAATCTTTTTCCACTATTTCATATAATTGACATAACTTTGGGCTCATTTGTTCGGTAAAACCCAAGCACTTGGCTCCTGGTTACAGGACTTTAATGGATAAAGGTTTCCCTGAAAAGAAATAAGAAAAGAGGAGGCTCTCAGCTCATACAAAAGCTACTGCAGGGTTACCGTAAAGAAAAGATGCTTTCCACCACTCTGTGAAGCAAAACTTCATATATCAACGTTGACATAAAATGGTGTTAAATGGGTAATTTTTTTTTCAAGCGTTTATCTTCTCTGGCTGAGACCCATTACTTTAGTGTGCTGGTTGGAAACCACCACACTGCATGACACAACCATGTTTTTAATTAGCCTGAAAAGTTTTAATTGGGAAACAAAGGGAGATATCATATAGATTATTATTGCAACATTTAATTGCCTGACTCCAGAGACCATTAATTATCTTGATGGGGCGATGACACACCCTTCCGAACTAAGACATCCRTATTTACAGCACCTTTTTCAGAATACAGTACCTGTTGACTTTCTTCCAGCCTTTCATTAAGGAACTGCTGTGATAGGAATTAACTACAGTAATTCCATTACAAAACCTGCTGTCCAGTGGAATTTTTCTGGAAGATTAGATTTCTGAAAGGGAAAAAGGCCATTTAAGCTAAGCATTTCCTCAAGGCCCAAAGTAAATAACCGACGAAGAAGGTCAGAATGAATTTCGAATTCTTAAAGGTCTGCTGTACGCTCGCATGCGGCACACAGAAAATAAACAGTGCAGCTTTCCGGTACAGTGGGTTTTATTGTTTTAAATGTTTCACATTTCAGTTTAGGGAGAGATGAGAAAAGCAGAGGACAGAATCTGATCAAAATGATTTTACTTAGAGGAAGAGCAGCATTTTAAGCAGACATTTCAAGGTTGAAGGGATGCTGCTAGCAGTCACTTAGGATTGGTACCAGAAGCAAACGCTTGTTAAACCCATTGGGGCAGAAAGGTGCAGAGAGAAAGCAAGTGGCCTGGGGTTCAGTTCATGCCACGGTACCGCCAGCACAGGATGGGTGTGGACTATGCGGTATGGATGTATATTCTGCCTGTATTTTAATTGACTTTTAAAAGTGTACTGATGCCCAGCATCTGTCTGCAGGGGGTTGGTGTTCATTGCCTGCTCTCATCTGCTGTTTCACAGCTGAGGTGCTTTCAAGACTTGGTCATTTTTAGTAGGCCTGTAATTGAGTCTACAGCAAGTAAACTTGCCAGGAGACTATCCTTTAACCTTACTTGATACTGTCTTAATGGAAATTCAGAAGCAGATTACTTTAAACAGCTGTGTTAATATAGTGGCTGTTGGCTCTTTCCTAGAGGTCAGCAGGATCTACTCCTGCGTGAGGAAATTGAAACATTCCCCAGGACCCGTTTGTACCACGGAGTTTATTTTAAAAATACAGCCACGCGACCTCTTCTTCTAGCCGAGAGCAGGTGGGCAGGCAGTGACGAGCGCTCCGGCTGTGTCAGCCTGCCTCCGCCCCGGTGCTGGCTGACGCAGCTCTGCGGGAGAGGGCATCGCGCTGCCGCTGCCGGGGCTGCGGCGAGCAGCAAGGAACGCCACGCGGCCGCGTGGGCTGATTTGCAGGGGGCTGCTCGGAGAAGTAGCCAAAAACAACACGATTTAAGCTATTGTGCTTTTCCTCAGAAGCTGTTCTACACACCAAGGGAGGGAAGGCTAATTCGGACGAGCTGTGTCCCAGCCGAGGGCGCGCGTTTGCCTATCTAACAAAAACGCRTGGAAGTGGATTCCACCTGCTGTGCGTCCTGTCCTACCAAACAGCGAGTGGGAAAACAAAGTTTCAGCCTACTCTGATTTCATTTGGGGAAGTCTTTCAACAACTGCCGAAGTCGTTACCCTGCATCTGCAGTAGGTGCAGTCACTGGGAGCAAAGTGACTCTCGGCGGTGCTGGAATGCCTCCGACGGCAGCGCTTGCACGAATTGAGAGCCTGATGCTGCATACTGATCGAATGCTGCAAACTGCTTACCCCTTCACTGTCCTTTATTTTTTCTTCTCTCAAGTTGCTGTCAGTAGTAATCCCTCTTCTAATATACTGAGATGGGGAAAATCTCTCTTCAGGGTTTTTCTGGTTGTTTGTTTGCTTTTCAATTAATCTCAGCTAGGACTGTGCTCAGTTAATGACATTGGTTTGCTATTCGCATGTGCAAAATTGAAGACTTGAGATGTGCTATGTGCAAATTGTGCTGAGGGTAAGATGCAGGCCAAAGGAAAATCTTTGGTAGAATAGTGGACATTTAGGCTTGACATCAGCTCCAAAAGGCTGCATGTAGCTCTGTTATTGGATACGAATTTTAAAGGGCTGTTCGCCTGATGGCAAAAAAAATACTGTTCTGCAGACAACTTCAGCCATTTAAAAGAGTGATTACTAGCTGATTACATCTAACAGTGATGACATGGCTCTCAGAGACCCACAGCATTAACTGAATAAAATGCTTGATAGTGCATTGGCATGTACAGGTCGACGTGTATTTTATTTGTGAGTAAGAATTAGAGTATGGATTTAACTTAGTAAACTGGATATGCAGCTTTTTTTAAAAAAAAATCTGTCCAAATATGGTCTAGTTTCCTACCTGGGAGATGAGCTGAATGAGCAAAGTCAGTCTGAATGCCTCAAACTTCTAGAAAACTGGTATATCTTGGAAAACAGTGGCAGCTTCATATCTTCATGCCATTGAAAATTTGACCGGCATTATACCAATTTATTTCATTGTTCTAGAAAAACAGCTATTGTTTCAGGATTTAGTTAAGTACTAGAGTCCTGTAAAATTTTCCTCTAAACCAAAATAAAGGGATGAAAATGTAACTTGGTTTATAACAATTTTAATACTAAACTCTGATTTATTCCTCAGAATTTCTATTTAATTTGCCTCATCTAACATTTAGTTTTATTAAATGCCTCTTAAATGTTTAATTTTAAGATGTTGCAAATAAGAAAAGAGTATACAATGAAGACATCAACATGAACGTATTTACTGACTTTGTATGCATGTCAGTGCTGTGCAAAAAAAGGTACAGTGTGCTGACCTGCAAAAACAGGGTATAATTCCTTATTACACTACAATCATCTTTTTAATCATATGCTGAACAACCACTTTTAGTGTTAACGTGCATTAACTATATGCATTGAAGCAAATTCAGCTGCAAAGCTCAAGATCTCTGGAGTGGCAGAAGGAAAGCCCATGAAGGTGCAAGTATCCATCTGCACGTGACTGATGGACAGGGTTATTTTCTCCTCCCCACTGACGCGGTGTTACTAATTCTGGAGAACTAAATCCAGGTTTAGGCTCTTCTGGGCAAAAAAATGAAGCCGTAACCGTACAGGGAAGTCTCAGACTTGATGGGCGTAATGACAAAAATCCAAACGCCTCGAATGCTCTGCCTTTCACTAGCTCTTTTTCCATTAGATTTTGTTGTTGTTGTTTTGGGTTTGGAGTTTTTTTTAATATGTTAAGACCTTTTGCTTGAATGAAGATTTTCCTTGCATTTTTGTGTAGCAGGAACTGAAAATATCACCTAAAACTCTTCCTAATTTTTTTTTCCTCTCTTTCCAGTCACTAGAGCTGTGTTATAGAAAGAGAACTGGATATTTTTAATCACTGATGAGAAAGAAGGAAAGATGATGAAGCAAATTCTCTCTTGGGATGTAGATTAGGCTTTGAACCATATTGCCTAAAAATATCATCACCTCATTTCCTATTTGGAAATATACCTTGTTGGTTCATTTGGTAATCCAAAGATTAATGAAGCCAATGAAAACATACTACCAGTGATATCCCCAAATAAGTTTGTGGACCTGGACTTCCAGGCTGCTGAAGCTAGATCAGTAAAAATGATCTGTTTTGTGATTCTCTTCAGGTTTCCGGCTTTAGGTGCCTTCTTTGATGTGGCTGGATGTGGAAAAGCACACGAGAGCAACTCTATTTTAAGCACGTGAGGAGTCCTGCTGTCTTTGATAGGGTCTCTTGCCCACTTGAAAGTTAGAGCTTTACTAGGTCCAGGGGAAACGGGAATGGCTCATGAGAGACTGCTCTGAGAAGATGGTAGACTGAAGGCTGTAGAAAGCTTCAAAACGAAATTGTCATTTAGTCTGTGAAGATTGTGCCTGTAGGCGTGGCACGAGGACTTGCAAACAGAGGAGAAAACAGTCCATTTGGGGGTTCCTGGTGGGAGGGTGCCTTTTTTTAACACAAGCAGTTGTTACTGTTTGTTTGCTTATACTCTGTGTGTCTTGCAGGGCAGGACTTAACCCACTTACCGATAGGAAATGGAAAGCATCTTGGGACTAAAATACTGAAGAAAACATTGAATAGAGTAAAATTGAATTACGGTATAAGATGATCTTAGACACTGGATGTAATGAAGTCTGTGAAATTACTACATTGAGCTTCATAAAGAATCATGAAAGGTAAAAGAAAACTCGTAAATAACAGCCAAAACTAGCTGAATATAAAATGAAGGCTTCACTGGTGTGAATTGTTTAATACCTAGCTGTGATATACCACTGCTGCTTTCTCCTCGTGCCTGCGGGTGGGTGCCAGGATCCAGAACCTCCTCACTGCCATGTGGGGCTCGTGGGGCTCCGCTAGCCGGGGTGGTAGTTTGTAGATAGTAGTTTGTACTCAGATAGATTTAAAACTAGATTTAATGTGAGCAGTTTAAAAGGAAAGACTCTAACAACAGGCAGCTTGAAAGGAGACACAATCTAAGATTTATCTCTATATTTTATTAATAAAAGCAAACCCAAAGGCGAAGGGAAATCACTTGGAACACTCTGCCAGTTTGATGTGTTCTGCTAATGTCTGCGCACCTCTTCACCGAATGAAGCAATCTGTTTGGGATTATTAAGTGACTGTTTTGTGCTCTGTCTGTGCGATTTGCATGCAGCTCCGTTAAGAATGGTGGTGAAACTCGCTTATTCCCTGAGTTAGCGCGGGAATATGCCTCCACTGGGCTTGTCGCTTGCTTTTCCCTCGTTCCGGARCGATGGGTTGTGCAGTTATCCTGACACATTGGGATACTGACAAGCAACGTCAAATCTCATGATAGCGTATAATGACTCTCATTTTCAAACAAGAAAGAGAAATGGGTGTTATTGCAAAATGTTGTTAGATTTTGTATTAAATCTTGCATAGTAACAGTATAATTATAATGTGCCATCTCTAGCTCAGTAATTTGACAATTCAGTTCTTTTGGGGGGGGCAGATGGCCTATAACATACCATACATTTATAATTAGTTTATTCTCTGCAAATTTGGTATGTAATTACTCCCTCATTCATTACTAGTTTCTTTGAAATCTTTCTTTTCAAGAACWCATAAATCCTCCAACACAAGTGAAGCTTAGCTCTCTTTTTGTACTTCTCTCTGCCCTGACTAAGGAACTTACTTATATTTCTAATACTAAACACCCTGGTTATTTTCATGCTCATGATTACTTTAAATATCTCCTCAACATTGCACTCTGTATAACACTTGGTTACCTTTCTATTTTTTCCTCCTCTTTGGTTCAAAAAATAATGAATTCATTACTAAATGAGGAACAAGCAGTATAAAGATGAGCATAAGCAGAGTCTAAAAACAGAGATACATGCAAGCACATACACACACACACACACACTCATATATATATGATGTATGTATATGCTACATACAGATACATACATACATACTTGTATACATACATAGTATATGATATGTGAGAGCTGCAGTTCACAGTGGAGCAGGCATCTGTATAAATAATAACACTCATGTTTTGGGGTTGGGTTTTTTTTGGTAGCATTTGAATCCCTGCTACAGTACTTAGTTTTGCTTTAAATTGTATGAAGAAGTGACATAATCTTCTGACAATAAAGTTTCTTTCCAAATCCAGAGCCTCCTGTGTGGTTGCAGGTGCTTCAGACTATCTCAGCCACACGTTTTAGCCTTGCTTAAAGCYCTGCCAGCAGCTCTGTTCCCAAAGAACAGGCCTTTTGTTGTGGTGCTTATCTGGGTCCTGTCTGGGCTCTGGTGCCGCTGGTCCAAAGGGGTTCCCGGGCTTACAGCACGCACTCAGATTTTTCAGTTTKCCCTTTAAATAAATTGACTCTGTGCTTAAAGAAACAAACAAAATAACTGTAGGAGAACGGTGGCTCTTTCTGTCCCTCTTTCTWTTAGATAAGGTTGTCTTCTGTCTATTTTCAGAGTAACATTGTTATCTTAGAGGTAAACCATATCATGGAGGCTGAGATTTTCAAAGCAGCTTAAAGGATTTAGAGACATTTTCTATTCAAATTAAAAATCTTTTCTTTCAATGTCCTTTTGAGCGATACTTCTCTCTTGCTCTCTTTTTCTGCTTGCTTTTCGGTGGTGGTTGTTGTTGTTCTTTAACCAGGGCTTCGTGGCAGTTGCTGGCAGTTCTCCTGGGCTGGTAATGCTTTGCAGAAGTGGCAGTTTAAGCCTCTTAGACAGTCAAGCTTTCCCATCCTGTTGGATCACAAATAACTCTTTAGGAGCTATTTTTTCTCAGTGTTTCTCATAAAGCTGATAGGAAAGGCATCCATCAGGCAGCAGGTTTGAGACAAATAAAACTCTTTCAAGTTGACCAAAGTGAGATAAAAGAAAGTGGAATTACTCCTTTCGCAGGACTCAGAGAGCTCCAGAGCCCCCTGCCTCGACACGAGCCCAGCCCTGCCCATGCCATCCCAGRGCCCCATCAGCCCTTTCCTGGGCATCTGCACTGCTTCAGAGCCCAGGTGGTCCATGTGTGCTGTCAGCTTTCCCCCATGGACAATCTCAGCTGCTTTTGCTGCCATCTAAGACAGTATTCTTCTTTGCGTATGGGTTTTTTTTTTTCTGTCTGAATTAATGAATACCTACTGCAATGAATGCATGATGGCCATAATTATATCCGGGAGCTTTAAAGAGAAGCTGTATTTTTTATTATGAACCCAATATAAACCCTGCATTAAGCCATCTTTTTTATTTTTTTTATTTTTTGCTTTGATATTCCAGTTTCAGACCATTTCCTCCCAAATTGTAAACATGCAGCTCCATGAGCAGTGTAACTAATGAAGCCTGTTTTTCAACAGATTCATGTCTCATTGGTTGGATTCCCTGGAGTCCAGGATGATATATAATCTCCTTCTCAAGTTTTTATTGCACTTAGGGTTGGCCTCTCKCCTTTCTGCCCACCACCTACTCCTTCCCCTTCCATGTGGGTTCTTTCGTGACGAGTCAATGGTGTGTCATGCTGTAGTTTTCTCYTTAACGAGGTCTCCTTCCTCAGTGAAGTTTCTTATATTTGCAGATCTATCAGGACTTGATTAGATAGCCACAGCTCTGTCAGAGATGGTTCAGATTAGCCAACAGGTTCAGAAATTACTAGGAACAGATGAGCATGCACAGTGTTAGTGTGAGAAGCCCAAAAAAAAAAAAAGAGAGAAAGAATAAATTTCTTTCCTTTTTCTTCTTCTTTTTTTCTCTTTCTTAGTTCCAGATTTGCTGCACAGCCCAAGTCTTGGACTGCGTGGTCAAGATTTGATCACTTTTCACATGCAGTAATAGTCTAAGTGCATAGAAGAGCAGACCAATGCAATTGTAGGGAAAAATTTGCTAGCCTTGGCCCATCTTGAAAACTATATTCAGTTATTTAGTGGTAAAACCCCCTTGACTGTTAATATGCTTACATATTTGACTTCTGCAGTGCTGTGTAACATCCTTTTGTATATCAGAGAGAGAAAGAGTATATGGGGATATGCTTTCTCTTAATAAATTGTGCATAGGAAGAGAGTCSTTTTTATATTTTTTTCTTTCTTTCATGATGTTGAAGCTTTCTAAAAAGGTGCCAAACTCATTGTCAGTAGCTGTTTTAAAAGCCTTATAAAACACAGACAGCTCCTTAACTTCTGTTCAAATTAACTGCATTAGTGGAAAGTTTCAGCTTTTCCATTCTCTCCAGTGTTTTTAGGAAGAAAAAGCTGAAAAGCAAGTAAGGATTTGTGTGTTCACTTGTTCTGTATGCTTTCAGCAGATGATACCATCAACTGTGACCACCAGTGAGGCAGTGGATTCAGTGAAATTATTTCAGCAAATATCCTACAAAATATCAGTTCTTATTAAATGGAATTAGTTTCTTTCTGTTCAGAGTTCATCAGACCAAGATTTTCTCCCACTGACTCAATTGGTAAGTGGTTTGAGGTGTAGCAAATTGTACTATCAGGAAATTATGGATAACCAATCTACAGAGAAAGCTTCTTCTTAACTGATATTATTAGCACCTGGTCCAAAGCTTACAGAAGTCTATAGAAAGTCTTCCATTAATTTCTATGGGCTTTGTGCCCGTAGTCTGCTCACAGACTTTTTCTAAGCATTCTGATTTTTTGCTGTAGATATTCTAATCCATARAAATGTTCAGCCTATGAACTTAGCCTACGAGGCTTAATGAAGTCTATTAAGCTAAATTATATTTACCTGCTCCTTATGCACTTCAAAAGCAAAATTATAGAAAATACTTGTGTTTCTTTTTGATCTATAAAATTGGATTGATGATCTCTTGGCAATAATCACACTCATGAGATTTCTGATGCTTTTAGCCTTTTAGCTGGATGGAAGAAACTGCAAATTGCTTTCTTGTCCATCTATGTCAGGATTTAGATGTATAACTTTTAGTTCAAATCTTACAAGAAATTCTGGTGGAATTTAGCATAGTTGCTTGAAATAAGTTTTAATTTATCTGTGCTAGTTTGTTCAATTCATTCAGATGTCACCAGCTATTATAAAACAAATACTCTTTTGTGATCTTCTCAATAAGCCTTGATTTAATATTTAGCTTGTGAAGTTGATCAGACAAGCCAAACTGTGAGAGGCATATATATGAAAATGCTACGCAATTTGCAGTCTTTCCTTAGAAAAATAACCGTGTAAATAAACCTGCACTGAGGTGCTGTATTAGCACTGGTGTCTCAATGGACAGCCCCAAAGGGAAGGTCTCCTCTCGTCTCTCATTCACATAGAAAATTAAGTGTATGAGCTTAACATTCACATAGAAAATTAAGTGTATGGGCAACATCATTTACTCTATCTGTATTGATTAGCAAATTTTCTAAGGAAAAAAAACAATGTTTTTACAATAATGGAGCATGGACAAAGGATTGCAGTTTTAGGATCCCTTGCAGCAAATAACCTGAAATCTGGGACCAAACATTACCTCCAAAAATGGGCTTTACAGCATTTTGTGGAGTAAAGAATAGTACGTTCTTGAACACTGTAACCCAGAGAAGTTTTACAGCTATTCTTGTGTCAAAAGCTTTTATTGTTGGCTTGCAGGACTTGAATATTTGTTGCATGGGTTCTGCTAATAAGTTAGTAACAGGAAAGTGGGGAAAATCCATTTCTAAAGAAATATGGATGAGAGGGTGGTATATGCTAAAAGAATCTTTGTTTTCAGTAAAACAAAAAATCATTCCCAAACTACAATCCTAAAATTAATTTTAGGAGTGGAATTTAAAAAGTGTGGTCTTTAAAACAAGTAAAGCCAAGACAGATTGTCAGCTAGAGTAAACTAAGGGACGAGCAAGTAACTACCCTGATGAGCCACAGGTTTTAACTCATTGTTTTTATTAGCCTTTGTCCAAGACTGGTACCAAAAACTTCTGTACTGCTTGCGTACCTCTCTGCTCTGCTYGCCATGGGCCTAGGCTAGAAGTCATGTCAGTGCACTTCCATTCCTARCTTTTTTGACATGGGCATTTCTGTTTTTTCTTAAAGTTTAGACTTTTGTTTGTTTCCCTGGCCCTCCAGACAGCGTTGACTTCTTCACAGCCAGAGCCAGACAAAAGCTGCCACGAAGCAGAGCAGACAGCATATCAAGTAATGGAGCCGCTTGTAGCTGAAGAGCTGGACCTCATCCATTATTCATAGTCACCTTCTCCTCCATGTCTTCGTCTGCCTGTCCGAACAAGAAGGCACGACTACCCTGCATCTCCAGTAGTGAACAGCAGTTGGTGAGGTTGGCCAATTATTTGCACTGCCCCAAAGGAAACTGGGAAGATCACGTTTGGAAGCACGCGGATTTTGCTTCCTGTCACCAGAAAGGTTACTTTCTTTAGTCTCCAAAGGCTTTGGAGAATCAATTCTTTTGCGTGGGAAAATAGATTAGAAATATGCCGTCAGGTACACTGTGCACAAGATCGACAGATGGAGACAATAGTATCTGTCTGCTACAGGGAATTGTCAGAGGGGCACAACTCATCGCACTGGTTCTTAGAGGGCTTAATTTGCTGCTGGTAAATAATCTATTTTTTATTACCTCACATCCCCAGATTGTCAACATTCTCAGCTTTTTGCCACAGCTAATTAGACAGGCAAAAGCCTTATAGCCTAAAGAACAAGTCTGAGCTAAGCACCTGCCAAAATATCTGACTTTTTTTAAGAACTGGAATGTCAAAGAGTGAAGGGGCTGCAGATTACATTTAAATGCTTTGAGCGTCAATAAGATGATTAGACCCATGAGGCAAACGTTCAGAATTTCTCTTAGACTCACCACTGAGAGAAGGCAAGATAAAACTCTGATAGATAAAAACTACTGTGCAATGGTACCAAAGCTAATTATGCTGCTGAACTCTTGGAGAAATCTTGCAGGGATGTGCTGACATCGTGCTCTATGTAGCCATTTCTGTTYGAGAGAGCAATATTTAATTGCATATTTGAATGAAATTTCTTTGTATCAAGTCTAGCTTTCAGAAAGAAATTTGTCTGAACCAAAACAAAATATACCCTCACTATTAGACAGGCATGGCAGATTTGGCGAGGAACGAGGGCTTTTTATTCTTTTTTATAGTGTTTTTATTTGTTTTCCCTATCCAATAAAAAAGAAGAAAATATTTTATTTCAAACAGTGGATATAGGAGTTTCTCCAGAGAGCCCTGAGCCAAGGCCAGAAGGCACTGAGTGATGCTCCTCTGTGTTGTTGTTAAGGTGCACATGCAAATAGCAGCAAAGGTGTTCCTGCGATCTCTAGTGCCCGTGTCCATGCAAGGAATGCTGTAGCAGGCTAAGAACCTTTCGATTCTCAAAAGCTAAAAGGACTTGCAACATGAAAGACTGCCCTGCGTAACTGCTAGTCAGTCTACCATCTTGTGAATCAGCGAGTGAGTAGGTTATGAATAAAGTACTCAGGGAAAATATGATTCTTATTAAAAAAGGAATCCTCAGAAACCGGCTTTCCTGAAAGCTATCCAGTCTGTTCTGGAATGAAAGGCAGAAAGAAGATGCCTTGCTTGGGCAGGGTTGCCTGGGTTTTTTGGGCCAGGCAGTGACACTGACCTTGCCGGCTTTCCCTGAAATTCAGCAGTCTGTGACAGTCTGCGACTGAAGAAAGCTCTTCYGGAATAATTACAGTTTGGTGGCTACAGCATACATCTAGAATATATGACTATTTTGTCAAACCCATCTTTTGCTGATTTGGGAGGGACTCAGCTCTAGAAGCAGAGTAACTCCTTGGAAGTGAAYGAGAGTGGGATTCTGCATTCAATATTGCGTCTGCTCACTCAACGTGAAGCACACCAAGATTTCCAGAAACACGCCTTCTGACTGTAGGATATTTTTATGAATACATACCCAGTGACAAGGTTTCCAATCTCTTCCTGAAAATTACTTCTTATGTATTTTTTAATAATTTGATCTTTAGTTTCAGAGATACAGAAAATATCCAGAGAAAAATCCTTAATTTCTCTCAGCTTATTTTTTCTTTCTTTATTTAGAATTTAAAAAAAAAAAAAGAAAAAAAGAAAAGAAAGAAAAAAAAACACCTGGAGAGTTTTAACTCGTGCAGAATAAAATATCATAACAAAGGGACTGACCTCAAGCAAAAATGCAAGATAAAATGATGTAATTCAGGCACATTGTTCCATTTTTCTTTTTTCAGGCTTTCTTCTACTCTGGCCCTGCAGTATGCTGACAGCAGGCCCAGTACAGAGGCTGCCTTTGCTCAGGAATTCCTCCCACTGCCTTTTCTTGGTCCTTGGGGGGCCCTTCCCCACTTTTGCAGTGCGCCTGCCTGAGGCTGGCTGCTCTTTTCGCAGCCAGGTAGCGACGGACAGCCCGCACTGCCTGCAGCACCTTCTCTTATTCCCGTTGAAGGAATGGCATGGTCTTCAAGACTGGGGAGGCTGCAGTGTATCTCTGTGTCTATAAAACTGATGGGTTACACAGTATTTRAATATTTGGAGGAAGAGATGATGGGGGAAATATTGGGGAGTACAAAAGCTGCTAGTTTCTAGCGACCTGGGTAGTAATTCCGCTTGGTGGGATTGTCGTTGTTTAAATTGATTGCTGCAATCAATTTAAGCAAGCTGTTATCTGRCTTTGACTTTCTATGGTTATGAGCCCTAGCACCTATTTGTGCTTTTGGAAATCATCCCAGAAATTGATGACTTATGGTTTCTCATCAGGGATCTTGCCCTCTCAGTTGAAGTGAATAACCTGCTTTTTTCCTCTATTAATTTTTTTACTGCAATAACTTTTTGGATTTTCATGTTTCTGATATTGCAGAGGTGGAGATGGAATGGAGCTCAAGCAAGGAAAATGGAGATATATCGTCTGTCCACACTGAAGTATAGCATTCACCAGCACATACCATATATTGTTGGATGACTTTGATGCTGCTGGAGAAAAAAAGCTCTAGGACTGAAAATAGTAGGGATAAAAAATTGGCAGACTGTGTGGTTTCTTTTCCTGATTGAATACAAGGTGATAAATGTCTCTTGGTTCCATTTATAGCAATGGTCTTGTTTTATATTGATTTACTGCTCTTTAAAGCAGAAAAAAATCAACTCCAAATAATTTAGGGATACGAGAAAACCCACTCCACTCCATCAATGGCTTTCTGAGTGGTGAAATTTAAGGTAGCTCTTTCTTATTGTCCTCAACATTGAAAATGTTCTCTCTACTGTGTAACTACAATAATTTCTACATACAGGGCTATGATACAGTCTGAAACTCATAAGGTGATAGTGTGATTAGCCAGCTCAGCTCTTTGATCTAGCTTCAAACTAACCTTACCATAGTAAATAGATCTCCTCACTGAGCAAGCTGAGCTACACATCAACATTAGTGCCAATAAGGAAAAAAGAGGATAGTAATATGGAAGCGGGAGTGGGAAAAGAAAGCACAATGCTAGYGGAGTAGTCAACCCTTCCATCTTCGTTCTGCATCTGTCACAGCTTTCACTTGTTGACCGCAGGGGCTGTTGTTCCAGCACAGTCCGGAACAACAGAAATAGAGGCAGAGATCCAAGAGAAGGCTAAGAGTCTTTAYCAAGTTAGCATTTGGAAAAATACCGCATCGTAATCCAAAATGAATGACCACTCACGGTAGGTGTAGCTGCAATATCGAAACTACAAAGGTCCAAAGACAAAATATTTGACATGTTTTTAAGACTGAAAGAAATAATTGCAGTGCTTTAGGGCAGCACATATAAGAAAGAAAATAGTTGGTGAGGGCTAGGGGAAAGACTCTTAAAAAACAAAAATAGCTTTGCTTTCTGATGACTGTTAAGCTTCAAGATGAAGTGTTGCACTGTGGAGATTTAAATAGGCTAGCACTTTTTGAAATAACTCTGCTTCAGGCTCAATCTTCAATGTGAGACCACTATGTTGTTCACAGAGGACTCACTTATGCAGAATTTAGGATTAAATCACTGAGATTGTGCATGGGGGAGTTATTTTGACCCCGTATGTACATATGTTTTATGGAAACCCTATTCTTCAACCACTGAATAAGGATATCATGCAATTTGGATACCATTAGCAATTACAGGTTAAGTAAACAATTTGTTGGGTAAATGAACAGGATAKCTCTCCAGGATATCTGTATAAGAGACTAAAGTTTAAGATTCTCAATGCCAGATGATTCCTCAAAAGTAAGAATTTTGAAAGTGGCTAAAAAAAATCTTGTAATTGTTGCCRGTACAGGAGACTTTGTACCATTAAAAATAAAGCAACCTAAGAAGGTCTTCAGTGCACTTCAGGGTAATGCAGATTGATCTGTCAATTCCTTATTTCCTTATGGAAAAGGAATTACGTAACATAAATTAGGTTATTTGGAATATTTTTCTCATACAGATTTTAACAATGGAATGGATTTATTAAGAAGGGAATCACCTTAGAAGTATTTTACAAATGCGACACTAGAATTATTATCTAGTATTTTGCCTGTTAGTATTAATGCCTGCTCAAGTTGAATTCAACTTGCAAGGTTGAGCAAACTGTTTTTTGTTAAAAGAAACATAAAATATCTTCAACATTCAACTCAGAACAGGGACAGGAAATAATTGAAATATTCCTGGCATGTAGATTCTGCTACATATCTGTGAAAACTGTGAATGACTGTTCAGCCACAAATGCAGAGATAAGGCAGCAGGGTAATGGCTATAATGAAAATGACCCTATAAAACTTTCTCACCAAGAGCAGYAGAGAGAGAGAGAGGTCAGTGACCTAAATTTTAAAAGATGAGTGATGATTTGGAGTGTCTCTAACTTTTGAATACTCTACTGGGAGGTATACGACAGCTCCCAGACTTTGGTAGGGCCRGAGGTTTAGCCTGAATTTTCAAAAATACAGAATAACTTCTCCTGAAAACGTAGCTGGAGGAAGTTGCAGTCAAACGATTCCCTCTTATTRTGGAATCTCCTGCATGTGTAACTCTGCTTGGAGAAGAAAAGTCAAAATGCTGAAATTATTKTATTTTCTTAGATTTAGGGTAGAATCATTGCTGTTTCCCTGAATTTTCAAAATTAAACTTCTTTGTGCCCCCTTTCTCTCTATGTGCAGTAAAATGAGGGACACCCAATGTATTGTTGTTATTCCTCAAGATATTTTGTAGTATTTTCCATCGTAAACACAGATGTCAGAGATTGGCAGAGCCCTACAGCCATGGTCTGTTTTTGCTACTTGAACTTTTTTGCCTCCATTGAGAAAGCCATGAATATTTCCAAAGCAATCACATGTAAAAGTGAAGGTCAGGAGTGGACATACTAAATTAAAATTAGACGTTATGTTGTATTCCGTAGCAAAAACAACAGGAAATTCATAGCAAAGAGAAAAGGAAATTACAAAACCAAAAGATATTGTGGCCACTCTCAGCTGGCATTTTTCTTAGGTCTCGTTTTAAAGGTTTGGCTGCTTCCTTTCTTCATTCAGGACAAGGCCTGAGAACAGGATAGTGTAGAGTCATGCAGAGTACTTCAGGCCCAAGTGACAATCTTCCCTTCGGGGGTTGCGTTCTCCATGTGGGAACTTTCCCGGCAGTCAGGTTAAGTTGCCTCAGAGATCCCAGCCTTGGCAGGGAAATGATTCCRTTTCCTCGCCTGGAAACACATTCGCTCTTTGCCAAGACTTTCAAAAACGCATCCATAATCCATTGTTCCTGCRTACAAGAGCTAAGCTTACTTTGCTTTGCTTGAATTTAAATAAAGGTATTTGCACATCCCTGATGAATTTTGTCCACCTGTATTTTCATCCTTAATAGACTGTCTCTATACTAGCAGTGACTGATCAATTGTTTGGGGGTTGTTTGTTTTCAAGGCAACGCGTGGGTGATTCTCGATTCTCTCCTGTGGCAGAGCATGCTGTTATCAATATGTTACTTTCTTTTCACTGGGAAAGGAGCTTTCAGAAGGCGTGTAAAATAAATGGGGTCTGTTTTAATTCAAGTGATGGCTTGGGAACATGTCTGGGAAACTAACTTCCAAAACTCCCTTCCCTTTTGGAATAGGTCAGTGCAAGACCTGCACTTGCAAGGTCTGAATTTCTTTATCTTTTTCTAATTAACAGGAGTTAGTCTTTCAAAGTATCTGCAGCCAGTGAAAGCCAAAAGGCTGCGATGAATGCTCTCTGCAGTCTTAAAAGAAATGCATTTGCTTTTCAAKGGGAATAGCAAGATTAGAAAGAAGCATGACATGGGCTGTCAGGTCTCTAAAGCAAAATCCATGCTGCAGTGTCTGAGCGCTGATGGGGCCAAGGAAGAAACAMGCTCAGAGAAATGTGTGAGAACAGCACATTTCCTCTCCTTTGCGGTTAAGATGCCCGAACGATGGAACAGACATGGAGGGTACTCACGCCAAGCAGTACCAGCAGAGCTGTCCCCTTCGGGCACACCAGTGCCACCCGACCACAGCAGTGGGGCACAGATGGAGGGCTGCAGAGCAGTTCCTCCTCCGTGAGCAGCTCCTCCTCTACCGTGAGCCGTTCTTTCTACATGATGTTTGAGCAGCGTGCATGTCAGAAAGCTGTGTCCTGCCACAGACCACGAGTGCTGCCTCTGGCCACGCTCTCTGTATATCCTTTTGCCCTTCCATGTTTAGTCTGCTTCATTTGTTTGGCTTGTTTAGCCATGGAGACAAAGAGCCTATGTGCCTTTCCTGCTGCAAAGGGGTTTCTGTCTCAGTGACTTTCAGCAGCTGAGCTTCAGGGAGGAGGAGGAGGAGGGTGAGGAGCACCTGAGGTGCTTTCAGACGAGAATCACTGTAGAAGCTGCACTGACGCTTGGCATCACCAGGCAAAGCTGCTCTCCCACACCCATTGCTGGCTAACGCAGACAGCGCAGCCTCTAACCCTGTTAAGATAAGCCACTGTACTGGAAAAGGAGCGAGCGGGATTCTTGAGGAGCAATTTTTCTTACCAAGACAGAAATGTATCTCACACAAAGAGTTGGCCCATTCCTGCAGAGAAAATTAGTTCCTCTTCTGTTTTCCCCAACACTGTTGGCTGTTTCTCCTTGCAGAGGTGCTTTGCCTCCAGTGGGGCTGGTGGCCAAGACTGCTACYCATCACGTAAGGCCCGCTGAGCCTGCTGCTTGGGTTTTCTCAGCTGCAGGACTTCTTTGTGAGCACGGCTGAGCAATCCTCCTCCTCTGAGTGGCCTTCCAAAGCCCTGCTGGTCCTGGAAAGGGGCTTTTGAAGAAATGACATTGTTCATCCCCAAATGCTAATGCCCTGAAATCATTTTTAGTTTGTGTTTGAGGGTTGTTCTATGTGCAGGAGTGTGGTTCTCCCTTCTGTAAACTCAGCATGAGAGCTGAATATCAAGTCGGGCACTTTGTGGCTCACACATCATTACTGCTAATCGTAAGAGTTCTCTGAATGAGAGGAAATCATGAAGCTTTAGCGTTTTTGCCACACGAATGTAAGAAAGATCAGTATTTCAGTTGTGCTCGCAGACTGAACTCCTCCTTGCCTGAGTGGCAGCCTCAGTGGGACGAGCACGGGCTAGAACACGAGCTTTCCCTACTGCTGCAATTTCAAGGGCGTTGTCTCGTGCAGTTCCAGCTGTGTGTGTCCCTAACGGGGGGATTTTCCACCCTGCGCATCACAGACCATCTGCAGACTTCTAGCTTCTACCTGTGCAATATATAGTCAACCTATTTTCCTTCTTTTCCCTTCTTGCTTAATGCTTCATTCTTAGTTTCTGGGTTCATTTCCACCAATGCACCATCTGAGGCAGAAATATCTCTGTCACCCCTCTGAGCTCTTTCAGCTAAGAAACATTCTGAAGAGCAGAGCTGCTGTGCTTCTGCCGTGGAGGTGCGCGGAGGATGTCCCTGCAGGGCCGGCTGCTCCCCTGCGCTGCGGCTGTCCTGGGACGTGACTAGCCCTCTGCACACTCGCTCTCGCTACCCAGGGCTGCTGAAGCTGTTTTTATTATCAGACTTCAAAATGCAGCCCTCCGGGGCTGGTCTGGGGGGCGTGGGGGTGTCGGAGGTTCGTTTGAATGCAGTGAGTGGGAAGAGCAGGATTACTGTAGATCTGATAAAACCTAGAGGGGGCTGGAGACTTTCTTCTTCGTTCTTAAGAATATATTAGCCCTCAGTTCACAAATAAATAACAAATTCTGGAACGTCTCAATCTCTTGCTTGAGCCTCAACCTGTGTATAAATAAACGTGTATTCTGTCTCAGCATGTTTGGGGAGTTGGAGAGCCGTTTTCATTTTGCTAACCCTGCTGTCTGTGTTTGAATCTCTATTTACCTTAGCATGTCCTGAAGTGTGTTTCATTATTTTTGAGAATGTTGGTGCTTTTGAAAAATTAAATATATCTCACTCATATCATCTATTTTAATTTCAATAATATGACACCCAAGGGATGTTAAGCTACGTCATGGCCCTGTGCCCAGTAACAGCATTTCGGATATTTGCTAGCTACAAGGCAGTGCAGGGAATTTCTGGAAATATTTGACTGGCTTGTAGAGTCAAATATTGCTGTTTTTCTGCGTAGGTAGACTAGAACAAAGGGATCCTTCTCTATGACTGCAGATATTTCTGAATTTCTCAGTCTTGCTTTGCTTGGGCAATGCCATCAACACCACTGGCAGCAGTGGTATTAATTCCTGCTTGAATACATTAACTGAAGGAAATATTCAGCTCCCCAGGCAGCATCCATATGCTTAAAGTGACTAGTGACTTGGGGTGAGCAAGCTAACTAAACTTAAAGAAGACTAACTATTATGGAGTACTGAGAACTGAGTCTCTGAAAATCAGGCTCTTCCAGCATATATTTTAGCTGGCCTCTTGAAAATCTCTTGTCACTTCTGACAAATGCTAGAACTGCTGTAGCTTGCTTTTCTATGGACATGAAGTTTATTTAATGGCTTGGTCTGTATGTATGTGTGTCTCTCTCCTCCTAGTGATTTTTGAGCCCATTGATGGGCTGCAACCCAATCTGTCAAAAGCTAGRGGTCCTTAAAGGAAGACATAATTAAGTTCCTACATACTTTCATGAAAATAGATAGCGAGTACAAGGGACCAGGGTTTGAACAGTCGCAGTAATAGTCCCAATATCTTTTGAACTCTGGTTAGAGATGGGCTAAATGATCTCCTCGTATCCTGTCCAGCCTAATGAATTAGTATGATTTAGTTTAAAAAAAAAAAAAAAAAAAAGTCATCCAAGAGACACAAACAATTAAAAGCAGGACTTCTCTGTTTCTTCTGCTGATCGAACAGATCATCTTTCTTCTGGAGTGCCAAGGGAAGTTTGATCTGCATGGAGCTGCTGAAAAGTAGCTCCCTGGCACAGCTTTCAGATGTTCATCATCCTCTTTCAAATAGATTTTGATTTCACCTCTCGAGCCATTTTGGTTAATTAGTCTTGCAGAATTAATCTTCAAGTTCTCTCTATCCACATAATAATTTTTGTAGGYACTGAAATAGGCTATTGGAAGTTATCCTTTCTTTCAAAAATGTATGTCCCCAAAGCTCAGCTGGAAAGACAGACAGGCTTAAATAAGTAAAGCTGCTGCTTCAGGACCAAACTATTCTCAAGAGGTCAGAGGAGAAAATAGCTTATTTAATAGATCCATCACCTGTGTAAGTAAAAGAAATTCAAGTTAGCACATTTGCAGGATTTTGGATTTAAACTGTACACTCACAATGTTATTTTGGTTTTATTTTCAAACCATTAGCAATGATGCTTGGGGCTCTCAAAAGAGCACTGGAAAACAACAGTTAGGAGAGGCCCCTCTGGCCTCTAGTGCCAGGTGCTCCGCTTGTGGGTGCTGAGTTAGCAAATGTGAGTCCCACCCAAAGTGACTGGTGACCACTGCCTGCACTCTCCATGTATGGACTTTTCTGCAGGAGAGATGAGCGTATATAGAGAGTTGTTAGCATAAAAGTATGTTAATCTTCAAGTACGGGCTTTCTTTAACCAAAGTCTGTAATACTTACTTGGATGTTATACATGATAGCTGGAAATATTCCTATTTTTATCATTTCCAATAGATTTATTTTAAAACTATGTCTCTTTTTTAGTTCCTTGTGGCTGCTTAAAATCAACTGCCATCTTCAAATATTCCTGAGACATTTGCTTTTCACTGTCTGGGGAAAATTCTCCAAATTTTGGAACTGAATTTATGGGTAGCACCGATGCCATTTTCTGCCCAACTAGAGAAGCTGGCCAATACTTTCTGCACCTTCCAAGCTGCGTGAAGCTCCAGCAGTGAGCAACTGCCGTCGGTCCTGGGAGAGAAACAGGGGCCTTCAGACCTGAAACCACCTGAGCACAGGAACGGGGGGATTTGCTTCGCTTTGCGCCCGTGACCTGCAGTCAGCCGGTCTGCCGGGAGCTGCAATTCGCAGGAGAGTGTTTGCAGAGCTGCGGCAGGCGTACCAGGCCTGATTTTATTCTGTTTTATTTTCCTGCAAGGAAAGACCAAGAAAAATGCGGGCTTGCTCTCAAACCACCCGTTGGTTTTGCACCTCGGCTTGCTCGTGGCAGTGCTCTGTGCCCGGGGGTCCCCCGCACGCACCCGCGAGCTCGCGCAGCAAACCCACGCAGCGCCGGCGGCGCGGGAGAGCTCCATCCCGGACACCCCGAGCACTGGGTGTCCCCRCCGATTCGCCCTGCTCTTACCGGAGACTGAAGGGAGAAGCTGAAGGAGTGTGAATTGCAGACAGTCCCCAAACACGCTATAAAAGTGGGGTTTTTTTCCTCTCCTGGGCATCTCTAGAAGGACAGTGAGTGCGGGAGGATTGGAAGGAACGGGAAATTTATTGTAGGTGACTGAGATATGTGAGGAACACAGGACGTGGTAGACAAAGGTCAGAATTAACAGTTAGGTACCTGAACACACACATTTAGAAAAAAAAGGTATGTTAAACCTGAGCCTCTGTTAGCAATGATCACAGAATTCAAATAAAACGTTTTCATGTTAGAAAGCAGGATTTTCTTAACAATTTGTTGCACGTTGGCAGTTCCAGTATCCCCATCTATTTGAAGCAATAGTCTTTAGCTGGAAGCCTATTTCTGAAAACTCCAGTCCCAAATAAGCATCCAGACTCCTCAAGTGCTTTATTGAACTGTTTTTCAGACACTAAATCTGAAGCTTTTTATTTTGAGTGCGTGTGCAGACCCTGAAGTCTCTGAAACATTTGAGATTCACTTAAAATTAATCAATCTTGTCTCTTTATACACTCTTATTTTCTCAATAGTGTTAATTCCTCCCCCCCTCCACCCCCAAAATGGGCTTAATYGTCACTTTATATAAGATAGTCACTCTGGCTTGCACCAAACACTCGGGGCTTCGCTTTGCTTGTGAAGCTATCTGTGGCCAGTGCAGGCATTCAATGTGCTGATCCGACTCCTACCGTCCCCTCAAAAGCCATCCAAACCTGCCCCTCTGATTCCCATCAAAGATTGGGATTCTCAGATCTGGTTTCRTGGTTTTATTTATTTTGTTCCAGTTCAGCTTTTCAGCACATCACAAACACATTTATAAATACCTTGAATTATGCATTTCTCCCGGGACACAGAATCTTTGCTCTAAAACCTTCGTCTTTTCTTTTATCTTATTCCATTTTTTTTTTCTCCCCAAATAGAAGGTAGCTGTAGAAGCTAATTTAACATAGCACCATGCTACAGTCAATGGTTTCTGCTGAAAGAAAGGCAGAGGTTGCAGTGCTATGGGCTTTGGTGACTGAGGGGTTGCAGTACAATGAGACTTCTATTTTCCCCTGCAATAAACCATAAAGCCCACAATGTATAACCCACCAGAAACGAATTACCTAATAATTATAGAGAAGCCATCTGTGATTTGTAGGCGCCACCATCTGGGCATGATATTTGTTTGCAACTAGAAGAAAAGGCATCACATAGGAGCTTATAAGCTTTTTCAAAGCCAGCCAAACCTGAAAATTGTTCCTATTAATAAAATAGCATTTTTATCTAAATCAACATATATGCATATACCCCCACACACACACTCTATGAATGTCTAGAGATGATAAATACTAGCTGGTAAAGATAAATTAATCTTTTTTTTTTTACATTTAATTATATTCCATACTGTTGGGACCAAATCTGCTAAATCAAGGGGGAATTTCCCATCCAGCAGCACGGCCCTGGGTTGCAGCACGCCTGTGCCAGCGCACCGCTGAATTAGTGAGTTGCAACCGCCTAGTTCCCAGCTGCACGGCGGTGAATACCCACGCAWGGCCGTGAGACCTTCCCGGCAGCAGGGGCTTGTTGCAGGTGGCTTTTGGGGGTGTTGTGCTCCCTGCTCATGCCCCAGTATCAGTTGGAGAGTGAAATAGGGATGCGTGGAAACCCAGGCGTCGTTGCACGCTCAGGAGAGCTGCAATCACATACCTTGTGATGAGGGAGGGGTGACCACCTTTGCTGTGGTCAAAAATGCCCCGTTGTGCAGCCAGCCCGGGAGAGGCCTTTGCTCCACAAGCTTCTCCCGCTTCCAGCTTGTCAGGAGCTCCAGTCTGGAGCTGGGCTCCCCGCTGGGTGCCCTCAGGCACAGCAGCCAGGCCMGGTTTCATGGAGCTCATCCTCCTGGGATTATCACCTCTTTCTCACCAAMCTGAAAGAGCCAAACCTGTAGTTTTGGCTTCTTTTTTTTCTCCCCCCCCCCCAACTGTCCAATGCTTTTATGGTGGGTCCCTGTGTCAGGAAGAGGTCCAATGCAGTGCTGCTTTACAGTGCTGTCCACAGTTGTGAAAAGAAAAGCCAATAGAGAGTTTGACCCTACGAGGAAAAACCTGGCGCTCTCGAAGTACTTTTGACTTCAAAATATCTTTGCTCTAGAATAAACCAGCTGTTGAGGGTAACCTAGATGGATAAACTATCATCTAATGAAATCTAAGAAAGAAGTTAGATTTTGAATCAGAATCACCATGAAAGCAGTAGAATCGGTACATCGGGACAGAAGAGATCACAGGCACACGCTGTTACTGTCCCTTCCCTCCTGCCTGCTTTTCTAAAATTCCTATTGTTCCCCCGAGGAGCAGGAGTATAAACCTGTTGTCAGTTTTACTGCAGAGCTGGCTGCCTAAACTGATGGCTCGGTGCAACGTGGCAGTAAAAAAAAAAAAAAAAAAAAAAAGGAGAAAGCTGTCAAAAAACCTTGCTGATGGAAATAATATTCCTGTTGGAAGGATCTCCAGGAAAGGGCCTCTAAAACAAGAGAAGCCTAATACATAGAGCAGTATTTTCAAAACACCAACCTAAAAATTTAAAACCCTCTGGCTTTTTTGATGGCTGTGAGCTCCGAGGAGAGCTGCTGGGCTCTCCTCCGAAAYGAGTCTGCAGAACAGACCGATGTTCAGCAAAACAGAGTGGGCTGATGATGATCTTAATTTAAAATCCGCCTGAGAGACTGATCCATACGCCCTGTGTTTGGGACCTAAAATTATTGCTCATGCTTTTGRGATGGCTCCACCACAACCACCCCTGGTTTTCAGCCTCCAAGACATGATGCTCTTTCTTCTCACTTTCTGTTTGCCAGGGGACACGTTGTGGTGAGACAATTCCTTGTGATGTTCTGGTGAGACAGATCGTTGACACACGTTGTCCCAGGGTCTGGCGCGACGGCTTGGTTGTAGGTGGTGTGTGTTCCCTTCCCAGCGAGCGCTACTTTCCTTGCCAAGGTTAGGTTCATCATGTTGTGTTTCAAAATGTCAACACGCTTGGAAATTTCATTAAAAATCTTAACTTTATCTTGGGCTGGCATATTTAGGTTTGAAATCTCATGAGGATAATTTTCCCTGTGAAGTTGCCCGTATTTCTTGCTTATAACCGAGCAGAGAGCAATGCTGATACAGAGCTCAATGAAGTCATGTGCATTAAAATGAAAAATAACAGGAGAAGCCTACTGATTTCTTGATTTCTAGAGTTTGGCCTGGTTTAGTTTGGGGTCAGTGTACAGAAGTGCATGTTATTATATTCATTTCAACTGGTCTTTCATTAATGAAATTCCAGATTTCCTGTGAAATCAGGTTCAAGGGGTAAATCATGCACTGTCCTAGCTTTTCATGCCACCTCTGAGTCAGAAATGGTGTTTCTCTGTGATGCCATCTCATGTCCATTCTCCACTGGCTACACTTCCTCCAAAGGGGAGGTTTTAATCGCTGACTTTGGTCACTGTTCGGAAGTTTAGAAAAATGTAGAAGGATCCGTTTGACCTCTACATGGAAAAGGAGTGAGCAGGAAGGAATATTGGTTGGAATATTGATCTGTGCTTGTTCTTAAATACACCACAGCCTAAATATATGCCTTTGGTCCTTCCCCCAGTGGGTGTAAATTACCATGGCTCAATGAAGCTAAGCAGATTTACATCAACTGAAGGCACCAGGCTGTGTGCTGTAGCAGCTTGCTGTTTAAGAACATGGCAGCTAGTGTGCCGCTTGTGGGATTTATAACGCATACAAATCCAAACTACTGGACTTTTTAGACTGCTTGGAGATACTCAGTGAAGAAAGGCAAGCCCCCTTGGCTTTTTTTGTGCCAGTTTCTGTCCTGTTTTGCATGTTGGTTTGCTTGGCTAATGTGAAATAGTGGGGTTTTTTTTTATAGCAGGTGAATTTTGAGGAGCCCACGGACCCCACAGCTCTGGTGCCATCAGAGGAGTGCCTCTGCTGCCCTTGGGCATGCTGTGCTTCACCCATGAGCCAACCTCATTTCCAAAGTTTTCCATTGTGCAAGTGCTCTCATTTTTATAGGCATTTCAGTACTTTTATGTTTGGAACATATAATTTAATGAGTGGAATCCAAACTAACACTAAACCCCAGCTGACCAGTGCATCTTGCGAAGCCAGTTGAAATTCTGTTCATTACGATCTTGGACTTCCAAACCACGCTTATCTCCTGGCATCTGATACTTATTACTTTGGGGGTGGGAGACCCAGAAATTAGTGCAATTATTTAACTCTGCTTTGTTCTAGCAGTATGATTAGCAACATCTGGGATCTTCGTAAGATGAGGAATATATCTAGAAAACCCCTACCATGAACATCAACACACATACACACTTGATGGACAGCAGTCTCAGCCGTGTCTCCATTTGCAAGCTGCTGATYGTGAAGTCTTAAATGCAACCAGAATTGCATTTTTTGTAGAAGTTCTAGGTAAGACACAAATGCAGACAGAATTTGAATTCTAAGAAACATTGGTCTGTTATTTGACTATATTTCTCTGCCATTTTAGATAGTCAAGACGCATTAGGAATAATTGATCCTGTATAAATCTCATTCTTCAGATACCTGCCCTATTCCAGTAGGTGTGATCTATCCTCCCTGTCCCACTGAATATGTCTACACTGTATTTATTTCTAGATATGCTTTTACCTCTTCCAAAAGTGCCCTTTTAACTAGATGTAATACAAGCAAGAAAATGCATTTAAATGTTATATTGATTTKCTGATGAGGTACTGCAATTGTGAGATAACTATATGTTAGTAAACAGTCTATTTTGCATCTCTGAGGTGAAAAAAATGATTAAGATGAGAAAAGACCATAGAAACATCCATAAGATTATTCCTCTATCTATTAGACAGACTTATACTGCACAGTGTTATTTTAATGTCAAGATGTGTGGGAAGGAAAAGAGATTCTGCTTCAAATCCCCAAACATTACAAAACTTCTGTTTTCATCATGTTATGAATCCTTTGGGGTTTTTTTTCCTCTCTCAGGTAGCTTTTCTTTCCTGCGTCTGTTTGAGTATTCCATATTTCTTTCAAAGTGCATTAAGTTTATCCATAATTCAATTTGGCTATTAGCCAAAACAGTATTWTTTGTAGGTAGCAGAGGCTAGTGATTTTTTTAAGGTGAACACTACGTCGYTGCTAACTGGTTCATTTTTTTTAATTGTTTGTTGCTATAAAAAATGTAAGTTCATGTGGCAGTGCACTACCATGAGGACCTGCAGCATCGGTGGCCTGAGGGTTATTCCTCACTTAATGCCCAAATGTGATATTGCTTATATGCTTCTGTCCCCCATGGGATGGGGCGAGAGAGGACAGTTTTGGTTCTTTGGCTCCCATTACAGTAATTCATGTTTTTAGCTCTGGATGCTCCTGATATAATACTTGACTGAGAAGGAGAGGCTGTGAAATACCTGTACCACTTCCAGGAAAGCAAGTGGAAACTGTCTGTGTAACCCAGGACAGCATTCGGTATGGTGAACAGGGAGGAAAATCCCCAGTCAACAGATTTGTATCTTGTACAAGATACTGGTGTACTTTAATTACTGATGATAACATGCAGGTCTGGGGGTCATTTGGTTATGCTCTGAACAAGTAAACACAGAGATTTCAGATTCTGCTTTTGAGTTTGATTTAAATAAGCCAAATCAAGCACTCAGGCCTTGGTGCCTATGTACATCCCTTTGAGTCAGACAGCTGGAGAGGCAAGCCTGGGGGTGAGGCTCTTTCCAGAACTGAGGGCTTCTTTTAGCTAGTTCTCCATTCCTTGTCCCCCTTCACCCTTCTTAGGAGCATTTCTGACTTAAAAGCTTTGGTCCCTTTGACATGAATTCAAGCTCTGGGTCCTCTGTGTTGCATATGAACAGCTCTTCCTCAGTGGAGAAATCTCCATTGGCACCAGTAAGGGACTCTCATAAGAGGAAGGTTTTGGGGAAGCGTTAAGGGCTTGGTGTGGAAATGGTACAGAGAGATTAAAAGTGGAACTTCATGGCATTCTTTTACTTGCTTTCTTTTGCTTTTTTTTTTTTTTGTTAACACTGTGCTTTAGTTAGCACAGATAGGAAAGTATGCTGACATTGCAGAGCTGAAGTTTGAATCTTTTCCAAACTTCTTTACTGACCAGGAGCCTTAAAGGTTTTTGACGACTACAAAGGAACATCTGGGAAATCGAATTCATCGAACGTAAGTTTCTTAGGGCGTCTCCAGGGCTACCTGTATTCTGCTTGGTTTCCTATTATAGATTATTTTAGAGGGGGTTTGGCATCCATCCAATACTGTCAGATCTTCTAGCAACAGTATCTCTACTGATCTCATCTGTTGTGTTTATTATAGCTATTTTCTGTATATTATTTCCATCATTCACAGGCTTCAATTCAAGCTGTACTGGAGTGCAGGCTCTGTAGTGCCTTTTAGCAGAAATATTCTTTTATAGTATGCATCTTCAAGCCTGGCACTCGTCCCATAAAGAAGTACCCTTATCTTAATCCCCTCTGCTCTATAATGTAGCAACAAGAGCCAGCTCTGCTTGAATTTTCTCAGGTATAAACTTGCATCTAGAGTGTGCTTGCCTCCCTCTCCAATTTTCAATATTTATTCTAGTATCTCTCTATTAGAAATGTCTTTCATCTTTCCAGAAATGGCTTACATTAGTATCTTGAAAGGCGCTGCATCTGTGAATAAATTTCTATCATGGTGCTTAAGGGAAAAGTCTACTGCTGATCTACAGCCAGATGTCTTAGCTAACATGGGAATGTCTTAGTTTGTGTTGGTATTATATTTTTTCATGTCCTTTTTAATCTTTTGATTCAGATTTCCAAAATCTTGTTATATTCAACCGTTCTCTCAAATTACTATCTCTCTTCATGGCATGTCTGTTATAAGGTATTTCAATATTTTACTCCAAAGAGCTTTTAATTTAAATGCTTCAGCTTTGTACCTGTTGTTAGCTATCAGCTGTACTATTTTCTTAAAAGCTGTGTTTAGCAAACTAGCTCCGGTTTKGGGGACACCAAGATTTGCTGCTGAAATCCAACCTTCCATCACTACCGTGCCATTGCCCCAGTGACAGCAGTTCTGGCAGCACGGAGGAAAGCTGGCTCCAGCCTCCTGGGCTAGGGGAGGACTCCTCTACCGCTCTGGCAGCGCTCACTGAGAACCGAAGTGCAAAGACATTTTGCAATGCAGCATTTGCAAGAAGAGCAAGTGGATGCTTTAGCACTCTCAACTTAAAAGTCATAGGTTTAAAACACATAGATATGACGCCTGAAAAGGACATGTCTATCCTTCACCCTTTTGTACGTGATAAATGGGACGCCTTGCAGCTGGCTACGCAGGTCTTTCATGGCAGGCTAGAAAAGAAGGGCTCATCATTCTGCGTTTGGAGTTAGAGGTCTCCTCCTGTATAAAAGCAGTCCTGTGTTAAACCTCTGGTTAGAAGGCTACATTTCACAGTCATGCTAGGCAAGTAGCTTAGCACAGTGCTTATTCTTTCCCTTGAAAATATCGGGACCCTCAAGACCAGGACCTTCAGCTGGATGGAATATAATTCCTCTGTTCCTCTGTACTGTTAGAAGGTTACATTAGAATTACCAGAATCTGGATCTTCCTAGGATAATGCTAGATTTATTTTTATTGTCACAGTTTAAAAAAATAACCTCTCTGCTCATATCAATATTTTAGAGCATCTTCAGTGCTTGAAATCAGGTCAGGCACAGCAAACTGCTGGTAGTCAAGGTGAAATAACAGATCAATAAGGTTACCTGATACATGGATGGTACAGCGAGTAGCAATCATAACATTAACACAATATGTATCAAAATGCCTTTATATGCAGGAGTCACAAAAGAATGGAAACAAATACTAAAACCCACACAGAAGACAAAATTTATGATTCATAGGATGAGACAGGAAAGAAATTTTTGGAAGAACACAGCTGAAAACAAACAATCTAACAGAAAATGCATTAAGTATCAGTCCATTTGAAGGAAAAGGCATAAGAGCTGCCAACATTGCCCCGTACCTCCTCCATTTTGATACAGCAAGCAGCTGCAAGSAAATAAAAGTTAGAATGTAATATCCAAGGTGGTTAGTGTTCTCAGCAGAAGATTATGCTTGAAAGCACCTTAAACAAGAAAATTACTTTAAAAGATAAATTTGCAATAAGACAAAAAGAGCTCATAAACTTGTAATTAAAAAATTTACTCTGCATTGCTGGTATTTGTTAAAAAGAGCAAAAATTGTAAGAGTTTTAATGCTTAATGTGGCTTAACTCGGCCAGGTGTTTTACATAGCCAAAGCCATAGAAACAGCTATCCAAATTGGTTCTGGAACTGGTTGGCCCACATAAGCACAGATTTGCAAATCATAATTTATGCATTAATAGATGATTTCATTAAGTTCACTATTTTTAGCTAGAAATTTGGGTTTCTAGACAACAAAACTGTTCCCATTCTCTCCTTTGTACACTTGCAAAGAGCTCCATATTGCAGGACAAAGACTGATGCAGCCCTCCAAGCCCACGTCCTATACCGCAGAAAAGGTGACTCGCCCTCCCAAAAGGTGCATACATGTACATGTTAGGTCTAGCTTTAATTTGTAAAATGCTCTGGTGGTGCTAGCTACTCACAAGCCCATCACATTCATCCAGATCATGATGAAAGTTCTCAGCAAGAAACCATGTGGAAAAGACATACTGCAGAGGACAGTGGGGCCTCCCATCTTCATTCCTCCCAAAGATCATTCCCRTATCTATTAGGCATAATCCTACAAATCGGCAGAGAATTCGGTCTTGACAGCTGTGCTATCTTGGTTTATATATTACTCTGAAACACTTTCAGCTAATTTAAGTTTTATGAAAAAATCAAGAAAACTTTTTACAGGTTTCATATATTAACCTAGTGACTTACATATGTCTTTTCCTTTTATTGGATTGTGGTCTTGCTGTCATCCTTCACTGTAAAACAAATCAAGTAACAATTTCCTTTAAGAGGTGGTAAGCTTTCTTTTCTCCATCCAGTTACACCTAGCATGCTAAAAGTTTCCCACCCCCACACACATACATGTAGAAGGATATCCTGAGGATAAAGGTAGACAAATCTGGATTTCTTTCGATCAAGAAATCATTTCATTTAAATGAGAAGTTTCTCCAGAAATCATGGTTTAATGAAGGTGCAGAAGACTGATAACTAAATTTAACTCTCTTCAGCAATGCCTGTAACTTGCTACTTTAAATTGCTGAAGGCTCTACTGGATCTTTTTCTTTTTAAACTCCCCTACATCTCCCCCACAAACACTCACTGCATTTGCTGGCTGTGAACATTGAATGAACTATAAGGGCTGCATATTGATCACTCCAGCCTCTGTTTGCATTATTTAGCTCTTGAAGAACATCTGCTGAGCATCCATCAGTGTGGGGCATGTGCCACCACCATATGGGATGCCAACTGCTGGCGGAGCCAGGGAGGTGCCGTTATGCTCCCATATATTCCCATACAACAATGCCATTAACATCTGGCGTGCCATGGTACATGCTTACTTTCATGGTATAATAACAGGAGATTAGTCATTCCTAACTACAGTGAAGTCATGGGAGTCATGGTACTGACTCAAAATCAAGTTAGAGAAACTGTTACTGCAACTAGCTAGCCCTGACCAAACCTCATGTGGCATATTACATGCTAAGGTCATGTACTGCAATTTTGTTCCTACTACGAGTATAAAAGCAGTCCTTTGGCTCTTCTGAAGTATCCTAATGCTATTTTCTGCTTCTAACCAGAGCCAAACACACAGAAAGCGTTTTCCTCAAATAATCAGCTGGAAGGTAGGATCAATGCCACAATATCTTGATACTTCAAGGTGTGCTGGTTTGCAAACCATTGCTGTAACTGTGAATATTGTATCCACGGGATTATGATTTTTTTTTTCAAACAACTGCACTGCTTTGATTTGTATCTTGTATTATTACTCCAAGGCCCAAAGAACTAATCAGATGTTGAGAGATCAGTTGTTTATTAGTATCCATTAAAACATATTGCTTTCTGCTTTCCGCCACACTTCCTGTTCTTGTCCTAGAGACAGAAGGTAGAAAGGACCGTGCAGTTTCCTCTTTGCGTGCTGTGGGACCCTCTGCACAGCCCTGCAGATCCTGTCCTGTGTGTTTAAGCTCATCTCCATGCTGAACTGTTTTGCTGGACTGAGCACTAAATCTGGATCCTTCACATCCTTYGGCCAGATGAGGTAAGAGAAATGTCTCAGTTTCTTTTCAGTGTACTTCTACCTCCCTGGAATTTGATGACAATTTTTCCCTATCCCCAAGCAGCTTCACAGTCCTCAGAAGATCATTTGTCTCTCTTGAGTTCCTGAGGGACCTAGCTGTGAACTGATCTTTTGTGCTCTATAAGTAGGTAGTTGCCAAGGCAGGTGAAGTAGCTCGCTCACATAATAAATTTGCTAGAGAATCTCATGGTAACATACCAAACCTATTTATTTTTTTATACTCTGAAGTACGTGATTTATAGAGGGACACCTGCCAAGGGAATGTGCCACTGGAAATTGTCAAAAAATTCTATTCAGATGTAACAAACAAACTATTTCCTCCTTGGATTCAGCCATGTAGTTCACCTAGGTAACTTCATCCATTTTCCTAGAAGAATTCCATTTTAACTGAAATTTGTTACATGAACTCAGCAGAAAAAAATATTTCATATAATCTACCAAGGGGATGTCAAAAGGGGAAAGCTGACTTTGGAGGTGTTTATGACACACGCAGCGCTCTTTCTGGTGTTTAAAGAAACCAGAGATCGTCAAAGCAACCTAATTCCTATGCAACATTTCTCAAGACTTGGCTGCTTCATGAATGCAGCAAGAGCTCAGGCCCAAATTTTAAACTGTATTTGGGGCTGGGTTTCTTTTAACATCGGCTGGATCCTGGCGCCAGAATGGCCATTGAGACCCCAAGTATCAGTTCTGCAGAAAATCTGTAGCCAGCAGCGGTAATGCAAATTTCTGATTCATGGTTGTGTGTGTTGGCCTGTAGCCAGCCATCACATAGCCAGAGTTCAGTGCAGTCCAAGTCGGGATTGATTTTGCACTGGAGGGAAAAGAAAACATGATGCAGAAAACTCTGCCTCCCTCAACTTGAGTTTGGGCAAAATGAGAAAAATGCTGTAGATGATAGATAAAAAATGACCCGTTTGTGCATGGCTCCTTTAGGCACCCATGCCGAGGTATGTTCAGTACTAGAGAGGCAAGAGGGTGGGAAAGCWGCTCCCTGAATCTGCTGAGTGGCCYATATCTCACCTGAGGCTGCTCTAGACTCCACGTCCCCTCCAGCTCAGCCCAGGCCCTGCCACCAAATCGCTTCTCGGCTGGTGCTTTGACCAGGAGGTTTGTGTTTCCTCCCGAGCCCCCGACTCCAGCAGTCGTTACCACCTGTCTGTCCAGGAGCCTGGACAAGGTCGTGRCTGCAGTTGCTTCACACTCATGACAGCACACGTCTCCGCTCATCGGTAGCTTCCTCGGTTGTCTTCAGGAAGGTTATCATCCCGGGGAATCACTTCTAGCAGAGAAATTATTCTTAAAAGCTGTGGAGTTACTTATTCAGGCTGTCAAGCCTCGTTACATTAGGCTTCTCCATGACAGAATATCTAAGAAATTTATCTTTTTGTTCGTAGAAGCAAATGATGGTCCCACTAAGGAAACTGCAAATTTAATTATACAGTAGATTTCCTCACAGACAAAATTTCCAAGGGCCTCCGTATGTCAGCGTTTGCTTTCAAATCTCAATCCTCAGCTCTGACTTTAGTTTTTCTTTCTAAAACGTTTCAAGTGAGGCTGTTAATCCAAAGCAGTTTTCGCGGTCCCAGGTCTGCAGCCGTAATTCGATCCGAGCTGTCCTCACTCGTGCAGGACGCGGCGGGGTCCCTTGCTCCGGGAAAGGCCCGCGGAAGTGCACCCTTAATAGCTGCTTTAAACGCTGCAGCAGGCACTTCCCGCGTGGGCTGAGCCGAGAGCCCCGCGCCGTCCCCGGCGCCGCCGCGGCCTCGCTGCCTGGCTGCAGGTATGTCGCTCAGCTGCTCGGTGCCTCAGTTGCCGCATCCCGAAATTGCGCTGCTTTCCCCTCGTAAGCGCTTGTCATTTGCGAAGGCTCCACACGGGCACTAACGCTGCTCCTGTTCTCCAACGGGGAAACCGGGGCGGGCAAGAGATTAGACTGGTCCCCAGTGCCGGCAGAGCTAGAAATGGATCCCCCTCAGCTGGGGATGGCGTCGGGGCTCRCCGCCAAATTCCCTCTCTTCCTGATGGCCTGTCTTTGGGCATGACACCCACTTTTGGGATACCTGAACAGGCACCTTTTGAACAATTGAACTGTTAGAAAGAAATTCCTGACAGGTTTGGAAAAGAGCCCCTTTGGACAGCAGTCGCAAAGCTTAAGCTGATGAACTCCCAGTTGCATTTGCCCGCTGCTTTGTCTCCAGAGAGGTCTGGATTCTCCTCCTGGCTCGCAGGAATCACTAACAGATCTTTTTCAGTATAGGAAGGAAACATTTAGTCTCTGTATTTGTACCTCTGGCCTTTCAGAGGAAGCCAGTACAAACAGCACCGTGTCCTGGCCCGAATCCATCCCATGTTACTAGGATGACATTGATCTGAGATCTCACCCCATTAAAAATTTGAAGTCTAAAGCGGTTGCTGCTAGAAATGGGGTCTCCCAAGGTTTAAGCATTTGTTCAGCCCTCACCATTGCCAGATGGTCAAAAACTGGAATCTGTCACGAATGTTACTGGTGCCTTTTGCAAAATGATGCTGTTAAATTAGTCCTGATTTCCATCCCTTTAATGTAAGGTGCTACTTCCTCTATGTAAAGAAATGGTGAATCACTGCMTCACCAATGAAGAAAAACTACATTTCTTGAAATGTATGAAAAGGTAGCTCTGTTTTTCTTTTCTAGACAAATGAATAAACATTTCCCTGCCTACTTGCATTTTTTAGTCACTTGCATGCTTGTTAGCCTGGCACAGTCCAGGGTATCAGAAGGTAGCTAGGAAAACTTTGGATTTCTTCTTCAGCTGGTTACAGAGCAGGAGGGTACCTAGGAGGTCTCCATACTCCCCTCCACTCCAGCATCCCTGACACCTGGAGCTCCTTGAAGGCTCAGCTGAACGGGCTGATTCACTTTCTTTTCAAGACTAAAAAGTGAAGATTCAATTGAGACTGCAGGAAATTCACAAATTCTGGTAGGATTCAGGAAACAAAATGAGAATGTTTCAGTTTTCCAAGCTGCAGTTGTAGGGTTTATATGAAGTGAAGAGAAGAAGCCGACTGTCCATTTTAGCTATCCCCCTCTGCCCTGAGGAGCTGTTTGAGAAATCTCCACCAAACACTAATTTTGTTCAGTTAGGGTACAAGACCTGCATCAAAGCTCCCCATACCTCTGCTGGGGAAAACTGGAATTCTTCCATTAAAAGGGTGCCTAAATGAGGCAAAGGACAGTTCTGAGCCTGGTGTTCCCCAAGCCTTGGTGCATGCTCTAATTCATGGGTGCTAGTGCTCTGGAGTGATGGTGACATTAGTAACTTTTCTTCCTCCGTGCTTTTGTGAGTAGCATCTTTTAGTCTGCTTTGCTTTTACTAAAAATTCTGGAATTGGAAAAAAAAAAGGTAGTTTGGGGGACCACATTAAATCTAAAGTTAGCATGTGCTTATTCACCTGGTTCAGGTTTGGAGTCAACCTGAAATGCGTGGGTTTTTCCATCGGCCACAACCCATAGGGTCAGCTCCACTCTGCAGCACGTTGCGGCTGCCCTTCCCTCACGTCCCTGCGAGAACATGCCCGTCGTTGGCGCTGCTGCTGCCGTGGTCCTACGCGAGGCTCTGCGCCAGGGCAGGGGGTGCTCACTGCAGCTCAGAGCAATGCCTGAGCTCTCCCGCTGGTATCGCCCTTATTCACGTCACCCCTTACATTTCCACACAGGCCACAGACACTAAATGTCATGGACAGCTATAAGATCAGGGGCATGTTTGCTCCTCAGAGCTGCCTCTTCCCCATAGCTAGCTTCTAGATTGTAACCACTCTGCTGATGAGATCCGGCCTTAATGCAGGCAGATGAGTTGCCGAGTTTCCCAAAATCTGAGCGCTCCAAAAGAAGGAATTCTAGGTAGGTTTTTGTGTATAGGTGTGTTGTTTTGTGCCTTTAAAACACCATTATGTGCTGTATGGTATGTGATGAAGCAAGAAACTCCTGAGTTCTCACTGTCTAGCTCATTGATTTTTAAGAGTCTGGGAGTTTGGAGCCTCTGGAAGCAGCTTGACAGGTAATGTGAAACTGCAGATCCTGCCAATTGCCACGGAAAGGTGAGAGAGGTGAAAAAAAATCATTTTACACTGTGGACTTTGGCTCATTTTTTGACACTGAGAAAACAACTTTTGCCAGCAAAAGCAAAACCTGCAGAGCACAGGGTGTGGAACAGAAATCCAAATAGACAGAGTTGCAGTTGCTGCAGTCCCAGGCCCAGTCCTGCAAGCCCAATATGTCCCCTGAGCACCTCAGTGAGGTCAGCCAAATTTTCTCATACAAACTCCAATTGCCTCTCAATCCTAAGCAAGACATCATCTGCAAAGGGAGTCTCTGGGCACAGAAGGTGACAAAGGGTGTCAAAACCCAAAGCTCTGCAAGGATAAATGGGATAGATTCTCAGCATCTGTAAATCAGTATCAGACCATTGATTTCAATATTAAAATAGTATTTTCTTTAACAGCTACCTGATGGATTTCTTCCCTTTTTGAAATCTCTCAAGCAAGACAAGATTCTGACCCACCTTGCTGGAAAGACTCTCTAGTTCTTTAACACCTCCTTTCAGCCTTGTTTCTGTGTCCACCTTTTACTTCTACAGACAACAAACTGGTATCTTACCGCAGCTTCAGTGATGTTAAGGACATAGGTAGGGCAAGGGTTGTAGCTAGAGATTATATCTTTCATTAGATCAACCGGTATAGCTGGGAAAAATAGATGAGCTTTTCAGTACACAGCTAAACAAATGCATATGTTGCACTAATAAACCACTAGGGACCTGAAAGTGCTCCACAAATAGAGATGAGCAAAGTGACTCAACTTTTTTTCCATGTGATTGCCTCACTCCATCAAAATGCATGCAGATATTTTGCCCATCACTTCAGCAAGACCAGATTTCAGCTGCTGTGCAGTAGACTATAGCTCTAGTTCCTATCTCACTACAATGCCAAGGAGAAAGGCACAAGATAACATTTCTCACTCATGGGGCAGCTCCTTTGCAGGACATGAAGAGGGGAGCAAGAACACAGGTTCCAAGGGAATTTGTCTTATTGCATCTAAGATGAAAAACGGAAGACAGGAAAGGGAAAATGGGATTGAAAATTAAGGCACAAAACCAAAATTCTGAGAGTAAAATATGCTCCTTTCTATGAAAAGCCAGGGTGTTCTTAAACCTATATTTTGAAACATGTTTTGAAAAGTAGTTAGCAGCAATTAAACAACTCCTGTGGCTGCACAGGAACCGGTGTCRTTTAGGTGTTCCACATTTTCTGTATCTGTCTCTGTTCCCTGTCCTGTTTGCCACATTCTTACCTGTATCTACTTTTAGCATCGTAAGGACCAGGTGTTCACCACATCATCACACTGATATTTTGATCAGTTTGAGCAGCATCAGACTCTGTGAATGGTCCTGCTGAAGCCAACTGGACTGCTACTGATGCTGCTCAAGCAAAGATGTCGTCACAACTTGAAGCCAAATTATTGTGGAGCATTTTAACACCACGGAAGGTTAAATAACAGTAAGCCATAGTAATATTTCTGAGCGCAAACTAATGCTGGATATCCTTTAATAGATTCATCCTCAGCTAGGACTCCTGGATCCATGCGTGACAGGCAAGCGAAGATGTTCTAATTGAAGATCTTTGTGAAAACTCTCCTAGAAAATATTGCAGTGCACATATGCCAGACCTAACCATTTATATCCTAACTCAAAAGCCACTGAACTGATCATCTTGAGATGTGTTTTGTTTTTCTTTTCTCAATAAGGACAGTAAATCAAGCTAAGTTTAAAATTTTATAGCTACAGCTGTTTTTGACTTATGCAAATATATTTCAATCACAACATATGGGAAAAAMGTATTTTTCCTTTCCCTCACATAACTCAAGAACTCCTGATTTTTCTGAAGCCCTGAACCTAAATGGTTATCTTTAGGTGCAAGCTACAGACAGGAACTACAACCCAGTAGGAATTTGTTCAATAGAAAGACTGTGCAGCAAATGAAGAAGATGAAATTTGAGATTTTAACTATTATTTGTTTACTAGCAAGAGCTGTGACTGGCAAATAGTTRTAAGATACCTCAAGTTCCAAATCATGACAATTTATTACCTAAGCTTCTCCCTAAAAGAGCATGTCTGAAAATGCTGCAGTAGCTCAGTGGCATTTCATTATTTTTCCAGCTGCGCTGTTGCCCATCGCGTGCTTAAAGCTGCTCTGYGATGCAGACGCAGGAAGCGAGCCGCCGTCACCTCACCTGCCCCTCAGGACCCTATTTTGAGGCCGGCCTCTGCGGTGGCGGCTCGGCAGCAGCTGTCCGCGGGGAGATGGCCCCTCCAGGCAGTGGGGCGCTCCTGGCCCAGCCCCAGCGTGCCGGGAGCCCCCCGCCTCCCCCCCGCTAGCCGGCCTTGTCAGGGGAAACCCTCAGGATAAGCGTGGAAACGGGTTCAAGAAGCACCTTCCTGAAGGCCAGAGCTGCTGCTGGGCATCGGCTCAGCGTGGGCTCAGGAGCAGCCGAGCTGCCTGCGGGGGGGGGGGGGGTCGAGACGACTGCCCCGTAGCTGCTCTTCTCCCGCGGCCGCCCTCGGCATTTCGTACCGACCGCTGTCAGCGGCAGGCCGGGAGCTGCCCACACCTCTGACGCCGCTTTGCTCTAGCCAGGCGGGCGGGCTCGTGCTGGGCAGGCGGCTGGCCGCAGCCTT